>NC_135265.1:101819782-102183948 GCF_051311805.1 Agelaius phoeniceus | reverse complement strand
GCAGATCTGTAAGTTCAGTAATTGCTCTTTGTGAAGCAAGTCTAGAGACAAGAAGATACATTTTGCAGGTTAAAAGCAAGACTTTGTAGTTGATTTACCCTATAGTTCTTCAAAATAAAAGTGGAGAAGTACCCCCATTTTCATAGAATAATTTCTCACACTACAAGCAAACATAAAGACTACGAATTTTAGAAGGAGGTTTTGATTCACCTGGATTGAAATTTTCTCACTAGTGTTTTCAGGGGATATGGCATTAATGGTAATTACATTTAAGAAAGTTCATTATGCTCACATGATTTTAGCATATGAGAAAGTTTAATTATGTATCTTTGGACAGCCCAAGGATAGGATAATTTTTTTTCACAAAATACCAAACATTTTCTTTTCATAAGAAAAAACACCTCTGGGTTCTGTCCTACATACACTACAGCCATAAATGGTCTATTCTGGATCAGAAAATTAGGTTAGAGTTTTTATCAAAATAAGTCAGATAAAAGAAATGGTGGGTTATTTAAACAAAATTAATTTAAATTATTCTGGTCTACAGGATTAGGGTGAAATACTAAGGTTTAATTAATTATGGGAAAATGTGACTTAGAAAGGACTATAGAAAAGGAAATCATGTTTACTAAAGTTTATTTCAAGATTTATTTCTATATTTCAAGGGAAAATCATAAATGGGCCATAGCTAATTATTCTGAATGAACCAAGACATTCACTCCCTTCTAAATGTTTTTCATTAACTCAAAAGGGCTGTTTACAATACAGTAATATTTAACTACTATGGCCTACTGGAAGAGAAATCTAAGCTCTGGTGGGAGAATGACATGAAATGCCTAATGTTTGTCTAGGCTTTTATAGACTTCATTTTCTTTTTGTTCTGGAAGAAAATGAATGAAAATCTTTAAATACAGAAACCAGGCTACAGTTAAGACTAGTAGGAATGCATTTTTTGAATGTCTTGTTTAGCACTTCCAAATGGATTTTCAAAAGTTCATAATGACCAGTGAACCCAAATTGGATATCAGAGTATATCTGTATGAAGCAGCCCATGAACTCTTAGAATTTTTAATAGCACACATAGGTGCTAGAGATATTTGATTTTTTTATTAGAGAATAGAAATTTCACTCACTATAGTGACTTCAGTCATAGATGAAATTCTAAAGATTTTTGCTACCTTTATCTAAAGACCAAGACCTAATGTACAGATGTAGTCCCTGTAGGAGTAACAAGTCTTTAGGCCACTGAATCAAATGGAATCCTACTATCAAATTGTCCTTTAACATTTAGAAAGTAGCTCACTGTTATATTTGAGAGTAAGAATCACCAGCTTTAACAGTGCTAAATGAACTGGAAGATTTATTTTCTTTACTTCTGATGTTTACATGGAGAACAATAGAGCCTCACTTCTCAGTCACTGAGCTTCCCATGGAACTGAGTTTAGTACCTTGGGAGGCCTTCAGCTGCACCCCCACATGGCTGCCTCACCAGCTTGGATAATCAGGTCATTGGAAAAGACTTACAAAAGTGCATGGTTTGGGCTGCTGCAGACATGTACTGCTGCAGCATGATAATGGAGGATGTAAATGACAATTCAGAGTGGCAGAACTGACTCCTCTACAGGGGGAAATAGACTTTGATATTATCTAATCAATGGTGTCATGAGGTAGGATGTTCAGATACATGACCAAAGCAATTAGTCTCAGAAAACATTTTATGCTGAGGAGTAAAACACTGGGGGAATGCAGCAGATGTTTTCATAAACTCTATGCTGCCATGTGAAACAAAACCTAGCAACTGTGACTGCCCTCTATTGTGTCTCATCCATAGTCCAAATGAGGAGAGCACTGTGCAGCAGCTTCTGTCCAGGCTTGTATTCCTGGTTCTGCCAAGGAGGCTAGAAGATTTCCAAATGCTCTTCTGAAGCAGACTAAGGAAAACAATGTAGAAAAAGGTTAAGCCAATTAAAAACAAACAAAAAAGTTATCCCTTCTCTGTAAATCTTGCTTCAGGTGTGCAAAACTATGCTGTCAATAAAAGTGAGCAAAAGTTTATTGATATCCTTGAATAAGGCCAGCCTTATTGATTTTATTGGGTATTAGTGATCTCACTTCCCTGTTCATGGGTACAGAGTAGAAGGTGGCACCTGAAAGAATCAGTCACTATCGAATTTGACATTCCTATGGAAAAGTGGAAAAATCTAATTATGCTTTCAAACCTGATGAAAACAGTTATGTTTTCCTGCCTCTGTTTTGGGATCTATTTCAAACACTATTTCAGTGAAAAATTGAAGGATACATGTTCATGTCAAGTTATGAATGCCTCTTGATTTGAGAAGCAATGCTGCATGTTATTCCATGAGGCACTGAGCATCTTGTTGTTAAACTGCTGCAAAGCAATGAAGATCCATCAAAATCCCCTGTGTGGATTCTGTGGGAGGAATAGCTGGCTTTCTACCAGGAGAATCTGATGTGAGAGTTTTCTATAGAGAACAATTCAGAAAGAAGGAAGGATGAAGAAAAACAGGAGAGGAGTCCAGAGGTTCTGGAATTGCAAAGCCGGAGCAGAAAAGGTGTCACGTTTTTAAATTAGGTATGTGCTCTATCTTGAGCAAGTTACCTCATCAACAGAAAGAGAAGCTAAAGTAAAGCTATGATTACACATTTATGATGTGGTACTTCAATTGACTTAAGCAATTCAAGCCTGCACCATATATTCCTGCCCCCTCTTCGTGCAGGTGTGACTGCTTGGTAAATTGCCAGAGGGAACAGAGCTAGCTAGGAAGAGCCTAGCCAACAAACTGTGAGCCTAGCCCAGTAACAAATTGGCACCCTGAAGGAGTCCAGGTGATTCTAGAAGTGGTTTTCTGGTGAGATCCCAGTCTCAGAATGGGAAATTTTTGCTCCAAAGGTCATCCTTCCAAGATCTACTAACCAGCAGAATGAAGATATTTTTAATTGGAACAGGTTGTCAGGGCTGTGGAATTGCCACCACTGGAAAATAGAAAATTAGTAACTACTTCTCTGAGACCACCAAAAAAAGCCCTACAAGCATTTGTTAATGGTGGGTCAGGTGCTGGTGGTGCACACAACCATCAGGTATGAAAGCAAATTATCATCACTTGTGGATGCAGTGGCTGAGAAGATGAGGAAGTATCAAGGGGTAAGTCTAGGGGTAATAAATGCCAAAGACACTGAGTTGGTCAGATTCAAATGGAGCATGTGGGAAGTGGTGTGGTGCCAATTATCCAACCTTCCTATCCAGCAGGAATAGGTGACTCAACTCTCCTCCAGAAGAGCTCTTCTTCACATCTGTAAATATTGTACATTTATTTGTGAGTCATACATTACTATTGTATAAAATTAATTTGACTTTAAATAAATTACAATTTGAGAGTTGTCATGACTGAGGGAAATGGATTATTTTTGGAAGCAAGGGAGACCAGGGGAATAGTAGGGAGGGACTCAAAGGGTGTTGATGCATTATCTATCTTACTACTTACTGACAAAATCAACCTGCCTTACCTATGTGGACAGGCCACCTTACTTAACCTTCAATAGGGGCATGTAAATTATGTATGTTCAACAAATAGTGTGGAAGGCATTATGAATGATTCATGTTGGCTCATCCTACCAGAATATCCTCCTCCTTTCTCATGTCCAGTGAATCTGGAAATCCAAGTAGACATTACCACCTTCCCCCAGTTGGGATATTTATAATACCTCTCTCTTTATTCTCTGACATCTAATAAAAGGCATGCTCACACTGCAGTCCTCTGCTATTTAATTAAAGACAATCAGTATCAATCTACAGAAAACCAGTCTTTATTAACTTTCCTGCCCTCAGAGTTATTAATTTGCTTTCTGCCATATCCACAAAAACAGTAGTGTCTGAAAGACAAGTTACATGGACTTAGTGCTGAAGACAGGAAAAGGAAAGATACCAGAGCACTGAGGTGCTGGCACTGGGTTGGAGTGATGACAGAGTACATTTTCGCGTATATCATGGGCCCAAAATTTGTCTGACCCAATTGTACATTAGACCATTAGTGATGGCCCAGTTTTTCTGGGAGAAGAAATATGCAGATCCCTCTCCCTTACTCCCAGATAATTTCCTCAGCATGGCAGTGGAGCTGTATTGTAGTTATGACTCCAATTTCAGACACTAATAAATTACAAGGCAGAACTTTCCATGTTCTGCTGCCATAAAAGGGTACCAGACAGAGGTGAGAAATCCAGATCTAGGAAAACTTAAATTCACCTTCCAGATCCACTGGAGTAGCAGATTGGTTTCAGCAGCTGACTTAAAGTACATTTTGCTGCAGTCAGTCCTGACTTTCTGAAAGAACATAACAGATTTATAGAAAAATTACAGTTCATTAAGAAACAAATTTTAGCTATGGTTGTACTAATAATTTCATATAACTAACAACTCTGAAGGACACCCAGGCTGTTCAGATGCCAGGGCTGGGGGGGACCCAGCCATAATGGTGGAAGGTGCTGTCTCCAGCTGCTTGCCTACAGCCTTTAGCCAGAAGTTATCCCCATGAAGCCTCACACAGGTGCTTGTTTCTCACAGCTTGATTCCTTTGGTTGCAATGGTGAAAATGAAGAAATGCTTAGAAGACAGAAGCTCTCTGCAAGGTGTAGTGATGGGCAGATGAGGACTGGCTAATGATCAATGACTAATACAGCTATTTACAGAGTTCACATCTTTGTCACTCCAACTATTTTCCCTGCAAAATTTTTTTCACGTTTTACCTGGTCATTTTTTAGCACCAAATTCTAATTCACAGCCAAGCACCAGATGCTGTGATATGATCCTTCCCAGACGTAAAATCTCGGGAGGTTCCATGTCTACAAAATAAAAGCTACCCAAGAATATCCTATTTCATTTAA
Source organism: Agelaius phoeniceus (assembly GCF_051311805.1). NCBI lineage: Eukaryota > Metazoa > Chordata > Aves > Passeriformes > Icteridae > Agelaius > Agelaius phoeniceus. The sequence continues at coordinate 102,179,049 of NC_135265.1, read as the reverse complement.
TACTACTCTTGGAAATCTTCCGTCTGGTCATTCCAGTATAAAGTGTAACCAGACAGTGCACATGTGCAGTTTCACTAGAAAGTGAACAGATATTTACAACCCAGGGAACAGAGCAGGCAAGAAGCCCTTGCAAAAACAAACACACAAACTAGAAGTCATAAGTTTGGTGCTTCAGAACAACAGTCAGATTATTCTGTCATTCAATGCTGCTGTCTAGGATTTAATTTTCCTGGTTAAGACAAATTTATTTGAAAGGCACTGCAGCAAGCTCATAGTTAGCTGGCCAGATCTATCCTGGCTGACATTACGAGGGGAAAAAAAAGACAGACGTGATGACACAGGAATCTTTCTGATCATAGCTTCCTCTGCTTTATACCTGCTACCACCGAGCACTTGCCAAAAACCTTTTTTGTGTATGTATTATGCAAGACTAGCTATTTTCTCCCAGTACTCCTGTGACAACTCATCTGCTTTTCAAAGCAGAAAACCTCTCTACAACCTTTTTCCCTGCTTTGATCTAAGACACAGAATAAGAGTATTTAAGATTTAGTAGGATTTTTCCACCATTTGCAATAGATGATAACCTCTCAAGTGCAATGCAAGAACCATAGTCAGAAAATTAAGTGTCCATGTCATCAAGGGAATGTGGGAAAAGGAAAAGGAAGGGAAAGCAATTCAGACTTGTGAGTTTTATGACTACCTAGAGTAAAACAAATCACGTAAATATTGCTTATTTTTCCAGTTTGATGTAGAAACTTGTAAAGCTCTGATTCCTGTAAAGGGTATGGACTTTCAGAGAATCACAGAATATTGAGTTGGAAGGGACCCATAAAGTTCATTTCAATGACTTCTAGGCTCTGGGAAGTTCTGCAAATTTAACCAGGTTCTTGTTTTGCTCTCTGGTGTTGATAAATACTTCATTTATTCAGATTGGAATAAAATAACGATGTCCAGGATTGGAGAAGAAATACCTTCTTGGGCTCCATAACTGATATTCTTTTTCTCAGGGTTGTTTCACATTAACAAAACTAAGGCATCAAGGAAGCTGGACATACAAGCAATAAGAGACTTTAGCACTTTTGACTTAATTACTGAGTGTATTATTTGGGTATCTTGCACGATTGTGTCGCCTGTGTCAGCAACTCTGGTGTGCTCAGCCACTATTCACACCTTCTGCATCACATCTCTGTGCCAGCCCAGCTGGATACACCCTCTTGTTTTCACCAAGTCAGAAGATCATGCCTCAGCAGAACTGCCTCTGGAGGCTTCCTCAAGGCAGGACATGCAGTGCTGCTCAGATTTTGGCCTCTGAGTTGTGCACTGATAAAAAAACTGGCCTCCTTTTGAAAACTCTGGGGAACGCAGGTCTTGCTCATTGCTGTTCTGGGCTGTGTCCAGTTCTGGGCTCCTCAGTACAGGAAAGACAAGGAGCAGAGGGTCCAGCAGATGCCACAAAGACCGAGCATCTCTCTTATGAGGAGAGGCTGCAGGAGCTGGGCCGGTTTAGTCTGAAAACTGAGAGGGGATCCCATGAACACACAAAAATGTCTCAAAGGAGGATGTCAAGAGGATGGTGCCAGGCTCTTCTTTGTGGTGTTTAGTGACAGGACAAGGAGCAATGGTCACAAAATAAAATGCAGGGAGTTTCACCTCAACATGAGGAAGAACTTCACACTGAGGGTGGCAGAGCGCTGGAACAGGCTGCCCAGGGCGGTCGTAGAGTCTCCCTCTGGAGACATTCAAACCCCATCTGGTTCCTGTGTCACCTGCTCTAGGTGACCCTGCTTGGCAGGAGGGGTGGAGCAGATGATCTCCAGAGGCCCCTTCCAAGCCTAACGATTGTGGGATTCTGTGTGATTCTGTTTTGTAAAAACTTTCTGTCGGCCTAGCACAGGAGCGGGCTGTGCACGGGAGGTGCCCGCCGCCCCCGGAGCGCGGCACAGCCCAGCGCTGGGCACCCCCGCCCGCACAGGCCGCGCCGGCGGCTCCGCGCCCGGGGCCGGCCCGCAGCACTCCCGGCACTCGGGGCACTCCGGGGCGCTCCGGCCGTGGCCCGGGCGCAGGCGCGGGGAGCAGGCGGGGCCCCGGCCGCTCCTCCCGGTGCCCGTGATCCCTGCGCCGTTCCGTAGCCGCAGCGCAGGGAGGCGGAGGAGCGTGGCCGAGCCCGGCCCGCCGCGCTGGCGAGATGGCGGCGCAGAAGATTAACGAGGCGCTGGAGCACATCGCGAAAGCGGAGAAATAGTGAGCGGAGGGTCAGCGGGGCGGAGGGTGCGGGCTGGGGGGAGCTGGTGAGCCGCTGCCAAGCAGCTGCCAGCTCGGCGCCCGCGCTGTCCGGGGCGTCCGGCGCTCCTGCCCCATGGAGGCGGCGTATCCCCTCCCGGCCCGGCAGGGGGGCTGAGGAGACTCCGTGTGTCAGGCGGCCGCACCTCGGGAGGAGGGAGGTAGCGAGGCCGCGGGGGCCGGCGCGGGGGGAGTGGGGGGCATGGCTGCACCGCCCCTCCTCTGCCTGAGGGGAGCCTCCGTACGGGGCTGGGTGCTCTAGAGGGCCTGCTGCCCCGAACAAGGACAGTGCAGCGGCCCCAAGACCAAACAGGGGGGTCGGTGAGGCGGTGCGGCTCAGAGGCCTGGAACCCGAGCAGTTTCCTTTAGGGCCTTGTGGCCTGTATTGCTCCGACCCTGACGGCAAAGCGAGGGCTGTCACTTCTGCCCTTCCGCTAAAGTCAGTGGGAGGAAGACAAGTCACAGAATCAGTTAGGTTGGAAAAGGTGTCTGAGATGATCGAATCCAACCCGTGACACAACACCACTCTGTCAACTAGACCAGGGCACTGAGTGCCACATCCAGTCTTTCCTTAAACAGCTCTGGGGTTGGTGAGTCTATCACCTCCTGGGCAGCCCACTCCAATATCTAATAACCCTTTCTGTGAGGAATTTCTTCCAAATGTCCATCCTAAATCTTCTTCTTTCTTCCAAATGTCCATCCTAAATCTCCCCTGGCACATCTTAAGGCTAGAGACAAGTGGGAGAAAAGAGTTATGGAGACTGTGTTAGATAAAAGGGCTTGACTTTGCTGAGGTGGTGTGTGTTTGTTTCCTGTCCGTGAGAAATGCGTGATTGGTGCTTCTCAGGTGGCTTCAAAGACCTGTACTTACGTTTATCTTGGAGAGCTTAACATCTATGGTAGTCTGTAACTGTGCATTTTAACACTGAATATAGCCATTTTGCTGAATTGCACAGAATATGGTATACATGTAATGGAGCGGACTAATCCAAGGATGCCATAGTTTTAGTAAGAGTAGTGACAGGCCCTCTGGAAATCATGGATCAAATGTATAAATTGGCATAGAGGAAAAACTTTGAAATTGAAAAAACCCAGCACGTCTTACTCAAGTTACTTGACTGAAAGTGCCCTCCTGCAGAATTAATTTTAGGCTTATCTGGAGAGCGGCAGATAAATAAAAGGGACTAAGACCTTTAATTGTGTGTAGATTGAGTGCATTGTATATTTCAGCTTGATGTGTTTGGGACTTTTGACTGTGATAAAAATAACACAGTATAAAGGCTTGTATTAGTGTTACACACTCTGGTCATCATCCAAGTAAGACAAAAAGATCACCTTAGTATCCACATGCAACTGTTTTGCCAAGTAAAGAATGTATTGCATATGATGTGTTGGCCTATAACAAATACGTAAGCAGTCTGTAAAGTTATGGTAATATTTTAATTTCTTTTAAAAATGAGGAAGTCAGCATATTAAATTCCAAATTGCCTAATGACTCACCTAATTTTCCAATGTTCATTTTTTGCTATGTATTTGTGCCCATGCGTGGCACCTTTTAGTGTCATGATCTATTTTAGACATAGAAATGACATTTGAGTCTTTGTGTTGGTAAGTAAATTCCTTTGTTTGTGTATGCATTGGAGAATCATTGATAATTCTCAGAAGCAAAAAAACCAGTCCTGTAGAGGAATGATGGAAACTTCCTGATGTGTGAAAAAAATATTGTCAGGTGTCACGGTATTAGAAATCTGGAGATATGTTGGTGTAGGAGGAAGTATTTTTCTTCTGCTGACTTCTTTCTGCTGAGAAGATGGGCTTGGGAAGACTCTGTGGGAATAGTAAAAGCATGTTAGGGTGAGGGTTGTAACTGTGGGAGATAATTGCAGTGCTTTATGCAATTCTTAACAGTGCTGGCATTTGTTTTTATGGTAGAGATGCCACCATAGTATTGGCACATAGGTAATTGCTCGTTTCCAGGGCTATTCTAAAGTTTGAAATGTATCTGAAGTGCCTTGATGGTAAAACATAAAATCTTTACTAATTGTTTCTTGTGTTTTAGCCTAAAAACTGGATTCTTAAAGTGGAAACCAGATTATGACAGTGCAGCTACTGAATATGGGAAGGCAGGTATGTGGCAGTAAATATGGCCATATATATTTCACAGTATTCATCAAGCTTAATCCCTTATAATGTTTTATGTATTTTTACTACATTACTGTGTAAGTAAAACTGTTGTGAAGACTAAATATAAGATGAAGCTACAAAAAGTCCTCTTGGTAGCACTGTAAAATAAATTTCAGGTTGTTCTTGGAGATCTAGAACAGTCTCCAAAACCATTTTTTTTTTCAAGCTTACAATTTCTATGTGACAAAAATAAAGCTTCCTTCTTTCACTTGTCCACCCCCAAATCCTGTGACTTTATCTACAAAACAACAGACGTTCGAGCTGGTTTTAAAATTTTGCTTTATCATCATCTTATGAAATATGTCCAGTCAAAGACTGTCTCAGTAAGGTGAGATGCTGCCAGCTTGGTTTTTTTTTTCAGGCACAGTAAGGTCTCGTTCCTCCCTTTTTCCGCTGCCAAGTGACACACTGAGTATAAAATCCTTAGTTGTTGATTTCTTTTTGTTCTTAAGCATTTTCTTCTTTCTCATGGTAGTAATTTGTTGTGGTCTTTTGACTTCTTACTCTAGGCATTCCTGCTTTTTCACCTAAAATTGAATACAAAAATATGAACTTGGAAGAACAACTGGAGAATTTATAAATTGAAATTTATTTTAAATCTTACTTTATATTTTATTAGTTAAACAAGATAGAAATATATATTTGTACCCTGAAATGATTGTGCTGATGAAGTTATGCTTTGTTGGTGGCACATTTCTGACCTTGTATAACTTGTAATGATTAAAATTATATAAATATGCATTCCTCCATGTTTGTAATTAAAATCCAGCATGAGTGACTCTCAAAGTCCACCTGAACACGTTGAGAGCTCTGTATGATACTGTGGTGGTATGGAAGTGGTGTTGATAATAAATGTCTTTAATGGTAACTAAGTAACTAATGAAACGAAGAGAACTATCTGGGATTTTTGGGAAGAGGTTGGTAAACTGTAACCATGCATTTAAAAAGCCTGTTTGCATCTTTAGGTAGATAAATTCTCAAGCAGCAGTGGTAAAAATGAAGACAAGGCCAAGTTGTAAATAAAATCTTTATTTCCTTTTTTGCAGCTGTTGCTTTTAAGAATGCCAAGCAGTTTGACCAGGCAAGGGAAGCCTGTTTACGGGAAGCTGAGGCACATGAAAACAATAAAGCGTATCTTTTCATTCACTGAGATTCTTTCTTTCCCAGAAGCTGACTAGTTGCTACTTAGATTGGAGTAATGGGGGTTGGGAGCAGGTTATTTAATATATTTGCACATTTTGTCAGTGTAACAGAATTGCTTTTTAAAAGTCTGTTCCTGTGTGCTCTGAGAAAACTAAAGAGCTGTTGGTGAGAAAGTTAGTGTTGTCCCAAATAACAGCTGACAGGTGCCTGAGATACCTAGGGACTGCTTCAGAAATTGAATTGGTTTTTATTATCTACTAATGCATAGTATAAACTAAATGAAGCTCTGACATTATTACAGTATTTGTAGTTAGATACAAAATATGTTCCTGCTTATTTAATAAGCAGGAACTTATTTTAAGGAAGTGTGCTTTTTACAACTTTTTATGTAGCTATACTCTGGTGTATTGCATTTATTCTGTCCTTGGAATTATTTATTTTTGACAACTTGCCTGTAGTTGTTGTAGGTTTGATTTGCCTTTATGGGGTTCCTTGCTTTGAAATTAGTAGTTGTGTAAGATTTTATACATTAATATTTTTCCTGCATTATATTTTTGTGGCTTTTGTCCTTGACTTCAATAATTTCATGTCTAGTCTCTTTCATGCTGCCAAGTAAGTACAGACGTGCTAAGTAATCTGAAACAGATTTTTTAATATACAGTACAAGTACATTTTGATCTCAGAGTAAGTGTTTTGGTTCAAGTAATTTTGCTGCTTCATAATTAGTTCAGTGGAAGTGTGAGCTAGGAAAGTTTGAAAACATGTAATGGCCACCTGAAGAAATTATGATTTTGGCATTCTTTAGCACCTTTTGATAGCAAATATTTTTTCTTAGATGAACTTCTTGTAATTTTGGAGTTCTACACTGCTGAGCTGATTAAGAAATTTTTAATTAAAGAGTACTTCAGAGATGACAATAATCCAGATATTGCCTGGGGATTGGGTTAGAATAGATTTTACTGAGAAGTGTGGTTGAATTTTGTGGAAGATAAAGTTACATGTGTGCTGTGTCATTAAATAAAACACTTTAAACATCTTCAAAGCATTAAATATTAACAGTGAAGGTGTTAGATAGTCAGTGCATGTTAACTTTTGATTCATAACTACAGCTTGTTGTAATACACCATCTCTGACCAAATTGTACATTTTTTTTCTCTGCAGAGCTTATGAACAAGCTGGCATGATGCTAAAGGTATTCTCATTTACTAGTTTTTATTTTTAAGTTATATTTTATAATGACAAATATTGTGCACTGTACTATTTTACAAATATATGTAAGCAAATTGCATATTGAAGTGAAATTTTTTTGTTGACTCATAGTCCCCATTTCTGCCTTCAGTAGATTAGGGAAGCAACATTTGTGTTTGGGGGGAAAGATAGTTTTCCTTTTCTAAAAGAAAAGAAGCATTCCTCATGTCAGTGGGTAACAGAAGAGTGGTGCTGCTTTTGCTATGAACTACCACAAATTCATGACTTACATAAAAGTTTAGTACTTTAAAGTAAATTTTATGGAGTTGGTGGTTAACTTTCACTAGCTCTACAAGTTTGTAAATAAATAAGTTATTTTAATTTGCTTTGATTTGTGTCCTTGCATGTAAACTCCTTTCCTGACAACAGTGTTCTGGTGACTGTTGCCTTGTAGGAGATGCAGAGGCTTCCTGAAGCAGTTCAGCTGATCGAGAAAGCCAGTATGATGTACCTGGAGAATGGGACACCAGACACAGCAGCCATTGCACTGGAACGGGCTGGAAAGTGAGTCTGACTTATTGTGGCTAGAATCTGTGCAGGGCATGGGTATGTCTGTGCTTTCCTTTTATGTCTTTTTGATGCTTTCAGGTAAAAAATATTTTCCTTTCATCTGAAGAGAAAGTATTGATGTTTATTACAGGTTAATAGAAAATGTGAGTCCAGAGAAGGCTGTGCAGCTCTATCAGCAAGCAGCATCGGTGTTTGAAGTAAGTGGGAGATTTTTATCCGTGTTCTCAGTTTGTTGGGTTCTTTTCTTTCTGCTATAAAGTAAAGAAGAAGCCTAAGATTAGGTTCTAAATTATGTTTACTTCGTTTTACATCAGTGGCTGAGTAATGAAGCTGAAGGCTTCTCATGCTCTAGAGAAGGAGATGACAAAAGTTAGGATTCAGTTTGCTTTGCCCCTTTCTCAGTTTAGGACTTGACAGAATCTGAATTTTATCGTTCAAGTGCTCTGGCTCTTGTTGGGCAGAACAGAGGGTAGAGTACATATCTGCTGTTGAGCACTGGAACTCAAAATAATTTGAAATCCCTAAAGGCACAGAAGAAAATATTTTGCATGGTGCTTCACCCATTTAAATGAGACAATGATTTGCCTTTTTACAAGTGGCTTTGATGTACTTTTCTATTGTCAGTTGTCATGGGTTTTTTCAGATTAGTAAATTTACATTGACATTCCTCTGCTGAGCAGATCCACACAGGAGCTGGCTGTGGAACTCAGGAGCACCAATACACTTCATGTTTCCCTTGAGTGTATGAATTGCTGATCTAATAGCTAACAGGTGTTCTAAACTACAGGTGACACACTTAGATGTGGTCTTAATTCTGTGCAAATGAAACAAAAATGTCTGAATTCTTTCTTTTCTTCTCTAGAATGAAGAACGTTTACGGCAGGCGTTAGAAATGCTAGGGAAGGCATCAAGACTTCTGGTCAGAGGACGCAGGTATAGCTTTATCACTTTTTGTTCTTTTAATGAAATTGAATCTTAAAATGTGATTTTGATTGTGGGTTTTTTGTCTTGGTGTTGTTGGTTTTTTATGTACTATTAATTCTTATTTGAGACTTGCTTCAAACTAAGGTCCAGTTTCTGTGGGATATGTCATGTTCATCCAGGAACCACCTGATTTTCTGTTCTGGGATGGCAGAATGTGAGCTGAAAGACTTTTGCTCTGTGAAAACACCAGTGTTCATTAATTCTTATGTTATTTCAGGATTTTTGGGGTTTTTTTCCAACATTAAATGTAGAAAGTACTTGAAAAATCTTCTATAGCTGTGGGATATAAAACAGAGGAATTGGGACTGACCTGAAGAATGAAATCTGCAGCAGTCTGATTCTGGACTTCTTAAAGAAGAGTGAATCTTGGAGTCTCAGTGAGACAAGTTTAATTGTAAATTACTTATACCAAACTTTACCTTCAGTTCATCTTAGACTTGCTTCGCTGAAACATTGAGGTCTTTTAAGAACTATATTGCTAGTTCATGGATATCAGACTTACTGATAGCTTATAGTAACCTCAGGACATACAGAAATGTGTTAGGGTGTATAACAAAGCATTTGTCTTGTACAGTGTTACAAAAACCAAGGTTTCTCTAAATAAATATCAGAGATGTTCTTAGCATGTAGGCAAAAGGAATTGCTGACTATATATTTACCTTATCTATATATTTACCTTATTTACCTTTACTTTTATTCTGTTAGTAAAATCTACTGCTGATTTTTAGTTGTGTTGCTGTTTATTCGAGTAAACTTGCCGTTGTATTAGTTAAACACTTTGTAATTAGCCTTGGGTTCATTGTGTTGTATTCCTGGCACTGATACTCCTGTTTTTTTCGTTTTTAGATTAGATGAGGCTGCACTGTCTCTTCAAAAGGAAAAAAGTATTTATAAGGAAATTGAAAACTATCCCACTTGCTATAAGGTAAAGTCTAAGAGACAGCTTCTGATAATACATTTCAATTTTTTTATTTTTGTTGTTACTGACATCTGACAGATGATGGGCACCTCTTAATTCAGTGATAAGTTTCTTGCTGAATGATGAGAGTTTGTGGTAGTGGTGTTTCCCCAAACTTCAGCTGTGCTTTTGTAAGTTTTAAAATGCTATTATCTACAGGAGCTGTCAAAACTACACAACACATAAAAAATAAAGATGTTATCAAAAAAACAAACTACAAAAACTGTTACTTGGGACAGCAATCCATTAAAATGTTATAGGAGATAACCTATTTCATACTAGCTGAGAAGATGGCTTTCTGCTTTTTCACTAGTTTGTTCTGACTCGCATCAGTATCTTAGGATGATTGTGGATTGTAATGACCTCGAGATATTGTTAATATCTCATACTAGATATTAACAGTCTACTATTTTTCTCATATTTTATTGTTAATTTCTAAAGAATCATAAGGCTTACTCTTTTTATTTTTTGTTTAGAAAACTATTGCTCAAGTTTTAGTTCATCTTCATAGAAATGATTATGTTGCTGCAGAAAGATGTGTGAGGGAAAGCTACAGGTAAGTCTGCTTCGTGTCCTATGATTTTAAACTGATTGTTTCACTAGTATAGATCTGTCTTGCTTGACGTTTTTCTTTCATAAAATTTTAACCTGCACTTCTGTTGACTTAAAGTACAATAATAATGTTTTCTTGTGTATGGCTATCAGGAATCTTTTTCAGACATAACAATTTAGCTGTACCGGCTACAGTGATTCTTCTTAACAAACCTAAAATAAAGAGTCATAAAGAAGTAGTTATGTGTGACAGGGGAAATGAGATGAAAATTAGAAGTTCTTGCCATGTTACAGGAGAAAATTTTGGTGTCAAAATATGGATTAGTGTTTAACCCTGGCAGTTCCTCATTTCACCTTTCATTGGAACTTCAGTAGCAAAATCTCAAAACAACATGTTTTTACTTAAACTGCATTTTTAGTGAAATGAACATATGTATCAGTTAAATTGTAGTACTTTACCTTTAGAAATAATCTTTCAAGGTCAGTCTTTAAACATCTTGCTCATGTTTTCCATATCTCCAGTTTTATATACAGAAACTCATGACAGGAATTTTCTGTATGTGAAGTGGAGAGTTTATTGACTAATCAGGAAAAAAAAAATCAAATACTCTTGTTTCATCTTTACTGGTATTGTGGTCTTATTTGCAGTGTGCAAACTAATATTACTTAAAGTTTAATTTTTATGAATATGATTCATGTACCTAAAGAAATCAACTCTTAATTTCCTTCAGTATACCAGGATTTAATGGAAGTGAAGACTGTGCAGCACTGGAGCAACTTTTAGAAGGGTATGATCAGCAAGATCAGGATCAAGTTTCTGAAGTCTGTAATTCTCCACTTTTCAAATACATGGATAATGATGTAAGTAGACAGATCCTGTGATTGGGGGCTTTTTTCAGGTTAAGAGGGTGGGGATTTTTTCCTAGTAGAGGAAAATAAGAGCACAGTCTGTGCATTTATTGTGACTTCCTGTCATGCTTCCCTTTGACTGTGAGCTTCCTGCATTCTTTTACTTTGCCTGCCAGTGATGGTGCTGCCTAACTTTCAGATGGTGCAAAGAGTTATGTGAAAGAACAGCTTGTTAAGGATTTGCTTAATTTGTTTAATGAGTTGACCAAAATTCAGGCTTCTTCTGTTTGCTTCCATAAGAGCAAGAACAGTCTGCTGCTTCTGCTTTTTCTCAGAAATACCATGCAGCAGATGAATGTGCATAAACATGAACAGAGCAGGATGCCTACTGCATTCAATGATGTCATCATTGAATGGTTTTTTCCATTGCTTATTCTTAGTAAGGTATTCATTCAGGATAGATTTTAATTTGGAGCAAGTAATTGTGTCTCTTTCTCCACCATTTTTTTATTTAATTGAATTTGTAAATAGTAGGAAGTATAAGATAAGCGTGAAGTAATGGAAACATCAATCCCTACCAAACCTTGTAGCAGTATTGGCTAATTTCACTTCATTGAACAGTAAAAATTGAGTTACTAGTCTTGCTGAACAACACTTAAAAAACTGTTTACATGATCTAATAGTAGATAATGTATGAAAAGCTACATACTGGAATTACTTCTTTTCTACATAAAGCTTGAGCCAGAGGAGGTTAAAGAAGGTTCAAAATGTGGCCAATTTATTTGATAATAAGCAGCATCAATACAGATCTTATATCCCATTCACAGAGTATTTGAGAAAGAGAAAATTGGACCAATGTTATGTTTATTCCAAGCTGAGAGCATCATCACTCTTGGTTTTTTGTAATGAATGTTGCCTGCTTGCTTATTCTGAGCATCAGTCAATTCTGTGATAGCACAGAAATTAAACTTGCCTTGTTATTGTCAGTATGCCAAGCTTGGTCTTACCTTGGTGGTGCCAGGAGGTGGAATGAAGAAGAAATCGCCAAACGCTGCCCAAGACAAAGCCAGAGGACCAGCTGCAGTGGGCTCTCATGCTGATGAGGAAGAGGATGAATATTCTGGTGGACTATGCTAGCTACAGACTAGGTTGTCATATCTGACTGACTTGTGATGCTGAGCATATCCAAAGGTACCAGATTTACCAGAGCTTCATTGCAATTGTGATATGGGAATCCTAATATTAACATGGCAGCTTCTGGGTTCAGTGCAGGAGAAAAAGCATGATTGTACCCATCATCTTGAAACATCTTTGGACTTCATCTCTTACCTGGCAGGAGCTTCCTTAGGGGCCTGCCTTCAGCTGACAGGAAAAAAATTGAGGAGAGTTTTACTAAAAGCACAGTTTAAAAGAAACCAAAACTTCAGAAGCACTGGAGAGGAAGTAGTACAAAATTTTAAATGCTGGATTTCAACAGCTGACACTTCTGGTCCCAGTAAGATGTTTGCAGTTGTCTTCAGAGTTAAATGTATGATCATTCATCTGGCTGTTTATCTCCTGTTTAAGACTATTTGAAGCAGACTGTGCCAGGCAGGATTTTTACTTGTGTAAACGCTAGGGGGAGCATTCAGTTTGTTTTCAACATGTTTTTACTGCACTGGGGAATATTATTTTAATACTTTATTTTTACAGCATCCACATGAGTGTGAAAAACACTAAGTCAACTAGCTTGAAGTTATCTTGCAAGCTTAAAAATACACATCTGCCTTTCCTCATAAGAAATTTATTGACCTGAAGTACTTGGAAATAAATGTGTCCACAGTGTTTGTAATGTGCACCTTAGAAAAGGAAGGAGTGAACAACCATTCTTAGTGGTGTTTTTGAAGCATGCCATAACCAAAAAAGAAACTGAAGTTAGCAGGTAATGTGCACAGAATATAAACTTCTGAAGACAAATGTTTAACAAAAGCTTAGGTGGAATGTTTCAGCGATATGTTTGAGTTTATAAGTGTTCTAGGTGTTTATTTGCTAATCAGTATGCTGAAAATATGAAAGAATCAAATGTCTTCATACATGTTAATGTATGAAGACATTTGATTCTTTTATATTTTCAAAGCATTGAACAGGTATCTCCTATAAGTGGCATTTTTCAAACTTGCTTAGAATCCAAGGTAACCAAATTTTAATGCATCCTATTTATATTTGGTTCCAAGTCATCATATGTTTTGCAAGCTTCTTTAGTGTCCTGAATTTATTTCACCATTTTATGCTTAAAAGTTGTTGAGTCTAGAAGTTTCATCTGTGGCTTGTTTTTTCAGCAGGACCTAAGCAAGGTCTGCACTAGGGTGACATCACTTGGAATCCAGCAGGGATTTGTATGTGATGCCCAAAACTCTGTAAACAAGAGACCAAAAGCACAGTTTAAAGTGTTGGGATAGTTTCTGCCATATTAAAGAATTGGATGTCATCAAAAATATCAAGCATATGTGTGACAAAATTGTGTCAGGCGTAATTGTGATGAAGGTTCAGATTTTAGAGAGCTAATGCTCACTTTGCCTGGGGTGAATAGCACTCAGTAACATTGAGATAGGAGCACAAACTGCAGTATAATTTGCTGTCACATTAGAAGGTCACATTATTCAATTTAATGGGTATTCAAAAACCAGTTTTGTGTCTTTGTCTTGTGTAGTAATAACCATGAGTTTTAAAGCTATTTAAGACGCACCTGTAGGTCTTCACTATCTGATGGGTAATTTCCCTTTGTTATTGATGATGTATGTAAAAGTTTTGGCTCTGTGAAATTTTAGGAAGTGAGGTGCTTTTCTCTGAGAATGCTTGCAGTTATATGTGAAAGATGGTTTGGAAGACTTTCCTAAAATTCTAGAACTCTCCTAGAATTTTTGCTGTTGGAGGAACTCACTTCAGTTTAACTGGAGTTAAACTTTTGCCTTCTGGATTTGAATCAAGTGGAACATAACACTTACTATGGTGAGTCTTCATCACAGGTAGAAAAAAATGCACATGTAGGAACTCAGGAGACAGTTGTTTTCTTCAAGCATTTCCTGCTCCTTCTAGTTCTGAAATCAGTTTTGTTGTGTGAGCCCAAGGAGTCTGCTTTTTGTGTGTGTGAACAGTTGCATATATCTGAAATGATGAGGTGCATAAGAAAACTGGGAACTGTGTGTGCTTCTGTGGAAGAATTTTCAGATTGATTTAAACTGTGCTTGTAACACTAACAGGCCCTTAAAAGAAAATTTAAAATTTGAAATTTGTGTTGCATTTTTAAGACATACTTTCCATATGGCAAAAAAAAAAAAAAAGTGCAAAACTGTCTTCCTCCCTCCTCGAGTTGTTTCTTTGTTCTGTGCGGAAACTTTCAAGTGTGGAAATCTGGGACAAAAGTGACTGGTACTAAACATGTTAAGCTGCCATTGAATTGACATTTCTGATTCTTAGTAGTAGAATCTTAATCTTTAATTGCAATGTTGCTGCAAAGACCAAATCTGCAGAAATGGAAGCATCTGAAAATAAGATGGTCTATTTTATATAACTTATTCTCCTATTTTAGACAGTGAAAGTGTGTTAGGAATGTTAACTGCCTTTTAGTAAATGTTTAACTATAGAATAAACTGTCTGTATATTATGTGTTAGTGTTTGTTTCTATCTTTCAAAGCAATTTGCACACTTATGTAAATACCATTTAAGTGATCTAAATGGAAAATATAACATTTACAGCAAAAGAGTTTCCAAAACCAGTGTTGACTGTAATAAAAAAATAAAGTTAAATTGTGCATGGAGGCTGAGCAATGGCTGATGCAATGTTTATGTGAAATCAGAAGATTTCTAAATTATCTGTAACTTAATGGTCAGATGATCAAGTGCAGTGTGAAACCTGTGCTTTACTTGTTTTTTTCCCAAATCTGTGGTGTAATAGAATACAAAATGTGTTTGCAACAGCTCTACCGATGCTGCCTCTTGAGGCTGTGTGTTCCACCAACATGAAGAATAAAACTTGAAATTAATGCATATGTGGTAGCTTTCTCTGTTGTTGATTAAGTCCTGCTGAGGGCCACCATTTGAAACTTAATGTTAATTATATTTAATTTGTCATGGGGGTAGATTTTCAAAATGTTTTTTTGGCATGAGAATAAAAGTTTGGAATCAATGGAGAGTTGAAATCAATGGGAGTTTGAAAAACAACTAGATTTCTTCACACAACTTAAGGATGTGAATTCTGTAACTCTTTGGAGACTTCATAATAGTAGAAAGATCACCTTTTCTACTGTTTTAAACTGAAACTTGCTGGAGTATTTGAAGGTTGAAGAATCTGGCACTGGAGTTCTTCCAGTGTAGTGGGAACTGTTCCTTAGATGCTGCAAATATGCAGCTGTATAAAATTATAAGAACTGAGCTGCTCTCAGGAGAAAAAAAAAAAAAGCCATGTCATCTAGATTTATAATAAGTAGTGAACTTTTTTGGATGCAGGAAATGGAAAAAAGAAGCGACCCCAACCTCTATGACTAGTAGTGGTAATAAAATTGGAGGAAGTAGATGTAACTTTAGAGAGCAGGGGGGAACCACTTGGGATCTGCGGTTTGAGTCTGAACAGGGCCATGAATCTCCGAGTTAATGGTGTGTAGATGCCAGCGTGCCCAGGAGCTGGGCCTTTCTCTCCTCTGCCTGTAGGAGAGGATGTGCCGAGTGCCGTCTCTGACCGCCTTCCGCAGGGCTGGCCGCTCTTTGTTTCAGAGCCGCTGCCACTGCCCTTCTGCCGCGATTTCCAGAGTGGCTGTCGGCCTGGAACAGGAGCGGGGAGGCAGCTGCAAGGCTGCACGTACGTTTCCAGAACATGTGGCTGTTGTGATTCATCTGCTGGGTCCTGTGGGAATAGGGGTAAGAGAATAGAATAGAGGCGTAGCTGGCCTGCGCAGTGCGCACTGCCAGCATCTTCGCTGGTGTGCGACCAGCGTGGACTGCGCCACAGAAATGGTCCAGTCCTAGAGTGACAGAAGCGGGCCCCAGCCTGTGCACAATGAAAATGGGTTACTAGAAGTTGTCTTGTTTTCGACTTGTATTTACGTGTCTTTATTTTGCGTTGTTTCTGAGCTCTGTGTAACGCGGCGTGTGTTATCCCAAGAGCATTGTTCCCTCTCAGCGCTAGATGGTGCCGCAGAGCCGGCACCGGCCTTTCCTCCGCTGCCGGGAGCCTCTGCTCCGTGTCCAGAACGGCTTCTGCCTTTAAATATGCTCAGGTGGAGCGTTGGTTTGGTCAGAAAGATCCACACGGGGACCTGCCCTTGCTGCTGCTTGTCATGGCTTGAAACACCTGCCCGAAGTCCTAGAAGTCAGCTTAGGAAGACAGCTTAGGTTGTTGTGTTTTCACTTGTCGGAATATAGGCCTGGGAAATCGGGTGATTAAGAGCCAGGTTATGGATAGTAGGTGGGTGGGCAAAGAAAACAGTAGCCAGTGTGCACTATAACCTGTTAAAAGAAATTTTCAGCTCCAGGGCTGGCTGATTCTGCTACAACTGGCAGTCTTAGTGCAGCCACACAATTTTATGAACTGCTTCATGCACAGACAAGTATAGGGGGCAGGGAAATTAACAAAATGGAAGGAGTGAGGAAGCTGGTCATCAGGCAATGGTATGTTGATGGGTGGAACAGAGCTGTAATTTGTTGAAATGAGTTTGCTTAAAAAAAATATACCACTTTCTGATTCATCCACAGAGGCAGGGAGGGAAGGATGAGGACTGGCATGACTGTTCTCTTCATGCTGGGGAGAGGTTCTGCTGCTGTGTGCTATGTGAGGCAGTCTGAACACAGACACATTACATCTTTTGCCTGTCACTAACTGACTGGAATTCAGGAGTGAAAGGTAAAATTTTATAGCTGCAGACAGGGACTTCTTTGTGTGTGTAGCTGACAACTTTTTAGCCAATGCTTGCTGTGCTGGACTGCTCAACAAATGTCCCAGAGTAATTGTGTTGGTAATAATAGAGCAGAGAATTCATGAGGTGTAAAGACCTATGGTACCCCATGTGTTTTATGGGTGCCAATTATTTTATTTAATTGGCCACCATCCAGTAATTTTCTGGCTCCTCTTTTGTGTCAATGTATGATTTTCCAGGCTGAATGACTGGAGGAAGAATGAGGATCCTCTCAGCAGCACTGGAGCCCAGAGCACAGGTTGGGTGTGTAAGGAGTGAGTGGTTAAAGCTGAGTGAAACTGGGGGTCTAAGGCAGCTGTGTAGCAGCACTGACTGAGCAAAGTATTTTAAAGCTTTAGTAACAGAGCTGCAGAAAGAGTACTCTATTTTAAAATTCTCCTTTAAGTAAGACATGATCTGGTAACTTCTGCTACTGCCTTAATGTTTATCTTCCCAAACGTACCAGATTCTGCACCTTGTGGGAATTCCTGAGAAGCCATTTTCTTTGAAACAACATCAAAGAGTTATTTCTCACCACTTTGAAATACTTCAGTCTAATACTGATGCACTTTGGTGAAAGGCCATGTTGCTGAGAAACACTGGAAAGTGAAAGAAAACACCTTTGTTTTCTGTTGATTCAGGGTTTTTATTTTCCCCCTTTAGATCTTAATATTCTCTAAGATGAGGATTTTTTTCCCTTTGTAGCTCATGCATGTTAGTATGCAGTCTGAGATTCAAATAGTTGTTTTCCTGTATTTGTCATCCTGCAGCCATTAGGGAGCAGATTTCTTGTGACTGAGATGGGTGCAGGGAGAAATCAAGAGTGGAAGTATGCAGGTGACTGCACATATTAGCCTCTTTTTGGTTCTTTTGGGTGTGCTAAGACAGAACTACTTGTGATCTCTTCATGGATAGGCTGTCATATGGCTTCACATCTATGTGGTTTTGCTACCTCTTTTTTCCCTGGAGATGCCATGATTGGAAAAGTTCACACCTTGGAACTGGTGTGAATACCTCATGGCCAAACAAAATCTGGTATTAATGACATGCAACCAAGGTAGTAAGTGCAAATAGCAGCCTGAATGCACACACATGCTTTATGCTTATCCCTACTGGCTTTTATAATAAGCATGATAATTTTTGTTTTAGAAGGTCATGGATATTTAAATGAGAAACCCTATTTCAGAAGTAGTGTTTCTTCACATGACTGAAGTGCAGTAATGGGATGACTTGAAATTTACTGTAATTTGGGCTATGCATTAATTGCTTCAACACTTTCAGGGAGGTTTCTGTTTCCAGGATAAATTTCTGTGTATCTGTTTTGCAGGAAACCACTACAGGAAAACATTCCACATCTGTGATCACTTCAGTGGACTTTGAAATAGTTTGTTAAAAATGTAGAAGGGGAGAATTCAGAGTAACTTTCTTCAGGGTATCTCAGGAATAATGCCTGTTGGGTTATCTCTTTCTGAGTTTGTATTGTGAATAATTCCACTGATGACTTTGTGTAGTATTTTATTGCTATAATTAAAAAATTGGCCACTTTTAAATATAGATACTGGTGCTGCTAGGACTTTGATCTTTATGAGCCAGAATATGGGAGATATTAATCAATACATTCACTATGAGTGAAGTGTAGAAAGAGGCTAGGAGGCAATGTGTGATGGAAAGGAGTGAACTTACAGAGAGGAAACCAAGGAGGATTCCAGTCCAGTGCTGAGTACGTGTGCCCTCTTATGATTTCTTGATCACAGAAGAAGGGCGAAGGAACAGCCGGAGACATAATATGCTGTTTGACAAATAACAGAACAGCATGAATCACACATCTGATAGCTTGTGTAAATCACAGAAGTCACCAATTTTATCAGACACTTGAAGGTAGTTTGAGCATAAATCTGATGCAAGGCAGCAGGGGAAAGCATTTTGTATGATGTCCCTTCAATTAATATCAAATTTATACTCTTCTGTTCTAATGCATTTATTCAGTAAAGTTTCCAGATGCACAGCAACTGAACAGAGATTGCAATAAAGGGTATCCTGTTTGCTGCATTGTTTCCTTTCCTTTCCTTTTTAGTTGTGTACATTTTGTCTTTGCTGCAGGAGCAGGAGTCTTCCTTGAAGGCTTTGCTGTATATCTCTTTTGGGGTGGGTTGTTTTGGTTTTGGGGTGTTTTTATTTGTTGGGGGGTTTTGTTTTTTATTTTGTTTGTTTGGGTTTTTGTTTGGGCTGAAGAGAAACCAAACCTTTGCTTTAGGTGGATATTCCAGTAAATTTTCACCCTTTTGACCATCTTTTTGTTGGATTCTCAGCATCTTATTAAAATCCTTACTTTTTAATTTAAAAGTGCTGAACTTGGTTTGCATCCACTGATAAGAAACAGTAGTTTCTCAGTAGAGGTAATGTACTATCATGGATCTGGAGCAGATGGAAAAACTCATAGTCTTTGTCAGGAATCCAGGATGTGCTGTGTTAGTGGCAGAAAGGCTGGCATTTTGTCACTGTTTTCCATTTTATCTTTGACCAAATGTAAATAATGGGTGAATATGACACAAAATCATTAGATTTAGGCCATGCCCATATTGAGAGTTATGGTAGATAAAATGAAGTCTTGAATTTCCAACGTACAAATTATTTTTCCACCCTGGAGCAGATTTTTAGGGACTGTCATTTGTCACCAAACTCTTTTTCTTTTGAGTGTGGAATTCATACTTTTTCAAGTTAACTTAAAGAAGTTAAGTTAGTGGTGTGGCTCACTAATATAGCACACGCCATACGATACAGAATTATAGAATTTTGAGACAGCTGGGTTAAATGTGAAGTAATTGCTTAAAATAGGAATGCTATGGTCTTTGTCAGTGTTCTAAGTTATTTTTGTGTTGTTATTTGTCTTTGGCTCTCTTCCTGATTTTCCTAAACTTCATTTCTAAGTAGTTTTTAAAGTCATTGATATTCCTGATTTCTGTATGAATGGTTGGAAGTATCTGGCAGTGATTTTCTCTTCAAATGAAGATTTAAGTTATTCCTAGAGGGCTGTGGTATATTTTTGTTCACCTCGTCAATCTCTATATTATATTTGTCCCTATGGTTCACTTTGTTTAAGGGATGCCACATTACAAATCAGCCATGTGAGTCTTACTTCATGTCTTTCAAAGTGTTCTGGGTTTTTTTGGGGTGGATGACTGGCAGCCTGTGGACCTTTGGCAAACTCTCATAGTCAGGTTGTAATCAAATTGTTTGGAGCAGAAGTCTAGGACAATTCTTGATCTTGTTTCTGCTGGTTGAGCTCTTTAATATAAATGTCTCAATGGTAGGAAGGAGAGGTTCCATGAAGAGCCTGTAAGCTGCACATCCCACCTGTACTGACTGAAGTTAAAAGAATCAAAGGGTGAAACTTTTGTAACCAGCAGGAGAGGGTGAAACACTGTGACAGTTTGCACAATCCATCCTCACCCATGAGTGCATATGCCTTAAAAAAAAACCACTTTCATGAAAGGACAAGAAGTAACTAAGGTAAGGAAATGGCATTTATTTTTTATTCCTTGAGTGATGCAGATTAAAAAAAATAATTATGGATGCTTTTATAGCCAATATTGCAATCACAGAGCTAGAAGCAAATTCTGAGCTCTAGTTTCAGATCTGGATCATCAATTGAATGTCCCTGGACCTGAGTGTGGGAGATAAGTTGGAGTCCAGCGTTCTCCAAGTGCATGTTAAGCAGTAAACTCTCTCCTTCTCTCTCTCTCTCAATCTTTCTCCCTCCTGTTAATGTATTTGCCTACAGACAGAATAGAGCAGATCCTCAGCTGTGCAAGGTGCACTGCCTTGAGGCAGCCAACTGTACCCACCAGCCAAAATTCCTGCATTGAAGGATTGCAAACTTTTGGCTTTCCACCCTTTCTCCCAGACAGGTCTCCATAGCAGGCAAAGGCTGGACTGAGACTCCTCTATGTGTTTACCAGCCATAGACTCCCTCTCTTAGGGGAATGATACTCACTTTCTTCTTCTGTCAGGATTTCTAAATGCTGGATCGTGCTTGCCAAGGCACTGAGTGGAAGAGACAAGTGGATAGAGAGATTGAGGCCACGGATGAGTTGGAGGTTGAAACAACATATACCATTTGTCAAGGTCATTAATTTCCAGGCAGATTGTCTTTGAGCATCGTGGGGCTGTTTGAGTTATTACTGAAATGCAGCAGTTTCCAGAGCTAAAGGATCCACAGCACAATAGTATGCAGAAACCTCACAGTGCAATAATATGAAAAATAACTGTCTCTAAATACTACTACAGTATGGATTTAAAATAGGAATTTGTTGCTGTTTAGACTCATTGCTGGACTGGTTAGCCTTCCATCATCACTTCTGGTTCTGCTACATGCCTTGGTTTGGCTTTTCTCTTCTGTCATGAGAATTTATTGATACATACTGTTGTCATGGCCCTGTTACACCCAGTGATCCTGTACCAGCTTACTCTCCTTCTATTTGTTACTTAGAATTTACCATGTTTCATTCTGTTGGTCTAACAGACTGTTAATTAGACAGTTCCTAAGCAGTAATGCCAGGTAGGAATAAATCAGCCAGACAGTAATGTTGCTGTAACTCTCCACTTATAGTGAGTGGGTAACCTCAGGTCAACAGCATTTGTATTCTGCCTTTAGTGAAACCAGGGCTGAATGAAGGTATAAACATACCTGAAGTACTAGCATTCAGAAATATGGAAAAGCCTCTGAACATTATGCATTGAAAGCTTTAGCACAAGTCTGATATACTGTCTATTACAGTCAGTCCTTAGTTAATTGCTGACATTTAAATACTCATAAGACCTGGAGTCTGACATTTGTTGGCTTCCTCCCCTCCCTGTCTCCTTCTTTTCTCCTCCTCCTCCTCAAAAAAAAAAAAAAAAAAAGGAAAAAAAAGCACACCAGTTGTCTACTTTATATGACAATCTCATAAATTACCATGGTGGCGTTAGTTTTCCAGCTGCCTGTGTCCTGCTGGGTATTTGTTGGGGAAAAAAAATTCTAAGAGTTTCATGTCTTAATATGAATGATTCTCCATCCTAAAGTTTGGACTGGATTGATTATTCCCCAGTTTAAAATATTTTCCTCTTTTATTCCAAGAGTAGTAACATTAACCTAATCCCAGGGAACCTGCCACTCAAAATGCTTTGGAGAGATAACATAATTGGAGAGAAGAGCTGGCAATTCACCCATGATTTCAAAATGTTATTGGTCTCTGATCACCACACTAAATGGAAGCCAGGTTCATTTCAGGAGTGACTTACTAACCAAGAATGGAGTTAATTTTAATGGAGAACATTAGAAAAACTGTTCAGCCAATGCTAGTGTTGATGTTGTGTCTTCAGTGTGTTAAGAAGTGTTGCAAACCACACATGCATTGCTGCCCCAAGGTCAGAAATTTCTATGAATTTGCAGCCCAAAGCTGTGCAGTGCAACTTGTACCTCATAACCCGCGAAACAGGAAGAATGCTTATCAGCAATTATCTTCCTTCTACCTTTACTTTTTATCCTGGTTCATTTAGTTTCATCTTCTGAGACATGCATTTATAAAGTTTTAGGTGCTTTAAACTGGGAGTGATGGTTGAGAAGCAATCCAACCAGAATGAGGACAGGGCAGCTAGGGACACAGTCTCCTCCAGGCATTCTCTCTTGAGGTGAGGGATGTACTATTCATTTTAGTCTATCTACTTCAGGTAAAGCTGCAAATAATGGAAAAAGGATGATCCACAGAATTTGGGAGATAATGCTATGGTGGTTTCTCTGGATATAAAATATGGGACTGACTGGTCCTTTTCTTTTGCTCACCCACTTCATTTCACCTCTCTTCAGCCCCTGTAAGGAGATAGAGCAATGAAATCAAGGCAGAATATTGTGAGAAACTGAACTCCTCATATGGGACAGCTGAAGAAGTGAAGCATCTGATAGTAATTGGTTAGTAAATTAAATTTTAACAACCTAGAGTTTGCACGCAGTCCAGTCCTTCCCCCCTAAAATAAATCACTCAGATTTTCAAATATGAAACACATGTTTTCTGTCTGACCCTGTCTTTCATGGAGCAGTGGAGATTGCAAACGCAGATGCTCAGGTTTGTCTGCTTTCTTGGCCGCCGAGGCCGTCAATGGCAGCTTTGCTCTCGGAGCGCACGTGACACTGACATGGCTTGGTGCACTGCAGAACAGATACAGCTTCAGGCAGGCAAGCTGAGCTGGGTCCTGCTCAAACACTTTCACTCCCTTTAGGCCTTGTCCACCCAGGGCAGGGCTGTGACCTGGGATCACAGGCCTGTTGCCCTGATTTTTTAAGATTTTCTAAGCCTTCTGATGTTTACATTCTTGTAACAAACTTTCTCACACACTTTCTGTAAATAACTCATTGTTTTGCATTCCTTTATGGAGGAGGAAAAATTTGATTGACTGTTAGTTTGTCCAGTGTCATTGGAGAGGTGGCACTTTCACCCTCCAATCCACTGTCACTTTTGGAAAACTATAAATGTTAGAGTCAGATAATAAACTCCCCTTTTCTTCACCTTGAGAACAGCAGTGTGTGCACTTGTGTTGTTTTGTGTCCTATCGCGACACAGGCCCAGCCTCTCTCCCCTTCCTGGCCTGGGAGGGAGGGGGATGCCAGCTGCCCCTGTGATGTGGCCTACAGCAGAAGGCTGGCAGTCACCTGCCCTCTCTGCCTGCAGCAAAATGCAGATTTTTCCCCTTTCCTAGCTGTTCTGGCTTAAGCCCAACAGCCATGGAGCACTCTGGCTCAACTGGTCCCTGATGGCTTTCCCTGAGCTTGTTCCCTGGAGCCACAAGCTCCAACACCCACTTGAGCACTGTCACAAGGGCTCACCCTTTTCCCAGAGGTGTTCAATGGACCTGCCCAGTCAGGTTTCCCTTTGAGGGCTAAAGCCCTTGTATTGTTATTCCCAGGAGAAAGCTGAGGCTCTCTGCATACCATTTTTTCCCTCTTTCTCATCAGAAGGACATGTCCCAGTCTGACACCTAATTTTTAGCACTGCTATTCTGGAGCTGAAGGGGAAGCTGCATGTTTAAAGCTCCAGATCTGCTCTGACTACAGTCAGTGGGATTTTTCCTGTGTAGGTGCTAAATATTATTCAGTGTAAGCAAAACTTGGCCTGTTAGTTGTAATTTTTTTTTTGCCATTATAAATCAAATCCTCTCTTTAATTTTTGCTTGAAATTTCTCCTCCTAGAGAGGAATTGCTGTAGCTATAACATTGCCATGAGGTATTCCAGCCTTGAGAGCTTGAACCTAGTTTTCTTCCTTTCTAGATGTTTCTTAGGGAATCTGACTTGGTCTAAGGCCTCTGTGATTTACTGATGTCTTTTGACCCATAGAGTGATGTTGCTGATTGTTGGAAGATCAAATGGATTTGGTCCTGAGGGCAGCTTAGTAGTCTGAGGGGTTAAAAAAAGCTTCTGATGAAAACACATGTTTTAATGCCCATGTATCATTGCTCCCTAGGGCTTAATTGGACAGCTTAAAAAATTAAAGTCCTGTGCTTGAACTTCCTTTTAGCACCAAAATAAAACAAGCCTTGGCTTCAGGGGAAGCTGGGGTTTGCCTTCCCTCAGATGTGTTACAGCACTAGGAAGGGGCACTGTGGGACTCTCCTTCAAGGAAATGACAGTAGACTCCCCATTTTCAGTCACACTGACCCATCAGTGTGTTGGTGATCTGTGATTGTGCTGGGGATCCCAGACTCCCTGTGCTGGAGTCTGGGAGAGGAAATAGAGGCAGTGGGAATGAAGTGAATAAGAACCAGAAAAATTAAAATGTGCAGAGGCCAAAGGCTGGAGCAGGACCATCATTTCAACCTTTTTCTTTGAGGAGAAAATGTTCTTAAATAATCTCTGAGAACTACTACTGCCTCCTGTCCACACTGTGAACAGGATGGGACAGAAAGGACACATCAGTGGTTTAAACAGTCAGTACGAAGGTTCTAACACTGATGTCATGTGTGATTTGGGTATTTTACAGTGATCTAGCTCCAGCCTGGTCCTGTGCATCATCTTCTGTACTTCTCCATGACCACCCCGTCACATCTCCCCAGAAGGAAAAGGGCTGAAGACAAAAGCAGTCTGGTCCCATGGACTAAATTGCCTGTAAGAGGTAATAGCACATTTAATATGCAGCTGCAGAGCACCCTCTGTGTTAGATTCAAAGGGAAAGGATTCAGACAATGTGCTACAAAGGGAAAGGGAAAGGATTCAGAGAATGTGCTACAAAACCACTTCATAACACAAGTTAGAGTTTGGTAAAAGGGATCTGCTTGGGAAGCTGCCCTCAGTCCTGCACTGCAGATCCGAACTACAGTGCTTCTGCTGTGGACACACCACTAACAGGAAAACAGACATTTACATTTCACTGCAAAGAAGAGTCCCCAGAGAGCCCTGTGATATCTTTGCAGTAAGCAACACTTAACAAGATTTTCTTCTAAAAGTCTCTCATTGACATGTAATATCTGGAGAATTGTTTTGAGGTGGGAAGGAATCCCTTAAAGCACTTTGGTTTAGTTGCACGAAAAAATTTAGTCATGTAATCAAGAGTACAGTCCGTAGTTCAGCATTGCTTTGGATGGTCACTGATCATCTTGAATCTTAGTTACATTACTGATCTTCAAATCTTGCTGATTACATGAAGCATGTGAAGCTGCCTTTGTGCAGACTTCTGTCAGCAGCCTTATACTCTTTCAATGCCTGCTTTCTCGTACTGGGTCTTCAGCATTTTTTTTGTGGGTAGTTAAAGCTTTTTTATTATTCTTTTTAGAGCCTAGGGTTCTAATTTCCAAGCTGATGAAGTCCTTATCAATGTTAAATGAGCCTTTGGAGTAGTCAATTATATGGTAAAGGTGGAAATTAAGTTTTTTACCTACTGAAATTTTTTATTGAAAATGTTTTAGTAAAACATCCCTGCACTAGCCACTTAATATAGACAGTGTATGCTGATATCATGAATGTGTTTTGTAATATAAGAGGCACTTTCCATTCATTTAGGGACATAACTATGCAGTCATTTCTACTAGAGGGCTACAGTGCATGTAGATTGTAGTTTCATGTAGGAAGCTAAATTGATGTACTTTATTCTCCAGATTAACAGGCTTATTTTTTTGAGATGATGTCTTTATCATCATTTAGGCTTTTAAACCTGGAGATGTCAGTCACTACAGCCTATTATTGTAAAAACTAGAAGCTAAAGCTTCTGTATGAATTGCTGTTTGTTGACAAGCTCCTGCAGTTCAGTATCATTTTGATTTGTGTGTTATTACTATCTGGATGTGGTTTCTAGTTCTGCATTAAAGTAAAGTAATAACACTGGAATTAATTAAGATTTGCTTTTTTGGTTTTTTTTTCCCTTTTTTCCTCTGAGGGAAAATGTGTTAACAGCAGTCTTGGTTATGATGTGACCAAGAACATGGCAGCACTCTACAGTGAAATTCCCATTTGCAGTGATGTTTGCAACCAAGTATTCTTTTATTGTGCAGAGCCACGAGGCTGATGAAAACAGACCTGCAATCCATCAGTTCTGAGCTGTGCTGCAGCCTCTCACTATTGCACAGGCTGCCTTCATCACCCTGCTTCAGCTGACTTCTTTTAAGCCAAGCATCATATTCTTTTATTCAGCAAGCAAGCCCTTCCTAGCAGCTGCAGTGCCTTCTGTAAAACCTGAGGCCATCTGGAAACTTGGCTGCTGTGCTTGCTTGGTCCAAGGTTGTGCTGATCTGCTGTGCACTGTGCTTGGTTGCAGAGGTGTCACAGCTCTCTGCAGCTGGATCGTGGTAGGGCTGAACCAGGCTGGAGGAGAGGCCACGATGGATCCTTGCATGGCACAGGTCCATAGAGATCTGTTTCTGTGCACTGACTGACAGGGAAGAAGGCGAGCAGGTCTCATGGGAGGTTTTGGAGTCTTCCCTTTGTGCAGAGTCCTTCTTACTGCTTTGTAGCCACCAGAAGCTGTAGGGCTGGGCGCTCCAGGCAGAGATGGCTGTACACAGGCTTGTGGAGTTGACCTTGGAGATTGAATCTTTTGTCTGTATTAATGAGTGATCTCTGTGTCTCTGTGGTATCTGCAGCTTTTGGAAAAGGTAGCAGATGTGGGACACTGCAAGCTTGCAATTTTCCAGTGCATTACCTGGATCTTGCTTTGCTGGTCTGGGTAGAACCAGCTCTTTGCTAACTGCTGCTGACACAGGTCACTGGAGCAGGGACTGCTCTAAAACTCTTCTCTTTGGGATTCTCCCAACAAAAGGCACCAGCTACCAAGTAGACTCAGCCCATCCAGAATATTCTTAAGTATGTCCCAAGCAATCTGCCTTGGGGGAGCATCTGAGTTTGGTTTCTTTTAATCACAAATTACTTAAAGGTCTGCTTTTGCTGAAAAAAACCCATACTGTTAAGCTGCTAATGTAATGAATCTATGCACAGTATCTATTCAATGTACATGGTTATATGTAAAATATAAAAATATATGCATTGCATTAGCTGATACAACAATTACTGAATGCAGAATCACTCCTATATGCCATGGGATGACACATATGAGTAACTTTTAAATGTGGTTTTTTTCCAGTTATGCTACATGGCTGTGAATCTTCTTGTTTCCTGGTGGCTACACACAGTATTTAATGGGGGAGATTGCACAGATCTGCTACAAAGGCAACTCTTTGGAGGGAGATTTCACTGCTGAAGGCTCCCATATTGTTGCCTTTTTTCCTAATTAAGACTGCTGTTAACACTTCTTCCCTCAGAAGTAAGATTTAAATCTGAAGTGACACTTCCCCACCACCCCTCCAAATTATCTGAGAGCTCAAGGTTCCTGCAGCAAGTGTTGTGGTTTTCTCCTGTAAGCACCTTGAGGCCCAGCAAGCTGCTTATGGCCACAGCTGAGCTGGGGTCAGCCATCCTGCTGTGACAGCAGGAAATTCCACTATTCCTCCAGTGCTCTTCTCTCTATGTTGTATAATTATTCATCTGCCTAAACCTATATGTATTTTTTCCTTTTTATTCCAGCCCCTGGGGATTTAGGGAGTTAAATTTTATTTAATGTCAGTCCAATTGCCTGAAAATTCATTGAGTGTGAACTGGGAAATCCCTGGGGGACGGCTGGAAGTCTTCCAAACTCATAAGACCTGGAGATCTTAGGGCGCTCTTGCACAAAGTTTTTCATTGTGGATTTCTTTGCCAGATCAGCTCTAAAACAGACTACAGATCCTTGTGATGAAAGCTGAAGAAGGCTGAATGCTAAAGAAAATATAACAGCTGCTGGAATGTGCAAATGTGCAGTCAAAGCAGTACCTGACAGTGGAGAGAGATCCAAAATACAGAAGTTCATGGGCTAACACTCACTGAAATATCAATTACCAGACTGTACAGTGCAACTTCTTCAGAGTTGCTTGTATTTTCAACTACCTGAAAGAAGGTTCTGGTGAGGTGGGGGTCAGTCTCTTCTCCTGGGTAACAAATGACTGGACAAGAGAAAACAGTCTCAAGTTGTGCCAGGGGAAGCTTAGATTGGATATTAAGAAAAATTGGGGTTGTCAGGCATTGGAATAGGATGCCCAAGGAAGTGGTGGAGTCATCATCCCTGGAAGTGTTCAAAACAATGTGTAGACATGGCCCTTGGGGACATGGTTAAGTGGTGGATTTGGCAGTTCTGGGCTAGTGGGTGGACTTGATGATAGTAAAGGTCTTTCCCAAACTATCTGGGTTTATGATTCTATGACAGGACTTAAAAACAAAATCTCTCTATAGCCTTCTCAAATCTGCATTCATTTTTTGCCTTTCAAAAGTACTGGTTTGTGCCATTGCCTTCTGATCTTAGCTGATTCCATTCCTCCACCCTTTCTTTGTCTTTCCTTCTGTGTGTGCATGTCTCATGCTCCCATTGATTGGTGTGTTTTATGGGAAGGTCTGGCTGGTGCTTGGATCACTTTCCCTGTTTTCCCTACAAGACGATGCCGGTTGCTTCATGCAGGCATTGGGCTAACCCGTTCAGTTGGCTTGAGCTAGGAGCAGCTCTACTATTTCACCTTCACACGAGCCTTTCTGATCTTTTTTCATCTCACTGAGAGCATGACAGCTGCAAATAAACAATTTGCTAGTAGTGAGCACAGAGACTTGGCTGTACAGACTTGCTGGCTCTGGGAGTAAGCCTGAAAGTTAAGTGAGCCAGGAGAGTGGGCAACTAACTGCCTCTACTAGCCCTGGAAAAATGCTTGTCCAAAAAGGAGATCTGGGCATCTCCTCACAGGCACAGCCTTTTTGTTGAGGTCCTAGAAATCCAGGGAGTGATTTCTAACTCAGCTGGGTGACCTCTGAGATCCACTTGGAGATAAAGAGACACATCATCCAGCAACGTCTACTTTTCCTGTTGCTCACTCATTCCTCTTTTGGGGAGTTGCCTATCTTCAGAATGCTGAAGATCTGCTATTCCCCTAGTTATTGAAATACATCCATAAATAATAATTTCCCTCTCTAAATTACATTTAATTATTCTGTCAAGGCTATTTCAAGAGCATGCAGCCATCACAGGTAAAATCCACATCCACCTTTCCCTCTGCCTCCCTCTAACATCTCCTACTCATTCGATTGGGAAAGTTGATCTCTGATTTGGAGAGGCTGTATCTGCCTCTCAGCAAGAGACAGACAGCTTTACGTAGGCAGGGATCTGCTTACCTTGAAATGTTACCTCTTCATTTCACTTGTAATTCAGCAGTTCAGAGGTAATCTCTGCCTTATGTTACTGAAGTAGCAGAGCAGAAAGGTTGTTTTGCATGACTCACACGTTCCACATTTTCTGTAAACTTTATTTTCTGTGTGGCATTTGCCTGATGCGATGAAATCACTGCTTACCTGATGCAATTTTTTTGTCCCAGTGGTGCAAAGCTGTAAAGACAATCTAACCTTCAACAACTGAGGTTCAGACACTGCTGCAGCACATGGTATTTATAATCCTACCACTTGATTAGGTGCTGAATGGTGTCTGGAGAGGCATATATGCTAATTCAGTTAACTTGAATGGCTCTGTTTGAAAAAAGAGAAAAAAACCCAAAACTCAAAAAGGAGAAATTACATCATGGACCTGCTCCCTAAAATCCATTTTTGTTCAGGGTCTTCCATCTGTGTTAGATACTTTACTTGTAAGCAGCCTTCAAGCTTTTAAACAATATGTTGAAAATCAGTGCCATAACAGCCTCCAAAGAGTTTTTTAGGAGTCTTGGTCTCGCCTTTGATGAGCACTGAAGATGTGAAGAGAGAGACAATTCCTGATGTGCTATGCAATCATGTGACCGAGTTAGTTTTACTTCACCCTCCCCGTGTCAGTTCTGAGGAGGCTCCCGTGTTCCCTTTAGTGATGCTGTGTCCCATGCTCAGACAAGGGCCATGGCAGGCACAGGAGTGTCGCAGCTTTGGCTGCGGTGGCAGCGCAGAGGAGGGGCAGGGGAGGCTCCTGGCAGAGAGCAGGAGGCAGCTCCCCCTGCCAGCCCCCTCCTCTCCCCCTGCCAGCCCCCTCCCACCACCCACGCCACAGTGTCTAGACTGCCGCCCTGCACGGGGCAAGCACTGAGCTCAGCCCTTTCAAGTCAAGGAAAGCTCCTGTTGAGGGAATTTCACCTCAGAGACAAATGTGGGCTTAAGCATCCAGTGGGTTTATAAGCACTTTATATCCCTGGGCTCTCTGTGCCTGCGTTTTGCTGGCTCAAGGCCCCGAGCAGGTCAGTGCTTTGGGACATTATTGCTACTGGCTGGCAGCTGGACAGCTTGTGTCTCACAAAGAAATTTCTCTGCCATTTCAGATCTGGTTTTCTTCTGACCTGGGGTGAGACGCACAGGTCTGGAGAGTTTTATGGGACAGGCATGCCATAAAACGTTGACAGCCAAAAATAACTTTTCCCCACTCCCTCTTTTCACATCCCACCTTCCAAGCCAATATTCGCTAAGGGCGGGGAAAGGAAGGGAGAGGCATGAGAAGACTGTCAGAAAGAGCAGTGCCTGTGAAACTTTTGGGGTGGGCTGCAGCATCAGCTTTGGTTGCTGAGTCCTGAGGCATTCGGTCAGTAATAAAGTTTCACCCCAGCGTTGTTTTTGACAGAACTGGAACTCCATTTCAAAACCGCCCTCGGACATTTTATCATCTGTAATAAGCACGTGGATGGATTGAAGAAGTAATAGCTACATCCTAAATGCAACCAGCACTCTCCACAGGAACAAAGGTTGAAGAAATAAGCTTTCACCAGGAAATGGTGATCATGTGTGTTGCAGACATCTTTAAGAACCGAGTCTGATGTGGTCTAGGAGAGGGAAGTAGAATAGTTTCACAGCAAGTGCTGGACTTAATGTCTCTGAAGGACAGAGACCCCACAAGTTTCTTTATCCCTTGTAGTTAAAAAAAACCTGTTTCTCATATCTAATGGAAATCTGTGTT
The DNA here is from genome assembly GCF_051311805.1 of Agelaius phoeniceus. NCBI lineage: Eukaryota > Metazoa > Chordata > Aves > Passeriformes > Icteridae > Agelaius > Agelaius phoeniceus. Next base: position 102,147,960 of record NC_135265.1, on the reverse strand, counting down.
GGGACTTTTGAATGCTACCTCTTGTTCCATCACAGTGCACCTTGGAGAAGAGTCTGGTTCCATCCTCTCTAAAGCTACATATATAAGGCACTTGAAGATGGGAACTCCCTTTAATCACCCCAAGTCTCTCTGCCTATTCTTACTTGTTTCCTAACACTGTTTAATGTTTTATATTGCTTCCAGAGACCAGATCTGGGGTTAGGAAACAGCACTAAGTGTAGGTTTGCCCCACAAGCTGTATCCCACTGAGGAGCACAGAGAATGCCAGAAGTGGAAGGAGAGCTTGTGGGAGGAAGGATGTCATAGGGAATGTGTGGTGACTCCTGTTTTAGGCCTCTGGATTGATCAGCATAAACATTTCCTATGACTTGGAATTGAATGGCACTTAATCTTGATAGTAGAAGTCTGGAAACTTGTGCTAGTGATCACTGCCGGAAGGAGTCAGATTTTATGCTTTATAAAACATTCTTAGTAAATGCAGTACAGTCATGTCTCATAGCCATCCTTTCTGTAGAGAGTTTCTTTTTTTTCCCTGGTGTGGATGTTTTTCAGGAAGTGTGCATGATGGAGGGCCAGCTGTATGATAGTGTACCAGCAGAAATGGTTTACTCACTGACAATGGCTCAGTGTGGTTTCTGATCCTTTTTTTAACTGTTTCTCTGCAGCTGCAGGGGGTGGTGCTGTGCAGAGGGCATAGGATTGTGCAGCAGATACTGGGAAATTTGCCCCTCTTTTTTGCTGGCTGGTAACTGTTTGTGAGAGAGGGTGAAGGTAAAGGCATACTTTCCAGAAACAGAAATAATCAGATGCTTGCACCGGGGTTCAGAGATCAGTTCCTATTCCACTGGCTGAAAGAGTCTACTTAAAGAGGATGAAAACTTGAGTGGTACTGCTCTTGACATCCAAACCAATTCTCCTTCATTTCATATGAAAATGGGAGATGTTACAATTGCTTTGGGAATCCATACTTCAGACTTTTTGACTTCTGTGAATCTAATTTCTCAATCTGACTATTCCATTATATTTATAAATTGAAAGAGGCTATAAACACCTGCAAGAAAATGTTTTAATTGTTAAATCAACAGCATAAGCATGTATGGATGGCTTTTTAAATGGCATAAAGGACTGAATCTGGTAGTGTGTGCCTTTGTGAAAGTCAGATGCACTTGGACAGAGGTGTGCCTTCCATCAGTCTTGGAGTCTTTGTGGCAGCTGCCAAAGCTGCCAAAGCAAAGTTATACACCACCCTTCCATCCACAGCATGTGTAGGGTTAAAAAGGAACAGGTGCAGTGTAGAGCCCTTGTCAGCTACATGTAGGTGCAGCTGCATTTGTCACCTCTAATAGTCATCCCTAACTCACCCTCTCTAAAACTGTCCTACTCTAATTTCCTCTTTACTGCTGCCTTGTTTTTGTGGGGCTTATGTGAGTTAGGAGTTACACAGGCAAAAAAGGGTGGGTTTCATCTGTAAGTTAAACTCAACCATGGGAAGCAGGTTTTTCAAAGTCATAAACTAGAGTGTTGGCTCAGGCTGAGTCACAGTGTCTGAATCTTGGTGAAATGCAGCCAAATCGTACTGTTGATTAGCTACAACAGTCCTTGATCTATTTTGATCCATCCTGATAGGTTTCATAAGTACAGGCTGGGAAAACTGATGAAGGAAAATAAAAGGTTCAGTTCCTAGTCAGCAGCAAGATGCAGTGCAGTGAGAGCTGGCTAACCTCTCTGCTTTGTGGACCTTCCAGATGAATTTGTAATAGTGAAAGAGGAATGGTTTTGGAAGTAGGTGTTGCCAGGTGAAACTGAAAACACATTTCTGTAAACACCACTGGTTGCATTTGATTTTATTTCTCAGACTTAAAACTGGTGGTTTTTCTTTAACAATCCCTCATGTCTAGTCACCCTTGCATCATTTTTCCATATTACCTGTTGCCATAGTATTCCAGAAATTGTGCCAATGTGATTTGAGATGAGTGAAATCGCACATTGCTCTGTGTTTACCTTTAAGTTGGACAATGAGAATATAATGGAAAACTTCACCAGATGTCTAAAACTCTAAGGCTGAGGACTGTGTTTGGGTGAATATATTCACGTGCACAGCTTTAGATCTATCCTTTACCTCCCTCGTTTAATACTTTGGCCCCTTGCATAGTCCAGTGGAAAGAGATGCCCTAGTTCAGGGTATGCATGATCTTCTTCATGCATTTTCTTCTTTGCTTTCATGCCCTCAAGCATGAAAATAAGTATTAAATAATTCTGTGCTGCTGCCAAATGACTAAAGCTTCTCTTCAATAAGTGACCATCAGAATTTATATGTGTATGTATGTGTTTTTCTTTTATCTTTCAGATATCATGTTGAACTACACCCCAATTGCAAGGAGAATTATTGTCTTCTCTTGCATGTGTGATCCATATAAATACTGCAAAATGAAGAGCTGTAGTAAAGAAGGCTTACAACTATTTACATGTTGAATAGTTCTGGTGGGAGCCAGTGCATGACTAATAAGGAAAAACTTCAAATGGGTACATCCTCTACAGATCCCTTTTAGAGAAGTTAATTCCTCTGTCTGCTTCATTGCACTTTTTCAGCTCCTGACCTGAATGGCAGAAAAGCTCTTTCCTGAGTCACTGAGCCCTAGGATAGGTTTGCCCCTTTTCAGTTGTTGTGTAGACAGCATGCTTCCCCAAATCCCTTAATCCTTGTTCCTGTAGTTCATATTCTTGTAGCTGGAAGTGGGGGGCACCTCAGTGAGCTGTGCTGGGCTGCAGGGAAGTGCTCCAATGTATCCCTCAGAGGCTGCTGGCTGGGAAAATGCTCTTTTCACTGCTCTGCATGCCCTGCTCTTTATTTGATGTCAAGGAGCTTGAGCTCAGTGCATGGGCATCAAAAAGCCTGGCCACAGGAAAAAAAGGCACTCTGCTTTAGACTGCAGATGTTGAAATTGGCTTCCCCAGGCTGCAGCCAGGACATTTGGCTCAGAGGTGTTCCCTACAGAGTTCAGTGGAAGGTGGCACTCTCTGTTTGGGGCTGGCCACTTTGGTTGGTGACTCCAGCCTCTGCCCAGGAGATGTGGGGAAGTGTTGAGCATAGGGAGCACACCTCCCTGGATGTATTAGGAAGGAGACGTGGGGCCATCTAAATCTCTGCTTGGTCAGCTGAAAAGGAAAGGGATGGCTGGAGCAGGGAAAATGAGAAATGCATCCACCTTTTTCTCCAGCACAGCAGACTCAGAATCTGTCAGAAACCCTGATTGAGACCAGTGCCCTTCCTCTCCTTTGGACCCCAAAAAAGACCACCACCAATTTTTTCTTTAATTTTTTTTTTTTTTTTAGCTGAAAGCAGTTGAAGTAGCTACATAAATTCCACAGACCTGGTGGAATGGCTGTGGAGTCTTGTCTAAGCAAAACAAGCAGGAGAAATATTACTTCATCAACAAAGTACTAAGAATATGTTTTGAATCCATACATCATGAGCTAAGAACCAGATGGGCTGGCTGAGTACTGTAAAAGAAACAGCTCAGATAGATAAACATCTGATAGATAGGATGATTCAAAAAGCCATCTGAAAATGCATTTTGTCTCCCTGCTCACAAATAACCTTCAGTCATTTTGTTTTGCAATGAAGTACTTTCAGCTCTGCTAGATTTCCTTAGTTCTTTTATTGTGTTTTTTATTGGGGTGGGAGTACAATTGTGCCATTCCAAAGGCCAAACTTTGGTGTCTCCCAGTGCCTTGTGCATGAATGGGAGCCTGCCTGTGCAAGAGAGAGCTTGAGGCTGGACTTGAGCTGGAACCTGGCGAGGAGGCAGGGCTGGCTGGCACTGGGATCTCTATGTCAGAGCCCTGGCAGCTGTGAACTTGTGCAGATTTTTAGGGGACAGGGAAGGGGATCTGTCATGTGCCACACGTGAGACCTGAGGACAAGGGATGGCACCCAGCAGAAAAAGCCACCTTGGTTGCAGTAGGCAGAAGGAAGAGAGCAAGCAGTGTCCAGCCATGCCAAAATGAATGAGTTTTGACCTCTAGGGGCCCCATTGAAACAATCTGAAGTGATTTACTTTGCTTATGTGTCTACCAGAGCAATTGGTAGATAGAAGCATTTATTGTGTTTTTTCCTCATCTATTTGTTCCTTTATCTGTTTTCTTTTTTCCCTTCCCCTTTGAATAACAAGACCGCAAGCAGCTGCTCATCTCTCAAGCTATCAGCTGTAAGCACCATGGTCCTGCTCAACTATGGAATAAGAATATAAAAAATTGGCATCTTTTCCAGATCCCACTTGCCTTTTTGCAGGTAACATGGTGTTGAATCAAACCTGGAGTATTTGGAGCTCATCCATATTTTGTGACCCTTTTTGAGGAAGAATATTTTGACCTTTTAAAAAATAACTTTAGAAGGCTTTCTGTGAAAAGGAGAAAGGTACAGTTGAATTTTTGTCCAAAAGTTCCATGTGTTTCCTTTTGATACATGATGAACTTTACAACTCTTTTCTCCCTGTGATCCACCCCTCTCTCCCTCCCTCCTGTCCCCAGCATTGTTTAAAACAGGGAAAATTTTTTATAGCTGGATGAATATCTAGTTAATACACTGCCTTGACCTCCAAAGTTTGGGCTCTACAAGGTATATGGAGATGTCAGCTGAAAGGGTTCATAAATATTTTAACTGCATTACCTCACTCTTGCTGCCATAACATTAAAAATGTGCTTTCCCTGAATGTTTGCTGCAGGAGTCTGACGGTCACGTCTGTGTCTGCTGGCAGCTCCCTCTTCTGCCCCAGCACGAGCTGCAGGAGACAACAGCTTGAAATATTAATGAGGGCTAATACAGCAAAGCTGTGCTCTTAAAAAAACAGAGAGAGAGACACACACACATGCACAGATGCACACTGTCCAGGCATGTGTGTGTTTGATGTATTTGAATGTGCAAGGCAAGATGCTAAGTTGCAGAGCAGGCATTAGCTGGTGTCCAGCAATGCAGCACATCCAGCACAGCTGGGCTCCCTCAAGCCCTGTGGAGGTGTCAGATTCCTCACACCGAGACCAGATTCCCTCTGAAAAATTATATGACCTCATGAAAGCCTTTGAAGGAGGTTTGGGTTGGAACCACAGCACTGAGAGCTTTATGCTAGGAGGAGATCCTCATGGGTGCATTTGTGGCCCCCCACACCAGGGAAATGATTGTGTGTGATCTTGCTGGTGAGGAGAGGCAGGAAGAGATGGTCACAATACATCTGAGCTCTGTGTGTGATGTGTGTCCCTCTAGATAAACAATCCTGGTTTGAGCTTATGATCTGGTGAGTCCAGAGCCTGGGACTAATACAGGGTTAGTGTTTTCATTTTGTGCATTTTGTTAAGCATAGCAGTAATTTCTGCACATTGAAGAGGGATAGTTTCCTTCAAACATGAATACTCCTCCAGTTACTCTTAAGAGGAAAGTCCTTTCCTCTTGAAAGGAAAGTCTGCAGTCTCCCTGGTCATCAGCCAGTGTCCAACTAGTTTTCTTCATAGCAGAAGATGTTTTTCATTAGAATTCTGTTTTAATAAGAGCTCTAAATGGCAGTCAGTGGAACTGGCCTTGGGAAGTACCTGTCAGGCCAGGAGAGGCAAGGAGAGATGTTTGCTGGTCCCTTCCATGGCTTGCTACTTGTGCAGCACATTCCTGAGACAAATCTTGAAGCTAAGATGTGAATGATTTCTCATACAATGAACTTTATCAACTTGAAACACGGGATTGAAGGATGAATCATTCTCACTGAATGATTCTGAATACTTGTTTCTTCTCCAGTTCTTTTTCTACTGTCTTAATTGTCCACCTTAACTCTTAATATAACCTAAAAACACCTGTAGCCCTTCAGTTCAGTGGGTCAGGACTTGTAGGTCCTGCTCCCTTGGCTGCTGAACAGGAATTTGCCTTTCCTATTGCATGCTCACAGGTTGCATTTCTCTTGTTCTCCCCAAGCTTTTAATAAAGCATTGGATTTCCTCTGGTTTCCTTCCTCAAGAAGGAAGCCACAAAATCTGATCTAAAATAGCCCATATGCACCCAGAGTAGAAACTCTGTTTAAATATCACATAATGCCAGGCAGAGCAGCCACAGTCTTTATCTATCTATCTATCTATCTATCTATCTATCTATCTATCTATCTATCTATCTATCTATCTATCTATCTATCTACCTATCATCTATCTGCATTAACTACCCAGGCTATAAGCAGTTTATCAAATCAGGGAAAACTGTGAAAGCTTTAATTACACAGTGCAAGCTGAACCTTTTGCCCTGTCACACAGGCATGTGAGAGTTCTGGGATGCCTGGTGGTGCAGCTGGGTGTGTTGTCAAAGCACTTGTCCTTGCTCTGACTTACAAACTCACACCACTGCCTGCGTAAGCACATGCAGGTTTCTAAATAGAGCCAAGGAAAACAAAAGTGCAGCTGAAATCTGCTTCTTCTTCTGCTTTAAGGAGTTATGTCTGGACTATTGATGGGCAGAACAAGGGAGCTAATGCATCCACAGACTGGGAAAGCACACCAGCAGGTTACTTTGCATCTCTGACAGGATCTTAAAATCGTGACATTATTCAGATTGCAAGGGACATCAGGAGATTTCAGATCAAACCTACAATCCAAAGCATGGCCACTTAGAACAGGATGCTTGGGGCTTGATCAGCCAAGGCTGAGGATCTCACAGCTTCTCTGGACACTTGCTCCAGTGTTTGATTGCCCTCATGGTAAAAATAATTTTCCGTTTATTTAATCAGATCTATCATGCAGTTCTGCAGAGACTGGCTTTTCTGTATCTCACTATCAGGCAGCTGTAGGTACCAATAAGCTTTTCCATGGGACTTCTCTGTTGTGAGGCTGAGCAAGCCCAGCTCCGGCAGCCTCTCCTCTCATGTTGTGCTCTCAGCTGCCTGCTCAGTCCAGTATGTCAATATGCACTGGAGCCCCCAAAGCTCCATGCAGTTCTCTAGGTGTGGTCTCACAAGTGAGAAATAGAAGGGACTAATAAATTTCCTTGACTTTCAGCTGTGATCCTGTAAGTAAAGCCCAGCATGCTGTTGGTTCCCTTTGCCTCAAGAGCATGCTGCAATTCCCACCCCTGGTCTTGTCTCTTTTTATTCTAAAGCTGTTCCCAACCCGTCTACCTAGTCTGCATTGCTATAAGGGTTAGTCTGCCTCAGAGGCAGGATTTTTCTGCATTTGCCCGAGCTCATGAAGTACCTGGCAGATAATTTCTCCAGCCTCCTGAGATCTGCCTTTCAAGGAAGTCCTGCCCCTGCTGTTGCAGCTGCCCAGCCCACGCCCCAGGAGAGAGCTGACACGCTCATGTTATTGCAAACCTCCCCAGACCAAGGTTCACTGAAGTCCACACTGCTGAAAGGGCACTCTGTTGTGTCCTCCAGGATGCTAATAAAGATGTTAGATGGTACTGGTCCCAGTACTGACCACCTAGAATGCCCCTGGAAATTGGCTGCCAGTTCAATTTTATCTGGACAGCTGGGCTCAAAGGATGATCTGGTACACTCCTCACCCATTGCAGGTAGCTACCCAGTCCAGATCAGTGATTTGACTATAGGCTGTTTTAAAAAGAAATAAATTAAAAAAAAAAAAAAACCAACAGAAGAATCCTTTTATTTTCAAAGTTTGATCAATCCATGAAAGAAAGAGCAGCACATTTTTTGCAAAGCCCAAATAACTGTACAGCTCATTCTGAAGACAGATTATTTTTCCCAACAAAAAGGAAGTGCCTGTTGAAGAGAAGGAACCAGGAAGGGAGCTGGGACCAACTGTGGCCAGCATGGTTCTGCTGGCTGGTACCTTTAGAAACACACTGCATCCTTCACACTTCTTCCAGTGTTCATCTCCTTAAAATCACTGAACACCCAGGTGAGGATCCATCCAGCTATAAAGGACATTTTAGCATCCCTGAGTGCTACGTCAGGGCTGCCCTGTATATTTCAATTTTCATTCACAGGACCTGTGGAAGAAATGGAGCAAAACTTTGCAGGGGGGAATGCTGCCTGGGTATATGAGCAGCCACCTTTTCACTTCAGAGGAAATCAGGTTGTCTTCCAGTGAGTTCCAGTCATCAAATTATTTTATTGTTACAATATCATGAAGCAGATTTTATTTTGTGCACGTCAAGGTGCTCAAAGTGTTAGTTTTCACAGTATAGAATGGATGTGACAGCATTTGTCATGGAAGCACTCAGCAGAGTATGTTTCAACTTCATTTAGTTGTGCTGTTTTATGAAGTTCTGCAGTAAAATGTGCCAGCAAATTATGTTAGTTTCTTTCTGGTGATTAACTAATCATTCATATAATAAATAGCAGCTAACTACAAGAAAGAGATTTATTTGTCACAGATTAAGAAGAATGTCAAACTTTTCCCATTTCATGTAAAAAGGCAGAGGAAAAAATACTTCTAAAATGACTTTGCAACATGTGCTTTATTTTAAGTCATTACTGAATCAAAACTACAAGTATATCCTTTAAACATACCCTACCCACTCAATTACTTTTTTTCTTTTTTTTTTTTTTTTTTTTTTTTTTGACATGGAAAGAAACCTACACTGCAATGGTAAATTTTCATGCTGCAATGAGCCATTTGCTTCACTAATAATAGCAATTAAAAAAAAAAAAAGGGCATTTCTCAAGCTCATATGTATGTCTATATTTGGGAACTTAAAAAAAAAACCCGTCTCAGATGTAAAAATGTGACTTGGAATATGTAAACATTTTTGTATACCTGAAACACTGGAAGAAGAATATCAGCTAACAGCAAAACAAGAGTTGCCTTAAATCATCGAAATGGGAAAAAGCATGTCATGGGGAGCAGAGAGAAGCACACACTACTCAGTCTTTAAAGGGTTATAAGAAATGAAGTAGCACATTAGGTCATCGATTTCACTTTCTTTTCTCATCCAATGGAAAGCAGTAATGCTGAAGAGAATGGCCCAGCAGAACACCCCATAATTCAATAATTATTCTAGCCATTAGTTAATCTTGACGAAGTGTCAAGTTTCAGTTGCTTTTTCCTGAGAAAAGTCATTGATGTTTGGTGGAAATGTCTCCTGTGACTGTACAAATAAAATAAGGCATTTCAAGAGACTGTTACTTGTTTTCTGACTTGTTTTTACTTTTTTGCTGACAGAGGCTTGTCCACAGTGTCCTTTGTACATCAAAACCTCTACTTTTCTACAAATGGGTATGGCTAGAATGTCTTCAGTTCCCAGTGTGGCCCTGGGTGCTGGGTGTCCTGAAGGCTCGTCAGTGTCCCATTACTGTAGCTTGAAAGTCAGTGATGTACAACAGCATATTGCACAATCCAAACTGTGTGGCTCCAGAGAGGATTAAGAAGGTACACTGGAGTCATCTGTGGGTTCACTCCTTTCATTTCTCTCTAAGGTGTAATGGTTGTCTGGAAAATTAAATTAGCCAGACAAAGATGCAAACTTTTTGCTGATTAAATTACAAAGCAGTCCCCAGATTGTAGAGGAGTGGCACATTAAAAATAACAAATCATTCAACCTTCTTCACTGTTGATCCTTAATTTGAAAGGCAGCATGGATTCCTAAGGCTGTAGCTTCCAGGATTCCTTCAGTGAAAAATCATTGCTACCCAACTATAAAAGGCTTAGCTCTTAAGAGAATATTGTGCTTTTTTTCTTTTTCCTTTAAAATTCAGATTTAACCAACTTGATTTGCAATGTGATGCCAAAGAGATCAATTTGTTTTTTCCCTAGTCCACTTGATCATAGTCTCTGGTGAGCGATACAGGAATATTAGCTTGGCGTACAGGTCTTCCTCTAGTTCCAGTTCTCCAGTCTCTCGCACCAGGAAAATGTCAGTGCACAGCTTCAGGATTCGGTCTACATTGGGCAGCTCCTCAAACATGATGGAGTGAGAGATCCCACTGAAGAATTCACGGACAAACTTCCCTATCACCAGGACAACTGAGGCATACAATCCCATAATGCTGAAAAGAAAGAAAGGAAGGGTTCAAATCGTGCCTCATAAAAGGGCAGCCAGGTGTGAGGAAGCTCATCCACATGGCTAACTGTAGTCTGTCAGTGGGCTGAATGTCAATTTCTAATTAGGGTCACGTTTCTGCTGTGCCACAGCATGAAGGAAAATAAGATCTCTTCAAACACCTCACAAATCTGGAATCATAAACAGCTGAGGCTGCTGACTTAAATTCATTGACCCCAGTTGCTGATGGTCGCATGTCCTGACTGCTACAGCTTGGAAATCACAATTGGAAATCTGACAGCAGGTAAAGGCAAATAATCGGTCAGGTTTTATATCTTACATTTTTTATTAAGGTATATGTAACTGGTGACAAACTAACATTTACCCTGATAATCTTTCTATGGGGACTTCTCCAAGATCCTACCAGAAGAGTGTATCTCCTGGGAATGCTTAGTCTCCTGCCTTCCTCTGTCTGTGGAGATGTATTTTATAACTCTTTCACACCCAGGGTCCTGGCTACAAGATTGGGTAGGTCACCAAAACCAGGCAGAGTTCAGGCAGAACCCGACCTGCAGCTGAACTAACATATTTTGAGTTATTTCTCTTCAGTAGGAAATTGGTGTGAAGGGTGCTTCTGTTTTTATTCCCACTGGAGAGCATTATCTGGGGTAATACTAACTGTGCAAACATTAACCCTTCTACAGATAATATTAATAGACGTGGATTTGAAAATCTCACAAAACCCCTTTTCAAAATGTTGTAATGTTCAAACACTCCAACAAGGACAAAAAATATACCCCCAAATCAGCAAATAGTCACTTCTACTTCTATCTTATGTACTTTATTTAATTTTATGTAAAGATTTCCTCTTACCCATAACCAGCCAAGAATCCAAGGCTTGGTGGACTGACTTTATCACTGAATATGAAGAGTTCAAGACTCTCATGAGATGTTTTATGTCTTTTCCCAAGCTGATTCAAAACCCACCATTCTTCAGATGCATTTTTGACAAGGGAAACTGTAATATTTTCCCACTTGCAGTCTATTGAAAAAAAGAAGTGTTAATATATATACAACAAGAATTGCAAAAATCAAACATTTTGAGACAGATACTTCAAACATCTGCATTATAAAATGACTGAACAATGCATAAGCAAAATTCTTCTAATGCCATTTTACATATGCAAAATTATAAAACCCAGACTTCTGTGTTTTTTCTTCTGCAAATCTTATCTGAAACTGCATTAAATATTTAAAATATTTCATATCACCTACATACTCTTCTGTACAACTGTCAAATAATTTTGGTATTTTCAGGCCAAAATATCAATAGCACTCATCACTTCTGCATTTCAGACTTATAGAAACACATTGAACCTGGAAAGGTAGCAGTCAGCTTTTGTATCTTAAAGGGAAGCTATCACCATAAACCATTTGTGTCTGATATAAAAGATAGTATTCTCTTGTACCAACAAAAGGGTGCTATCCTGTTTTATGCATACTGATCACACAGACAGGAAATGAATTCTGGTCCTCCTGAGAGTACATTAGCAGTGTATACATTAAAGCCCTTTCAAAGAAACTCTGATTAGGGACCTGAACAATGACAGTGAAGCACTCTAGAAGAAATAACTTATTTCTGCTCACAGAGCTGGGTTCAGAATTATTTTTCTTGATGAACCTTGGCAAGAACATACTACATAGCACTACTACTATTACATTCAAACTCCAAATTTAGCCTCTGTTGAGAAAATTGCTCTTGGATAAAGACTTGTTCCTACTATTCCAACCCAACAGGTTTTTCACACGTATGTATGTGCATGGGTGCATGTATTCTGTATGTCTGTGAGTACCTGTATGAATTCTGAAATTCAATGAGTTATTTAAAGTGGATTCTTTGTAGCCAATAAGGAAGGAATAGCTTAGAAAACCACAAAAATAATGCAGTGTCATTATTTAAGCTGAGGAGCTGCATTTGCAGACATGCCAAACTACTGACTGTTCACGGTAAGGTTGCAGGGAGATGTGGAGAAGTGAAACTTGTAATCACTTACACATAAAACAAAGGAAAAGAGGTCCTAAAGCAGACTTGAAGAAGATGGACTTCATCCTTAGAGTCCTTACTGTTAAATCCAAAGCTAGAATACATGGAGATGCATTTTCTGCCTTATACTGTATTACCTTATCTCTCCTCAAGCTTGCAGACACCAAGTAAAAACCATTTAAAGTGCATTTAACACTGAGGTGCCCCATAGCAGCAGTGAATATACAAGTGTGAGTGCTGCCTTGTACTTCTTTAAGCTATATTCTGTTTTCCATGGTCTGGAGACATACCTTTCAATAGCTGCTTTATGGGTTTTGCCAGAGAATCACTAGGAGCCTTGATGTAGTATGGATACACTTCCTCTAATGTTCTGGAAAAAAATGAAAAATAAAATATTTCATATTTTTATACCTCTAAAATAATTTAGAAACACCTAACAGTGCTATACACAGTTCCCACTGATTCTTGTCTTAAATTATGACTCTATAATGTTCAGGTGTCACATCTGAAAATTAACTGGATTTTTCAGCTATGTTTTTTTCAGAACTTCAGCAGAGAGTTCTGTCCATAATGTCACCATCCACACACCATGAATTCCACATAGCTGGGGCACATGTTTGCACGGAATGCAGACTTTTAATTTTGTTTCCCTTTTTAAAAAAGCTGATTTTATAGTTAGCAATAAAGTATATAATAAAGGCAGCACATTGCCAGTAGTAAACAAGCTAGAAAAATATGTTGTGAGCACAGCTATTACTTCAGAATTGCAAGGTGTTTCAATAATAACACCTGAAAAGAATGAGAATTTTTGCCAGAATTTTTCATTGGGAAATATTTTCACAGCTTTTATGTGGATTTCAAAATTCTAAAGAAAGATATTTGTAAAAGTTCTTCCACTGTACTCAAAATCAAATCATCTTGAGTGGGAATAAATTACCAGTATCTAGAGGGAGACACATTTCCTTAAAAGCAGAGACACTATCCTAACATTTTCCTCAAATGACTGAAAAATTCCAGGGAAGAGGAGCTCTCAGATAAATCCTGTTACACTTGGCTACATTGCACACACCAGGCTGAGGAAGAACAAGGGTGGCAATTGAAAATCCCTTCTGATCACTCCAACAGGTCCAAGAAAAGGTCAGCAGCTGAATTGTCCCAGCAGAGGTGGCAGAAAGCCTCCTGCAGAAGTATCTGAATGGCTAATAGCTATCACAACCATTTCTCCTTCATGACCAAGTAAAAAAAACCTTAAATCTATAAAACTACTGCAAGACAGGCAAATGCAGCTATATTGTCTATGTTACTGCTTGCCTTTTGCAAAGAGAGAATTATGAATTAATTAATTCTTCCCACAAATGAGAAAAATCTACCCTCTGTGGCCCTACATCACCTCAGGAAATATTGCTGTATCTTCACAAAGCAGAAAAGAGGCATCAAGTATTTTTAATTGCAATGATCACATGTGCAATAGCAGTCTGCATGTATGAGTGTGTGTGGGTGCAGAAAAACAGCTGTGCACAGAAAAGGCAAATCTAATTTCTACCTACTAACAGATAAGAACCCCTCAGAGTTTTCACAATCTCAGATGGTCTCAGCTTAAACTTTTCAACTCCTTTGGCCACAAATCAGATCAAGTGGCCTTCAGGGATGATGTGTTGGCTTAGCAGTACTTAGAAACTACTGCTGTAAAGTAGTCCCCAGTGACAAGGTGGAAGAGGAAGAACCAGACTCTTTTCAGATCTAAAAGGAGTCACCACTGTGGTTAATGCTATAAAGATATATCTGTAGAATAATGTTTGATATCATATGAAGTGCATGCCTTGTGAATTTCCATCACAGGAAAAGATCTGATGCCAGAAATGACTGCAGATGTTACCCTTTGACCGCAGTGATTTAACACTTCCTCGCCAATCTAGTACTATTCAGGAGTAACAATGTGAGATACAGTCTGGATATTTATTTAGAACAAAAAAGTCTTCAATACAACATCCTCAGATCAAGTTGGACTGATGTAACTCAAAGATGAGTTGAACTAAGAATAGTGAACTTGTGCTTATCCAATAAATCAAAGAAAAGTTACTAATAGCTTCACCATGCTTGTCGTTGATGATCCTGTGTTCAGGGTCCTCTCAGCCTACATTTATAATAGGAAACAAGTTTTCACCTTTAATACTACTATTACCTGGTTTCAGTGCTCTTGGCATCTGTTATTAGAGGGGGATAGATGGGCAGACAAATGAAACATTTGCACAAGCTTGACCACCTTGGGAAATCAGGCTTCAAAGGGGAAAGTTTGCATATAAATAGAAAAAGAAAATAACTTACACCTTTTCCGGTTGATTTTCAGCCATCATTGTAGCAATATCTATTCTGGTATGTTTTTTTAGTGGGAAGGTAAGTTTATCTGATGCTATTTCAGCCTTGGCACCAAGGGAGAGATTCCTGTTGTAAGTAAAAGGGAAAACACATTGACAACCTTCAATGAGAGCATAACCTAAGCTGGGTGAGGCAGCTGCTGGGGGCTGCAGAGAAACACCCATGGTAGATGATGTGCAAAGGCAGAAAGCCTTTGTAAAAATGTATTCTGCCTCTGTGACACAACAGGACCACTTTCCTGCTGCTTGTGGCCTCCTGGGCTAGAAGAAAGGGAGCAGTCAAACAGAAGGTGACTGTGGTAAGTCCATAACATTTTCAGTCATTCGCGTTCACAGCGTATCCCACAAGATACAATTTGAGGGTGAAAAATGTCTCCTTGCACTAGTGTATGAATGCTTGTAGCCATGAAAGCATATGGGCAAACTCAGCAGCAGCACTAAAAATTAATGTAAGGCTCAGAAATGATGGAGTGATGTAATTCACTAGCTAATAGCCACTGCTTCTAGGAAAATAAGGGGGCGTGTGGGGGGGGATGTCAAATAAAGTTGCATTAAATTCATTATAAGCCTATTTTTGACTGTGGAAGAACGGACCCAGCATATCCAGAGCTCCCACAGCAAATAGCAGACTGATCTGCTTCTTGTGCATTGTCTTTCAACAATCCAGCTTCTACTTCCAAGGAAACATGTAAATAAGGAGGGTGCAAAGGAACTTGGATTCCATTGAGTGATGACTTAACTCTAATTTAATCCAGTAATCTACAGGAACCCCATCTGGCAGACAGTAGCCAGCAAATGACCTTGGTGACTGGGTGTGCTCTAGCCTGAGTGCAAAAACTTTATACTCCAGGCTGTCTCTTTCAAGAACCTCATTGTAAAGTCAGTTCACTGGGGCCAAAGAAAGCTCACATGAGCAAAGGTCTCAACAAAATGGATCTGTGGCATTGTTATGGTATTTGCACATAAAAATTGTTGCTGTCACTTCCAGACTCCCTTAATAAGAGGATGAAGGACTTCTGTTTGTATTTCTTCATAGGTTTTCTCCCTTAACTAGGTCTAAGTGAATACACTTTCCATAAATGTTAGCAAGGTTTTTATTAAGGCCCGTTCATTGGAACATTCGCACCTAAAACTGACTAAAAAATTCTTGCTTTTTCTTCCTTCCTTTCAAATCCCATTGAAAATTCCACCTGGACATTTTAAATAATCTATTTGGTAGTGGCTCTACTTTAGTTTTTGAGAACTGCAGGCAACAAATGTTTTCATGGGCAACAAAACTGACTTCTCTCTGTCTCTCTCCCTCCTACCCTCAGTGTTTTGCTCTGCCATACAATAGAATTTGCTAAAGAACTAAACCAAAAATACACTGTGAAACTGTTCTACTGAGCTAATGCTTGGCAAATGATCCATCCACCTGATAATAACTTTGTTTAATTACCTCTGAATGGTCCATGAAATAACTAAAGTGAAATCAGCATCAAAGTCTGTAAGTCCCTGTATCATTTTATTTCTACTGGGAGGGCTGATGGTCCATAAAGAGTTTGAATTTCCCTCCAGGTCTGCTCGAGTTATATCTTCTCTTGCATAGCCCTCTAGAAACTGCAAGGCAGCCTGTAGGTGCAGAAGAGGAAAAGAAAATTTCAGTGCAGTGATATTCACAAGACACAGAACCACATTTACCAGTCAGACAGGTTTGTAAATGTTTCATTAATTGTAAGTGCAGTGGTGCACACTGATTGTTTTCCTCAGGTACCAAGTGGGGCATGAGATAGGAAGGGGAATCAACAAAATATAGCCAAGCTAAAAAGGCAAAAGAAAAATGGCCTCATTGTTTGATGGCCATGTTGACTAAAGTGAGTCTGAAAGTTCATGAAACAAACTCTGTAGAGGGTATTTAAACTCGAGTTAAAATTTTACTCTGTCTTTTGTCAAGTATCTTTCTGCATAGAAAAGTGTCTGCAAAGGATGAACCAACTAGAACCTTGTAACTTCCAAATTCATCTAGGTTACAATATTAGTGCCATTGTACATGGGCTATGTGGTAGGATCTAAGATCAAATTCTAAGATCAAATTCTTTAATGAGCTAGTAGCAAGCACTTCTTTTAAAGTTATATCTGATCAAATGTTAGTTACATTAGTAATACAACAGCTCCTACTACTAGTCCTTTTCCTGAAGAAACTTGTGGAAACTGGGTGTGTTGCTCCATTAAACACTAAGACTATGCATAAATTTTTTTTTTTGACATTTTTATGTCAAAAAATTTCTAGGCTATGCACACTTTCTTTTGACAGCACCACCATTCCCCACTAGAAGGTGAAAGATGTGCACTCTAGAAAGGAGCATGGGGCTTAAAAGTGCATAAAGCACTGCTTTGTCCCCACAACACGTTTTCTTTGGCAGTACACAAATAACATCGCATCTCCCAAAGGTTTGGGTCATTTAGAGGAGAGGATTTCATTCAAACAACAGGACAATTAGGGTTTCTGCATTCCAGGATTTTGTGCAAAGATGTCTGCATTAATGGTAGCTTGTCTCACCATAACCCAGCGCTGTCCTGACAAATTATGTGTCTGAACTTTTTTTCATGCAAATCCTCTTTATAGAAATAGCTTCCAATTGATGACAGCACTGATGACCACTTACAACCACACAAACAAAACTCACAAAAGGCCTCCACGGAAACATGCACACATTTTTAAGAAATGAGGTATTTTACTTTTCACTTACAGTGTTACCCCTATAGCTTCTCAGAAAGTCATGGAACTCACTCGGATCCAAACTTTTGAGCTGATTCTGCTGAGCACTCATGGTAAAAATAGGCTGGGAAACAAAAGAACACATGCTTATCACATTTACTTCACATTGGCTGCTACATACACAGTCCAGCATCCTGTGCATCACAGTCCAAGACAATTATGGCACTCAATTCAATGAGACAATGCTATAATCTCCTTCCTCTGAGATGCAAGCTGCCTACAATTACCTTATATCTACTATGTGGACCTGTAGAATAATTTATTCAGTTTCCATTGGCAGTAGAGGCTGGTTTTGACTTGAAAATGATGATAATATTTTACATCAGTGATAAACTAGCATATTTTTAAACCCAAAAGGCGTTATTTATAGAAACTTGCCAAGTACCTTGCATAAAGCAGGAGAGCTCAATTCAATGGAAGGAAGAAGAAATGGCACAAGGAAATATAATGCAAAAAAGAGAGTTTGCTTTTAGTGTTTCTTCTTTTTTACCTGATAACCTCCTAGAGTTATTGTGATTGATACATCTAGAGGCTTGTTGGTGATGCCTGCAACAGATTTGATTAAAGACATGAAGAGCAGTGGGAACCAGACAATACAAATCAGCAAGACGATAATCATGCCACCCATTCCATACTTCACAACTTTCTTTTTCTTCTGGCCTCTTGGTTGGGGATATCTCTGCAAAAGCAAACAGCAATATGGTAACGTCTCTTCTATCAAAGGTACACTTTATAAGCTTTGATGAGTGAATATATAATGATCATAAGGCTTCCCATCTCATGTGGTTATTTGCTACCCCATTGTCACGACAGCTATTTTGAGATTTTTTTAGCCAAACCTGCACAGACACCCAATTTCTGATGGCAACAGAGAGAAGTGACAAGTGAATCCAAAATGTGTGTCCAGTGTGAAAAATATTGTAAACCTCTGTGATTTTGATTCTTCACAACCATAAAAAAAGAAGAATTTAGGTAGGATAATTTGATTTTTTTTTTGTCTAAGCGCTAGCATGAACTCACAAGAACAATATATAAAATAATAGCAGAAACAGCGATACAACAATTTGTTCCAAAATCTGCTATTATGAGGGACCCACTTTCTTGTATTTGCACTTCTGAAAAGTTCTATCACAAAACTCCTTAAGGCAGACTTCCTCTCACAGGTCTTGAAATGCTGCAAACTGTATATTGTGGCGGATGGGGGGAGCAGGAAAACTGCTTGCCAGCAACTGACAAATACAATCAGTAAAATTTCTGATATTGGCTACCTCCACATTCATTTCACACCTCACTTACAGTATTTCTAAGAGTTCACAGGCTTGATCCAATCTGTTTCTACACCGACTCCAATTAACTAACGTTAAAAATGTTGTTGCTGTTCCTAAAGTCTGGATACTGCTGATGTAACATCCTTCTCTTTCTTAGCTTCCGAGGACAAAAGTGACCACTTTTCTTCTCCCTTCCAAGCAAATCACATGGCATGTCTGTTCTGCCTTGCCCATAATTCCTGTCCTCCGCTATTTGCCTCATGATTGAATGCTCTTAATACTCTCGCCATCCTGTAAAATGTCTTACTTTCACTGTAATTTATTTTGGTGTAATTCTCTTACTGTGGTTTAACTCCACAGTGTTTAGTAGCCTATCCTCCATACATTGCATACCACATGTGCAAAATATATATGCACTGTACTGCACTGCACCTCAAACACCCCAGAAATCTGGCTTTCAGGAAATTGTTCTTGCTTTGCAACATGAATCCATAAAGCCCTAGGAGACTATTACATTTGTAATACAATGCTTTATTTAAAACCAATTATTTACTTTTCAGAAGCAGTGTATCAAGTCATTTGTCTCATGCTACAGAAAAGTATTTTCATTAAAATATCCTATCAAGTATATTATTATTATTATTATTATTATTATTATTATTATTATTATTATTATTATTATTATTATTATCATCATTATCAGTCTGGAGTAAATTAGTTCAGGCACTTCTAATGATGTTATAGAACATCTCAGAGGGACTCTAGCAGTCGAAATACTTAGGCATTCCCCTCAGTGAGAGAGAGAGAGAACAGAAGTACCTTCACCAATACTTGCAAAGTTTGTAACACAGTTATTTTTCTGTATGGCATTAGAACGTACATGCCAGCTTAGACATGGGAATCCTCCCATGTCAGATCTCTACTAAACATAATGTGAATTGTAGCATAAAAAAATGTGGTGAGATAGAGAGTCAAAGTAGAGCTGGGTTATTGCTTCCCCAACTCCTGAAGTTCTTCAGAACTCCTTCCATTCATGGCAGAAGTGGGAGTCACAGAGAAAAAGCCTATATGCATGATTTGTGTGCACTGTAGCTCTGAGTTAATCTACGTGATATACTTAGAAAGCCATTGCCGTTAAGAGACAGGATTATAATAAAAGTAGAAATACGTCAGTAACACTTAAAAGTAAATCCACTTCAATGCAGATGTAGAATTTCTGACTGGTTTGGTCACTCTTAAAATAATGTTTAATATCTTTTTAAAATTGGCAAAATGAGCAAGCATATGGTTGCAATCTTTATAGCAGTTACAAAGAATCCAGAATTTGCAAGTTTAATTTGAACTGAAGCTTAAATGATTTAAAGAGACTGAAATTTCAGTGAGACAAATGGTGGGTTTATCTGGCCTACAGTTCAGTTCTGGATGTGCAGGGACTCTCCTGGAATAAAGGAGCCAGCTGAGTTCTCTCTGCAGTCACATGAACCCAGTGTCCCTACACTGCAGGGCATGAGCTCTTGCTTCTACTGTGCTTTCTCCTCAGCTGCAGCTTCCCTGCTACTCCAGGTTACTCATTTAGTTATGTGTGACTGTGGGAATACCAGGACTTCCAACCCCAGCCTTGAAACCCAGGCATGCAATTAAACCAGCAGGCACATGCTTCTGGAGTTCATGTTAATGGTGGAAAAATCAGCTGGGCACAAAAGAGAAACTGTTTGAGGTTTCATTCACAGCAGCTGCCAACTAACATAAAGTACCCAACAGTTGGGATATTTCTGAACACCAGTGCCAGGCATATCTTCCAACAAACTTTTTGTGGTGGATTCCTCAATTGTTTAGGGACTCATGATTATTTCTCTTCTCTCCTGCACGGGGGAAGAGAAGGTCTGAATCACTCATATGGGGCTTCCTTACTTTTTCTGACTCTCGCCAACACTTCAGGATGAATATATGAGCATAGATATCCTCAACACAGATCCAGCTGGAAAGACTGAGAGTGGTATCAGTCCAAACCCAGTCCATTACTGCTCTCAGCTCGGTCAAAAATGGAACCAGGCGGAACCTGAAGGGAGACCACAGCAGATAACTTGTCAGAAACAGGGGCATCACATCAAACAAGCACAGCACGTGTATATATGACAAAAGGGAGAATTAAGACAGCATGAAAAGAGATTAATTGGGGATTCTGTAAACACAAATACAATCACATCCTTGTTTTACTCTAGATCTTGCCAGGCCATAAATGTGCTCATGCATCATTATATCCATAATTGTGATTGAGCCCCTGATGGAATAGTACAAGATTTCCTAGATTCCTCTGACCTGGGAGAGAAGCACATGGATGGGGCTGCAGGAGCACATGGGAGAGGAGTGGCAGGATGGTGGGATTAATTTAAACCACCAAATGTTGCATGGCATCTTTGCAGTAGGTGGGCAGCCCTCTGCTGCATATGGAACTGGGCTTTGTGACTCAGGATTAAACAGCAGAAGAAGGTGGGAATCAACAGCAAATCAACATGCAATGAGCAGCTGTTCACAGGGCATCATTCCCTTTCCTTGTCCCACACTTTAAAGAGTATTTAATGTGAGGAAAATTTTCTTCTGTAACTTTTACTTGGAATGCAAGAAGCCTATACTGCAAATACTGTGAAAAGGCTGAAATTATTCAATTTTTTTTTTCTGTGAATTACACATATGCTTCAAACTGGCTTAATCACAAGGCCACTGTAACAGTGTAAATGGAGGATGTGGTCTGCTTGTGTAAAACCACCTTTCACTCAGAGATAATGCTATGCCTGTTCCTTGCCCTAACTCCTGAGGAGTTTCAAATGTGCAACACTTTTCAAAGCAAACATATTTTCTTTTGTGCTTATTTTTAAGTTCCAGTTTCTGAGGTGTGTTGTCTTTCACTCCATTCCTTTCACCCACTGAGGTATAGCAGGTAGACCTGCTCCAAAGGTCTCTTTGGGATTTGACACCTTATTACTTTTTAGGACTGCAGAATAAACAACATTACCTGTTTTCTTGCACAATATGTAGCCCCTATTTCTGTTCACAAGGTGATTTCTAAGAAGTGTTGAAAATGTCTCTTTATTTCATAGGGGATTGAATGGCTGACTGGTATATCAGGCTTCTGGTTTCAGATCAAGAGATGGGATTTTATGAAGTTTGCCTTCATAAAATTTTTCTTTTTCTTGTGGACTACAGGGAATATATGGCATATACTGTGCAAAATTTACTGTACTGTGCAAAATTTACTGTCTTATTTCCAGCAGTCTGTGAAGAAAAGTCATGAATAACCGCCGCATTTCACTATAGCAGATCCTTATTACACAAAAGAAAGAAGAAAGGCAGTAAGTCTATGCTTACCCTTGAAATAAGAACAGGTTGACATAGTTATAACTTTTTGTGAGGAAGTTGCCAAGAACACGAGTTGGATATCCGCAGCGTATCTGATAAGCTGATAAGCCAAAATAAACACATTTCACAAAATACCAGAGCTGGGCAACTGTGTTCTGGCTAAATTTCCTGTAAAGGAAAAGATAAAGGAAAATTATGAGCTTTGTATCTGTGCATGACCAAATTAGCTTGAAATGGTTTTTTGCTCCTGGCAGTTTCCCCTTCCTGAGGTCCTGTGAAAAGGCCTTGGTTGCTGATCCCATGGCAGAGTTAAAAGAGTATTGGAAAGACACTGAATGAAAAAGTCTAAAACCAGCATCCACTGCCACCTCAGGCTCCCTAAATAGTGAAGGCTTTGGGCAATGCCCTCTCCCTCTGCATGCTGAAGGTCCCTTGCTGCCCAACATGGACCAGTCTTCCTCAGCACCCTTGATTGCCCAGCCCTCAGTGAGTCCTGGGCAGGGGCTCAATCAAGACAGCTTTAGTGGCTACTTGTGCTCATGGCAGCACCTCATACAGGAATTTAAGATGGAGTGACCTCTGAAAATATTTTCTGCTTGACTCAAGTCTTATTCCAACAAATAGTTCAGACAGCTCTTCACTTTCTCTTCTCCAGACTGAACTAACCTTCAGCCTCTCCTCACATGTGCCATTCTGGTTGTTATTCAATAGCACAGTGGATCTGCAGCAGATGCCTCATGATGCACAGCATTTTCCAGCCAGCCATAACCCAATATTTTCAATTAAATCCCACAGAAGCATTTTAATTAAGAAATTTGCAGGGGGCTCTAATCTCACTTAGAAGGAATACAGGATGTTTCAGATGCAGATTTGATATTAACAACTTGATATAGATTTCTCAAAAGCACAAAGTAAAAATTATTTTATTTCCTAACAATTCTCAATGTGCAGTAGATAAGAGATCCATTTGAAAAATCATTTTTTTTTCAAATTTGTGCACAATTGCTACTTCACTTTCTTTTTGAGAGGAAGTGAGACTTTTCAGTCTTCTTTTACACTATAAACCTATTTCTTTTTTCCCAGTAAAATAACTTGGGTGTTAATGAAGTGTAAGGTGCCCAGGTGATACACTCAATTTCCATGGATAGCAAATGGAGTGAGGGGAATACTTCAAGGCAACTTAAAGTAGGAAGAGGGGAGTTAGCCAAACACTATGGATGGAACTTTAACACCTCTGCACTGCAGACTGCAGTGGTCAGTGCCCTGAACCATGAAATGTTGAATGAAAAATGAAAATGAAATGTTAAATGAAAAATGTTAGATTTGGGAGTGAGCCTAACCAGGTATGCGACATAAAATTTCATGCAGCAGGGTGACCACTTCCACATCACTTCCAGAGCCAAGGGGCAGGAGCACAGGAGGAGAGCTTTGCTCTTCAGAACAGACACATATTTTAGACATTCCTTAGTTTAAGGAGATTTAAATCCACAGTTCACACATTTCAGGAAAGTGCTAAGTTATAAGTTACTCTGAGGGAGACATTTTCTACTCGCTCTTCTAAAGCAGCATGCAGCAGTCTTGGGAGCAGGGAATTGGATCAGAGGCCAACATTGTCTCAGCTGAAGGCTCTAATCACTCAATTACAGGCAATTTCTCTTTCACCTGCTTGCATTTTGGCCTAAACTGAGAATATTTCTGTACCTATATAACTAATTCTTCCTCAAACTTATATTGGCCACAGTTACTGCTGTGGAAATGCATTCCAAATTTCTGCTTAGAAATGAGGCAAAGAAGAAACCTGGTCATGATTCCAAAGCCTAGCATAAACATCCCCAACTGAAATACAAAGAACTTGGTAGAGCATCAGTATTCCACCCATATTGTTTCTTTATAAGGCTTATACCTTTCTGTCACTCCAGGCAAGATAAAGAACATCCAGAAATGTATTCCGAAAACAAGGATGACCTGGAAGATGACTTTTCCCATTACAGTCTTTTTGAGGTACAGTGCTCGATCTACCACCATGGTACCAAACTGAATGAGCACCATCACCAAAAATGCCTCTGGGACCTGGTCCTCTGATAATGAAGAGGTGATATCTGCTGCAGCAGAATGTTTCTGAAAAGCAAAATATAAGAGTGGTCAAGGAAAAAGAACACTGGCACGATATTTAGCATCTACAACACGTAAAGCCAGCTGAGGATTTACAGATAGATGCCTCTGTGACGTACCCCAAAAGCCCAAAATCCAAACACAATAATGATGAAGTCCACTGTATCTGCGAGGAACATCAGCACGTACACATCAGTCACTGCACTGTAGTCTGGATGAATAAGATTGTAGAAAAACTGTCTGATGGGCATGTACACCTGGAGAGTCCTAAAACAACATAGACCACAATGTGATTTAATAGCACATAACTTGCACTGAAGAAAGTAAAGGCTGAGAGTGATATGATTAATATTTTTAAAGATATCTAAGATCTACTCTGACAGCCTTCACAGGACTGCAGAGACACCAGTCCTTTGTTCTGATTGCTTCTAAACCACTGTATTAGGATTTGTTCAGTAGAAATATACACTGAATATACACAGCCAACCAAGGTCACAAGGGATATTTAACTTTTTTACCAGGCAGATGCTATTTTAACAACTGCTGATTTGTCTGATGTTCAGCTGGTGGGACATCTGCATACAACAAACACTTGAATTAACATCAGTAGTAGCCTACTCCCTTTAAAATGCTGGCTTACTGCTTTACTGTTTGGAACCTCCCCCCAAACCCACACAAGTCCTCATATTGCTCACTTTTTAATTGTAAAAGCCTTGGCTTTGATCATCTGTTCTCGAAACTTTTCCATGAGAAGCTCTTTTCTAGATTTTTGCTTGATGCTTAACACACTGCTTCCCTTCTGACTGCTGTTCCGTGTACTGGTACTTCCTGGAAAAAAGGGGAGCGAAAGAGAAGTCAATTCAAAAGAAAAGTTTAAATACTAAAGTTAGAAAGTAATAAATCTTGAGACTTCCATTTCATATGACTCCCACATTTGAAAGAAGCTTTGAAATGAATTCTTCTTTTTTCCCCCAGTATGATAAAATCTTGAGAGCATCCAGTAAAGGTTTAATCACTGGCAGATCAGAACTTGATTAATAGCTATAAAAGGAGAAAGCAGACTAGTGATAAAAGCAAGTATTTGATTGATCTGACTTAGTCACCTCAATTGGTATTATATATATTTAGGCTAGAGTATTCCTGCCCTTTTTACAAGATGAGACATGTAATCTGTTTCAATTTAACTAATAAAAACATTTTTTTAATTCAAGTGTCTACAAATGTAGATATGAAAAATACATGTGCTTTGCATTCCCTCTAGCTGGAGATTATGCTGGACCAGAATTTCTGGATCTGGGCCACACTGAGCATTCCTTTCCCAGCTTTTGGATAATATAATTTAGAAAACATAATGAATCACGAAGTATGGCTCTCCATTTGAACTTTAGGAGTGTGGTCAAACATGAAGGCTTGGAGTGTGTTCAAACATTGGTTCATATCCTATTTCATCACTGAGAAGCAGCAGGATTCAGTAGCCCCTGGGAGCTCCTCAGCAACCAGCCCAAGGTTTCAGTAGAAGTATCCTATGGGAAATGAACATTTGTCCTTCTAATCCCAGAAATGCCATGACATTTACCTCTCTTAGATCTGTGTGAGGAGAAGCTGGACCTGTGAGAAAGCTGGGATATGCTGCTAGAACTCTTCCTCCTGATGGCAGTCTGCTGCTCGGGGAAGTGGACATGGATGGACTCCACAGATGCAGCAAGATTGACAGATTTCAAAGAGGCAGAAGAGCCTCTCCTGCCTCCTGTCAGAGAGAGCTCATCATCAGTATCCTCTTTATTACTGGAGCTGTCTCCTTTCTCATCCTCATCCCACAATCCATGGCACTAGTGGAAAAACAAGAGAACGTATCAAGCCTGTATTTCTGTCACAGTATTTATCACAGGCATTGCTCAGCTCAGTCACGTGTTCACAAGGGAGCAGACAAATTCAATGTGTTGGGATTTCATAGAAACATTTAGGTTGCAGAATTTCTTTAAGATCATCAATTCAGCTGCTAACTCAGCAATGCCAAATCCACCACTAAACCATGTCCCTCAGTGCCACATCTAAATGTCTTTTAAACATTTCCAGGGATGGTGACTCAACCACTTCCCTGGGCAGCCACTTCAAATGCTCGATAACCCTTTAATGGAAAAAAAAAATTCCTGATAATCAAATTAATGACTTCTTTATATCACAAGACTGATTTTAAAATTAAAATTAAAAATTAAATATTAAATAAGAAACTACCTGAACCCAGATTACCTTTAAAATGGATCTGTGAAAAAATAGAGCAAGAAGCTGAACAAGATCGTAGTGCACATAACCCTCTTTCTTCTCAATGCCAATAATATTGGGTGGATGGTAAGGTTTATCTTTTGTGTAATCCACATGTTTATTCCAAGGAAAGAAGCCAAACTGGAAGAAGTATTTGATGACAATGGCCACCTGTTTGGAAACACAACACACTTGGGGTGTTTTATAAGCATGTCAGATATAATAGCCTCATGACAGTAAGAGGGATAAAATATATCTGCTTTGTCAGTTTTATGAGAACATAAACAAGCATGCTTATTACTGCAGAGGCATAACACCTCATGTTTCTCCAGAAATAAAGTCAATCAAAATTCAGCAGCAGATGATACTCAGTGGTACTTGAGATATCACAAGCAGTGGATTCTGTTTCTTGATTAACCATTACAAAGCAACAGTTTGCTAATGATCTGTTCTTGTGAGAACTGCTTTACATGCCAGGAAGGATATTGTTCATTGCAATGGAGGAAATAACTAACATGATCTTTCCATACCACAAAAATTTCTAAGGACTTTAGCAAATACTTGTATTACTATGATGGGCCAAAGGCCCAGCCCAGATCCCAGGGATCAAAACCAGCAAGGGGGCCATGCAAAGATTACAATTTCAGATTTCTGTGTTCAACGTGGGCTTGCAAAACCAGCAGCATACCTCAGTGTAGACAATGGCTGTCATCCAGAAGCGTTTGCTTGGCCGAGGAACAGACAGCATGGCCCACAGGAATATAAGGATGGGAAGCACCAGGGTTATCATGGAGGCAGAGATCATGTGGTTAAGGATGATCACAAAATAGCAAACCATTTCTGACCGGGCCACCAGCGTGTTGTACAGGGCATAAATAAGGAGCAAGACTCGAGGCTGACCGACGTAGAACTTCTCTGACTCCTCCAACTCATCATCATGAAACATCCTGTGAGGAGCAGAGTACAACAAATGAACTGAACATGAACTTCATAAGAGCTGCTTTTCAAATCGGTACTATTTTTCCTTTTGAAAAGTATTAAAATCTGCTGCTCAGTCCAATGGAAGAAAAAAAAAGGGGGAATTTGATATGATAATCAAATAGCCCGATTCTAAGCTCAGAAAACAAGAATTTCAGAAAAAATAACTAGAAACACTGTTCTGCTGGTTTTGAATTTATTCAGAAAGAGAATCAGCCTGGCCTAAGCACTTCTACAAACATGGCTTTCCTACAGCTGCCCAACCAACACATCTCAAGCAAATCACCCAATACTGGTATGGATTCACATCCCATTTATCAGCACAGATAGGAATTTAGAGAAAAAACAGAGGTACATCACCAGACCTATATTTTGAATTGTCCAGGGGCACAAGATTAGAACATAAAAAATACCCATGAGCATTAGATGTGCTCAATCTTCTGTTTATATGACTCAAATAAATAGAAATGGCAGCAACTTTCATATACATTCATAACCCTCTTAGCTTTTCATAAAGTTTCTTGGATTGAGAAGGGATCTTACCGAAAAGCAAAAATTGCTTAAGAAAACTAGAAGACAAGACACTGCATCTGGCAAAGTCAGATCTATACACCCTCTCTCTCCAGGTGCAGGCAGACTGAAAGGAAGTTCTGTGCTTTAATATTTTGCCCCTGCTTTTGGGGAAGCCCTCTCCAACTTAGTCAGGCCAGAGAGCAGCTGAAGATGTGCAGTGGCACCATCCCCACCTCAGTGCTGGTTGTGCTAGTGAGCACAGTGTCTAAGGGGCAAAGAAGGAAACATTCTCTCCCTTATGAAAGCACCTAGCAAGGTGGTATCCCTCCATAACCCTCAGCTCCCACTGGCTTGAACAAAAACTGCCAAAGGTCAGAGTTTCCCTTTCAGTAATCCAAAATAATTAAAGGAGAAACATTTTCCCAGATAGCCCTGGAGGAAACTCATTTGAAATCACAGCTGCCTGGAGAAGAGAAGCCCTCTAAAAGAATATTTAGAAAAGCTCTTGACCCCAAGACAATTGCAGCACAGAAATTCAATGCTAATCAGAATGATTAAATATGGCATCTAGGAAGAAAGCAGAGATTCCTTCCAAGATGAGTTTGAGTCACTTTAGAAATCTCTAATTAGAACAACTGCACAGGAAATGAGCTTCTTCCCTTAAACCAAACTTAGCACAAGGTCTGTATCAGAATTTGTATGCTAGTTCTGAAACAAAACCCCAAAGTAATAACAAAATTTTACACACTGTGATCAACAATTTTTCCTGGTTGATTCTTACTTGTTCAGGAGCAGCTCACTAGCTGTGAGCTCGTGCGTCAGTGGGGGCAGAATCCTGTCGAGTTTGTCCGTCCTACTGTCGTCCGGGCTCACCATCATGAGGCTCTTCCCAGCTGAGTCATCTGGGGAGCCAAAGGGAAGGTGTTCAAAGCTGACAGCTTTGCTGTAGGAAGGTGGAGCTTCCGCATTGCTGTCCACTGTGGAGTACAACGGCACATCGGTATCAGGAGTATATGCAGCTCCTTCTGAATCCAGGCTATAATCTTCCACCTCCTCTTCCTCCAACCTTGACGCAGAATGAGCTCCTTCTTCCTCGTGCTCCCCTTCTACCTCCTCAATGGTTTCTGTGGTTCCCTGACGGGAATAGAGCATGGTGACCTGTGTGGGTTCGCTGTTGGAGATGGATGAAGAAAGTCAGCTGAGTTTTACAAGACTCATGATCAAGAAAAGTTTGTTAATTGTACCTTTATGCAGACAGCTGAGCAACCTCATTGCATTCCCCAGCCTCCGAAGTTCGTATGATCTGGTAGAAAAGGTATTATCCTGAACTCTTCTTATACAGATGGAACATTCCCTAAATGACATCCCACTGAATTCACAGTGATTCACCATCTTTTAGCACCAGCAAGGGGCAAATTAATATAATCAACAAGAGAAACTACACTACCTTTCTGAAAGTAGTTCAAACAGAGTTCTGAACAGAGTCAACACTTGCTATTACATCTATTTAGGACATGCTCCATGTGAAGGAGCATGTGAAGGATAGGCAGCCATGGGATTCCTTCTAAACACAGTGCTTTTAACAACCACTGTATGAGTGTTGTACACAACTGGAACATGAACTGAACACACACATATCAACTCTGATTCAAATAAAAGAAGATGTAACTTGATAGCAGGAAGAAATACAAACCAAATTACAAAACTGTTCCAGTAACAGGGTATCTTGCTTACCTTTAGATTGCCCTATGTTCTTCAATACAGTCTTCCCTTTTACTTTACCTGCCTTTACTTCTGCATGTACCAATTTCTGGATTCAGCTCTCTGATGCACTCTGATCAGTTCTTTGCTTGATTCACCTTCCTTACTCTTGGCTTGGCAGAGATTACACAGTGGTTTGGGTATGAAGGTACCTTAGAAATCATCTACTTCCAGCTCCCCTGTCATGGGCAGGGACACCTCCCACTAGACCAGGTTGCTTAGAGCCCCATTCAACCGGAACTTGAACAGGGATGCAACATCCATAATTTCTCTGAGCAACCTGTTCTAGTGTCTCACTACCCTCTGAATAAATTATTTCTTCCTAAGATCTAATCTAAACTTGCTCTCTTTTAATGTAAAGCCATTTCCCTGTGCCCTATCACTCCATTTCCTGTAAAAAGTCCCTCTCCTGCTCTCTTGTAGACATCCTTTCAATACTGGAAGTTCACTCTGTGGTTTCCCTGGAACCTTTTCTTCTCCAGCATGAACTCTCTCAGCCTGTCTACATGGGAGGGGTGCTCCAGCCCTCTGATTACATTTGTGGCCTTCCCTCTCAAGTATTTTTTTACCTCTACTCTCTCTCTTTTTAGTCTCATTCCACTCCTTTTTCACAGGTTAGACAACAGGCACCAATTTAGTGTCTTTGTTGGCTGCATATTCCTGTATCTCAACAGAGACAAAGCAAGATTTCACATAGCTCCTATGAAATTAATGGGGCCATATTTTCACATAAACTATAATCTTTTAGAGAAAACTGGCATTAGTAAAGCCATCTGGTGCTACCATCTTCTGCCAAAATTAAAAATTAGGTTTCCTTTTTTTTTCTTTTACACTGCTTCCAAACTTATTGTGGCTATGTTAGGTCATGTTATTTATAGAAGAGTTTTAATTAGACCATGTAACACTTATGATGATGTGTGTTTGGATGATTCACAGTAGCACTCATACTGGTTAAAATGTACAAATTCAGAGAATCCCACAATTTCAAAACTGCTTGACTCAAAAATTTTTTCAAACAATTTCAAAACTGAAAAACAATGATGCAAAATTACATAAAATTTCAGGTTTATGATATTTATTAAACTATTGAAACACTGCTTCCCAATGTCATGTAAATCCCTGGGTTTTACCTGCTGAAAAGTGAATGAACAGTTCTGAACAGTTCATTCTCTTGCACTGGATATTAATATTATTTGCTTTTTTGTTATAGCTATTTTCCCTTTCCTAATTCCAATACCTTACTGTAAATCAATGGTAAAGTAATCACAACATATTTCAAAATCTTTCCTGTATGGAAAAAAAAATAAATTGAAAAACTGGCACAATGGTGCCTTAGTTTCTAAAATTACACATCTCAGTCCATATTTAGGGTAACTGATTAGCTGAGAAACTTAACTTCCAGCTTCCAATTTAAGAACAAGCACTGACTCAGTAACTCTGAAAATAAGGCACTTTTTTAGCTGAATAAATACAGCCTGTTTCTATACACTCAGTGTAATGTTGTGGAACAATGTTAAAAATACATGAATTGAGGGTGAAAAAACCCCCAAAAACCAGAACAAGAAGTGAAACAGCAAATGAATCCTAGATTATGACCCTGACTTTGAATCTCAGACTGTGCCATGACACAGGAGGGAGTAAAGCTTCCTGTAACCATGCAAACCACTCTGCACACCACGTGTCTGCACACACAGGCCCGTGTACACTGCAGTCAGAATAATGGTATGGGTAAAGGAGTGAACAAAGCATGCATGAGTTAAGCACCTTGACACTATACTGCCACTGTCAGCTGATGAGGAGGACATATCCATGCTCTGCATTTTACGAAGCCTAGGTCGAGCGCGCTCACTTGTTTTAGGAACAGAGTCTGGTCCATCTAAATCATCAAGGGTTGACTGCCTTGAGAACAGCATGGTTGCTTCAGTGTAGCAGCTACAGCAGCGCAAACAGTTATAGAGACAGTGTTAAATACAAATGGTGTTATGGTACACATGGTTCAGTCAACAAATATGCTCGCCATGCAGCTAAACACCGACACAGAGAAAAAAGATTCAGAGAGAAGATAAGGATTTGTTTAGAGTCACCACTGGAACACATTTCTATGCACAGGTTAGTCATGGTCAATTTCATATAGGGGCTATAGGAGGCCATCTATTCACTATTCAAGCAGATATGGAACCAACATAGTGCTCTACATACTTTCCAGGGGAACAGACTTACATATGTGAGCAGGTTTTATTTTGTTTGTTTACCCCTGAAATTTCCAGATTCCACAAGGATGTTTTGGGAAGGGACCTCCTCTGTACAAATTTTGTTTTATTATTGATATCCTGTGCTGAACTTTTTACACAGGTACAAGCCAATTTCCTAAAAGATCCCTTAAAACTGAGTAAGCTCACACTCCACAAATAGAAAAAATAGCTGTCAGACATTGGCTAATCCTCTTTCCAAACCAAAGAGCCAAATCGGATATGTTACTTAGCCAGTAAATGCATGTCAAATATAACCTGCTCTGCATGGGATGGCTTTTATTCTGATATTTACTAGGAAGCCCTGATGATTCTTTCCAGAAGATTTAATTTATTTCAATCACAGCTTAAAAGTATTTCAAAATTGGTAACATGTGCATCTTGAAATAAAGAACAGATATAATAAACCCTTATCTCCTTTCACTTATCAAATACAACAGGACACCAGAGACATACACAATACATTGAGCATTCATGTGTAACTGGAGAAAAGAAGAACTGGATGAGTTATGAGAAAGAAAATATATAATTAAATACAAGCATTTAACAGAGCAACAGGAAAGAAGCAAATACATTAATGACATATGGTAGGTAAAAATACTATTTCTCCTGTAAAAATCTTTGACAAACACAGATGTCGATGAAAAGAGTTGAGTGGTCTGATGTTTTACCACATGCAGTGACCTGCCTGAGTCTCTCAGAATAAAAGAAGAAAAGACCCCAAAATTCAAGATGTACACTACTTTTCTTCTTTTGACTCCATTTGTATTACACCTGAGCTGGGGCAGCAGGGGATTTGCTTCCTTGACAAGCATGATGTTTGTCCAGGGGCACAGAGAATTGGGAAAGAGGTCAGAAAAGAAGGGCAATGGCATTTTCCAGGTTCCTTTGGTCTTGCAAGCTTGAAGTGAGGAAAAAAATCTGCTGGCATGAAGTTACAGTCTGCAGCTATTGACTTTAGAAAAATGGGAAGGAAAAAGCAAAAATATGTGGAGAGAAGAAGCAGTTAATCTTAGGCCTACCCTCACTGATGATCTTTTTTGACAGAATGGCTTTTTTGACTGGGGCTAAAAGCATACCTTGGCCTGTGAACAGAAGAAAAGAATCACCAAGATACCAAAGGTATTGTGAAATATTTTCCTTAAGAACAGCCTCAATAGCAGGGGCACCTCTGTCCCGCCAGTTCACTTGGCCAAAACCCCTTCCAAGGGGTTTGCCACTTCATTATTTCTGTGTGTGCACAAAGGCACACAAGGCCCTCCAGACAAAACCCTGAGGGCTGTCTGCGTGGTGTATGGTTTATGACCAGGGGGAACCAGGGGGCCTGCCCTGGAGGTGTGATTCAGCACCTTAGGAGTTCAGCTGAAGCTTGGTGTCACTAACCTGAGGGGCTCTTGAGGGAGGAGGTTTCCCTCTGCACCTACAAACATGGGATATAGCCAGGCTGTTCTATCTGTGAGGCTTTGGCACTAAAATATGGGAAAATGGCAGCAAGCAGACAGTACAGTTTTTCAGGTGACCTTTCTGTCTATGTGCTACAATGTTTTATGCACGTGTCATTTTAGATCTCAAGGGCTGAGTTTATTCCTTTGAAGAGCACACCTAATAATAAGGTGTTGAAGGATTTTAAATGCAGACATAGTTCAAGGCAAACTGTCCAAGGGACTTAAGGAGAGCAGCTGTTTATGTTCACATGCCCACTCATATATTTTCAATGGAAGAAACATATGCCAGCTGCTCTCCCAAGCATGCCAGCCCTGACCTCGCTCCCAGAAAAATCAAAGGAAAAGCATCTATTAATCCCAATAGATAAAAACATTTGTCCAGATGAGGGCCTGCAACATTTGGTTTAAAGCTGTTTTAAATGAAGAATGAATCATCAGAGTAATTACTGACTGAGCAGCTGTACTGTATCCTCAAATATCAGGAGATGTGTGTGAGTTGTCACCTATAGCACAGTCTGTGTATTCTTTATTTGCTTTAGGAGCATGCTCCCAGACATGGAGGAAATGAGAACACCAACAAAGCGAAGAGATTCACACTGAGCAAAGCTGATGTTGACACAAGTCATTGCCTATGACATAAATTTGATCCTAGCATATCTTCCTAAGTGATTTTTCAAATTTGTGTTGGAGACTTTGAAAGTATTAGCTTCTTAAAATCATTCAATGACTACTTATTTTAAATTGATTGCACATTAGAAGTCCCAAGTTCAAACATTTTATATGAAGTTGATCAGATAACCATTTTAAATAGAGATATATATATAGCAGAGATGTTTTTATCCTCAGTGGGTAGGAAATTTTTAAGCTTATTAGTTCCTTTTTGCTAAACAAATTTGCTCTTCACAGAGTTTTTTAGCTTAGTGAGTGGGTGAATTACATTTTTTTCTGTTTTCTTCTCTGCTCATGGGCTAATTACTGACTGACATTATCTGTTTGCTATCTGTATTACTACATTCTCTACGTCTTCAAGAAAAGATTCCAATCAATCCCTAACAATCACAGGGCCTAACTTGGACAAAGGGGGGTTCTCCTTTCATCCTTCCTTCTGCCTCCCTAGGCAAAATTACTTCCCCAGTACCCCCTGCCTCAAGCCCTATTCTCCCTTCTAGTGAGGGAAGCACAGATAAAAGATGGTGCTCTTAGACATCCTGACAGGGATTGCTTCCTTCAGCTCCTATAAAAGTCTACACAAAGGTAGAGTGAGGAACTGAAATTGTTATTTGTCATTGGCAAAAATGAACACAAACTGAACTGGATACGAAACCTGAGATAATCTGAAATCTGACTTAGGTCCTTTGTGTAGCTGCTATTACATAATTGTAGGCAAAGCCCCAGAAAGGCAGCCAACTAGATTTAGTAAGTTCCCTATCATCTTGCTGAAATTCACAGGTTTTTTTTAACTAATAAACAGGTCATCAGTCAAGTGGGAACAAACTGCAGTAAATGCTCTCTCATGCTAGATCCCAATCCCTTTTGGTGGTGTTCCTCAAGGAGCTTGGTAAAGGAACAGGGTCAGTCCCTTCTCCTGGCCCATATGAACTTTGTACTTTGTCTGTAGGATACATGAGAGTACTTATACATAAAGAGAAACCAAATACCCTATGGATACCTCATAGTTTCTACAGCATAGAAAAATGATAGAATAAATGACAGCCATATGAAAAGAAAAAAAGCCACACAGGATGCTCTACGTAAATCCTTTCAGAGCTTTAACCAGGCTAAGAACAACATCCCTCAATTAGACTTATGAGGGTCTGCCCTGAATTTTACAAGAAATTTACAGTTCCTGCACTGATCCAGAGGATTTTTCTCTTTGGTTATCCAGTGTTTAACTGCAGTAATTCCTATCCTGAGCACTGAGGATTATGGCTTATTAAAATGGAATAGCTTCTGTGCCTCAACATTCCTGTGTGCTTACAGACTTGTTCACCTTACTCAGGGACCTAATGTCCACTACAGAATTTTGTCACTATAGAATTTTTAGTAGTGCAACCAAAGGATAACCAGAAGAGAACCCTTCTGCCCCTTCCCAGAAGTTCTCTATTGCAACCTGAGATACACGATCACAGGAATGCTTTAGATTTAACTAGTCACTTCTACATTTACTAGAAATAATTACTTAAATAAACAAACTCCCACATGCTCTTGTTTGGGCAATTAAAAAAAAATCAATCAATAAGCTCATAAGAAGTTTAAAACATTTCACCTTTCTGAAAAACAACACAGGCACTTCTGTAATTGCTTGAAGAGATATGCAAGAGTGCCCCAACAGACAGATGGCATTATCATTCAATCAACAGACTCATTATTACTTCCTCTATTATTATAGCAGATGTCCACAATTTGTAATACTCAGTGCAAGAATATTTGATTGTTCATTACCAGAAAGAGAATTTGAGATTAGAGAAATCAGTCATAACTCTGCCTTTGCTATTCCTTTGTTTATAAACCCTGTGACATCTTCAAAGGAAATGGAGATGACAGAAACCCATGTGAAAGATTTAACTTTTTCTGTTGCAAAGCATCACTACAGAATCACTGAATTCTCTGAGTTCGAAAAGAGATTTTAAATGTGCAAATGTGCTTAAAGCAGGGTGAATAATGGGGGCTTATTAAAAAAAAAAAAAACCAAAACAAAGCAAAAGTTGGGCTCAACATTGGATACCAACTCATTGAAGAGGCAGAATCTATACATTAAAATTAAAAGATTTGTTTTTCTGGTTTTTTTATAAATAATTTTGGAATTGGCTTCCTTTTGTTTATGGTTAAAGTTCCTGCTAATGATTGCATAGTAATTATAACTTCTATCTATAGTAATCAGGGTGAGCAAAAACTATTTAATGAAAGCAGGACTGATATTACAATTCATTTTTTAGGTGAGACTGAACTTTGTGGAGTTAAAATCTTCCCTGCAGATACCAAAGTAGATCCAAGTGAGTGGGCAACAGAATTTGACTTTAAATTTTTCTCACATCATCTGACTCCTGTAAAACTTTGAGACAAAACACAGAGGTGTTGCTCAGTTGGGCAACAAGCCACTGAGAAAGATTTGCTCAGGTTTGGTGTTTTTTCTGGAGTGAACCTCTCAAAGGCCAGTGCTCACTGAAGAGCAATTTGTGGATATTTTTTTAAGCATAATACTCACAGGCACTCTCTTAACTCTGCTTTTCAATACTATCAGAAACAAAGACAACCCCTCCTTATTTTCAGTCTGTTGACATCTACCCATATGCCATTAGTAAAAGCTATGCATAATTTAGTATACACAGAAGTTTCTGAGTTTGCTGGGAGTATCAAACACAATATAATACTGCTCACAGAGGGGCAGGACACAGAAGGCCAGGAATTGTGAAACAGCTGGATTTCCAAAGCGCTCCCTTCTCCCCCTCATGTTATATAAATTCTGCAGTATGGTAGAAGTCAAGAACTCCAGGGGCATGGTGGGAACAGACTGCCTCTGTAAGGGAGGGAAGTGAATGTGTGTGCCTCTGTGTGCATGGAGCAGCAGGAGCAGGCAGTAATTTTGGCAAAGGACTTGACAGCATCCGTTTTCAGAAAAGAATGAGGAAGGTGGTTTTCCTGAACTAGTTTGAGTATTTGATTAACAAACATGTAGCTCTGCTGGACTGTAATCATGGCAGCTGGGAAACCAGGCTCTTCAGATGGTTTCTGCCCTGTGGGTATGAGAGGGGATTTTGTTTCAAATGCAGAATCTCTTTCAATGCAAAGCCTTTTCTGATTTGTGGACAACAGACAACAATTTATTCTACAAAGACAAAATATTCACCATGAATGACCTCTTCCCAAATTCTATGCCTGAAATCCTAAACCATTATCACAGAAGCATCCTCAGCACCTCTTAAGTTCCATTTCTTTTCACAAGGAACAGAATGTCAATGCCATTGACTCCTAACTCTAGGGGAAACTAAAAGCAGTGGGGTAGTCATGCAGTGAAAGAGAAGTTTAGCCAACAAGTGAGTCCATCACTATAAAGGAAAAGTAACATATAGTAATTTTCACTATTAAGATGGCATGGACAAATCAAAAAGAATTCAACATTGGTTAGAAAGTTCATCAGTACTTAGACAATATCTAATATTACACCTACTGTATGATCCCTCTGTCTTTCACAGAATAAAATTAAATCAATACCTGGAGATGCTGTCATGAGATGCTGCTGAATCTAAACTATCCATTCTTTCAGATGCTTGCAAACCAGAAGCTTGACTGGGATTTTTATCAATTTCATCTAGTCCTGACTCCTCAGAAAGTTTCATCATATGGTTCTGGTAATACAAATGGATGCTCTCCCGTGTTGGAACATTTCCCTGTGGAAGAGAGCAGAGGTAGACACACATGGCCAGGGGGAGGGGTATTCTTTGAGGAAGCAGTTTCTTCTGTCATTTGGAAAGTAGCAGATTAAGGACTGTGCAAACACTCTCCTAGTAAATAGCAAACTACAACCTTTTCCTAGAGCAAGTCAGATTTTGACTTAGCCTACCATGGATCAAAGTGTTCGGTTTTCAAGCAAAACTGGAGCAACCCATTTTGATTTCAAGCTATATTTAGCCACCACAACTCTGCTGGGTGGACTGCAGATCCTTCAGCATGGCAATGAGGAGTGGACTGCATCCATGACTCAATGTGCACTCCAGCAACTTTTGATGGATCTCTTTTAGATAGCTTTGCTGACTCTAGGAACAAGTATTGGTGGCCAGTAGCAGAAATTTTAAACACCAAAAAAGCCCAGATCTAGATTTTAATTAGTGTCCCAAAATCAAAATATATTCATGAATTATGGACACAGCTGGAAATCCATGAAAAAAACACTGAAGACCTTTACTCTTTCTCTGAAGCAAGTACATTGAAGGATAGTTTTATTAACTGTCAGACCAGATCTGGGCACACAATCAAGTCTTTCTGGCTGTGATATTGTAATTAGAATTCTAAAGGTGTATTATAAGAATAAAACTGAGAATTTTCTGTTCCTAGGCAGAAATATATCCAACTCATTCCACTAGTGATTCCACAGTACTTTTTCTAACTTATAATGAAGCCTTATGCAAGGACCTTTTCTACCTAACATAATAAAAGTAGTCTAAAATATTGCCTGTATTTCCTTTACTAATTTCAATAGTTTCTAGTACTTCAACTTTGACCCTCTACAGTGTCCAAAACTACAAGATTCAAAATACTCAAAATCTGATGTTTTGTGAAAAAAAAATCAAAAATCTAAAGAACAAAATTTGACTCTCAGGTTTTTAATTCGGTATGTTTGTGTACAAGCTGTGTTGCTTATTCAGTGGTAAATGTTGGTGCCATTATGACATCTTGAGTCTGAAATGATGGCACAAGTTACATTCTAGCTCCACTGCAAGCTTGGCATAATGGAGAAGAGTTGTATCATCTACTTGCATTTAGGAGATCTAAATACATTTCTGACTACATTAACAACAATAATCCTTGCTAATAACAGGTTTTGCTAATATACAGCTAGCTTGTGGAGGATCACATAGCTCCATTCTCACTGAAGAAATGTATACCTGTATGTTGTCAGTCATTTCCAGAGCAAGTTGATCTACAAGAAGAGTGAAATACGCAGACAGAGATAGTTTTGGAGCTGTTAAAAATGCCAGCCTTTCCCTACCTTCTCGAATCTATTCTGTCCCTTCAGAACCACACTATACTACAGAAGTGTGTCAGCCAAAACCATACATCAACCTCTCAAAGAATTATTTTTCCCTTAATTTGTTATGTGTCCAGGTAATAAATCAAATAATTTATTCTTTAAGGATTTATAAGCCACCAAGCTGTATAAAAAGTCCAGACTTATTTTTAAAATGCACGTGTTCATGAGATTTTCATAATTTTCCTCCTCACTGCCGTGATCTGAAGAGACAGCCTTTCATTTTTCACCGAGCTGGAAATGGTATTAGCAGACCAAAAAGGCTGAAGGCATTACCTTCTTAATCTCCCTGGTGAGCATGCAGCGCTCGATCCTGAGCACGGTGGAGATATCGATGTGTTCTCTGGAGATGGAGTTAAGCCAAGCTGTGAAACTGTCCAGTGTTGCCAGGAAAAGGACCCAAGTAAACTTCAAGATATTAAATATCCTCTTGATGATGTTATCTAAGGGAGAGCAAAAGCAATAGGGAATTAATGAACAAAAGTATCTTTTATTGTACTTTTGCCTGGAGTTAGATAAATTTTTCTTTTATTGTCTAATAATGATAATCCAGGCTGTGAAACCCTGTCACATTAAGGAATCTCAAAGATGGCTGGAGGCCTTTTGGCTGTCTGGACCATTTTCCTGACTGTATGCCTAGGCTTATCATCTGGAATCCCTATTCCACCCTGTAAGTCCTTGGTCCTGCAACTGTTAGTCAAATAAATAGTTCCTGATTTTAGAGGGACACTGTATGCACAGGTCTGTGAAATGAAACACATGCATTTGGACATCTCCTGAGATATTAAACATCACCATGTCCTATGATCTGAACAAGTGCTCAATCAGTGTGTTGAGCTGAACCTCTTCAGTGTCTAATTACTGGTGTTTCTCTCTGCACAAACTTTGCCTTTTGTGCTTGAACCTTTCTAAGCTGAATTTTAAAGTCTAAACTGCCTAAACAGTCTTTGAATCTGACCTCACATCACTTTGAATCACACTTCTCTGTATTTACTGTTTTCAAAGCCTCTGTTTATCTAAGTACGCTGCACTGTGCCATCAATGATCTCAGATCAACAAGCATAAATAGGACAACTAATAATTTATAAAACTTTATTGCACCATTTTGCAAAACAGTACACTTTACCATGAATAAGGCATATGGATATATACCAACAATAGTAGCTTTATTTTGCTCAGCACATGTGTCTCAAATTAATTTCTCATTTCAGTAGTTCATTTGGCATTAATAATGGTATTTCTCAGCCTAAAAGCAGCACTTCCACCTTATTTTTTATCCACTCACAAACATAAACACCACAGTAGAGTTCTCATATCATATTGCAAGTGTTCAAGGCCAGGCTGGACGGGGCTCTGAACAATCTGGTCTAGCAGAAGGTGCCCCTGCCCATGGCAGGAGGGTTGGAGCCAGATGACCTTTAAGATTCCTTGCAACACAAGCCATTCTATGATTCCATGAATCTATGAAATACTGAAAAAATTCTTTTCCATAGCCAGTTCCAGGGCTAGCTGCCCCTGCTGGGTTCTAAAGCCCAGAACACTGGGTGTAAAGACAAAATTTCGATTAAGCAGCCTAAGAAACAGTAGAAAACTGTCAATAATCTGCCATGCATGATGCTCTCAACAACATCACTTCTTAGCTGTACCACAAGATGGCACGCAAAACTCTGCAGAATGAGTGCACAGCTCCTTACAAAGACTGCAAAAGGAAAGCTATAATAAAGTAAAAGATTTATCTGGACAGGCAGAGTTGTTGCATGCACATTTATGTGGAGAGAAACTATGAGAAAAATTCATTAGGGGTACTTTCCTGCAAAGTAGGTGCTGAAGTAGCAGCGTGTCCCATTTACCTGAGCACTGCCATGGAGCTGTCTGCTAGCACTGAGCAAAAAAGCATTTAGCACCCTCCACTTGGTCATATAATTATTTCAATAATATTATGCTCTTTTTTCAGACCTTTTCTATGTCAATCAGAATTGGAGATATTTTTTTAAGAGCTATCCACTTAAATTTTATTCATTCAATGTGCAGGTCTTGAAGTTGAGGAAATCCTGCCATTAAAAACTAAATGTAAAGCTGTTTCTTCTTCAAGGACCATCCATTACCTTTGAATTCCAGACAATATTATGAGTAGGTGAAAAGAGAACAACACACATACACAAAAATAAATAGCATGTATTCTTTTTTAACCCACACTCTTCCTCTCCAATATGGAACTGCTGCTATTGACTTCAGAAGAAGTCACTGCTCTCAGGTTATTTTTTTTTTTGACCACCACGGGCCTGGCACAGTCTCACCATGGTGCCAAGTACTTCCAGTCTAATCTGAAAGGTCATTTTTCTCCCTGGGATGGAGGTGACTTAGCATACATTTTTAATGACGCTGTAGCTGTTCTGGCACCTTTGCTGTTCTTCAAAGTTTGTTTAAAAATAATATTTTGGGGATCAATTGCTTCAGTGTTTTCAGACAGATAACTGCATTGCCAGTAAGTAACAAATAAAAAACCCACCATCCTCCCTCTCCCCCCCCCCTATTCTCATAGCAGTGCAGCCCATTTATTTGAGACCAGTGCTCTTGTGAGATAGAAATTATACCTCCTACATCCCTTTAGTCTCTTCCATCTCTAAGTCACTCAGGGACACGATTCTAATCGGAACTGTGGGAAACAATTTTATATAGAGAAGAAAAGTAGCTCTTGATGATAAAGTCTCACTAAAGGTAAGCCATGGTGAAGATTTACTTAAGAGGAGAGTCTGTTTTCTTCTTTTGCTCTAGTTAGAAACAAGGAGACAAGGTTGGGTTTATGAACTATTAAATTTCTTTGTAGGAAAAATCTGAATGTGGGCAAGATCCTGAAAACTACTGGCATTTCTTCTGCTGTACAGAACCGCCCTAAGTCTGATTTTGAATGAGAATGTGTAAGGTCAGAAACATGTAATGTTTTTAGAGGTGATTACTGTGCCTCGCTGAATGGATAAGTACCAAGAAAAGCATTATACTAACCTTGCTAAAACATCCCAAAATTAGTGGAGATTTTAACACAGGGCTGTGTGTAATCAGGTCTAGAACCTTAGCTTAAGTTGCTCTCTAAGTAAAATACACAGCAGTGATCAAGTCTGAGCTGGCAGGTGTATTTGCTTAAGTCTTTAGAGAGGATGCAGTAGTTTTTGGTCCAGAATTAGAAGTTCCTATGCTCAAGGCTTGTAGATCTTGCAATAGAAAATCTGATAGTAGTTAGGAAGCTCTTCATACATCAGTCAGAATGGATCACTACAATTCTGTCCCTGTGACAGACCACTGGTCACAACTGCACTGTAACAGCACAGAAACCCTCATTTTGCCTTTATACCTGGTCCATCAGATTTCTTCTTGACAGGTTCCTCCTCACTGTCCTCACAGTCTGCATCATTGCCACCTCCTGCAAACAAGGAGGAAAACAGTGAGTGTTACACCTGCAGAAGTTCTGGTGTAAATGCCATTCAAGCTAGAGAATGCTACAGTTACTAAGGAAGAGAGACTGGTTCCTCACCTACCACCATAACTGAAAGCACATTTCCATTTCCAAAGCATTCAAGGGAAGGGAAAACCCTGTCAGTGAAGGGGTTCATGGATGACCATCCCTCTCTTGTAATATGCAGTGGTGTTTTCTTACTAGATAGGCTGCTGAGTGAGATCATCTGGTGGTGTAAACCCAAATACTTTCTCAATCACTCCTCAGGCACACTCAGCAGTCTCACCTTCTGCTGACTCACACTTGAGCTCATTTATTCCTCTCCTGCAAAGGGCAACCTGAGCAGTGCTCTGATCTTTTCTTGCCTCTGGCCCACCAAACCTGAGGGAATTGAGTGGGACCTTCAGGCTGACCTGAAGCAGCAGAGTTGTTTTGACAACACCACGTGCATTTATTGAAGCCTGTAGCCAAAGAGTATTGCAGAATCACAGGCAGAAATGAAGGACAAACAAGTGATCCTCCTTCCATCTAATGCCCAATAATTGCAGCTACAGTTTCAGTGGCAGAAGGCCAATTATAAATTCCTTCTTTTTGACAGGTAAAGATGCCAAACAGAGGAAATGTCCAGCTGATTAAGCCTGTATGGGTCCTTCTTTTCCCCACCCATACTGACCAGAAAATATTTATATTTCCTAGCTTAAAAATGGAGAAAAATATATAAAAACCATTTATAAACTGGTGTTTTCTTCAGGGGCATGAATGATTTTACACTGCCACTAAAACAAAATCAACATTTGTATGTTTTACTTTTGCTATCTACTGAATTTACAGGTTTGTGGAAATTTGGGCTCCTCAGTGACTGCAACATGGAAAGTGAAACAAATTTCTGTATATTCTTCTTCATGTATCATCTCAAGCTTCTTTAGAGAAGAATATAGAAAATGTGGCCAAAATAAATAATATGTGTCTATTTAATGGAACATTTTTTTTACAGTTGCACTTGAACTACAGGTGTTTGGGAACTCCCTCATGAAATAGTTCTTCAGCACCTTTCCCTGGGAAGGTACATGACTTGACCATTGAAAAGAGTGACTTTGGTGAACTCTAGTCTGTACAGAAAGATAAACTTTTTTATGATATGAGGAAGTGAAAGGGTAATGTCCTTGCTCTGCCAAACACTTTGTTTGGACTCCTATATTTTGGAGATAGGCTGTTAAGTTCCAGGTTATGAGCTTTATAAAGTCATTACTTTACACTTTACTATTGCAAGTACTCCCACAAATGCTTTCACATAGCTGATGTTTTCTGCAATGTGTTGAATCTTCCCAGTCAATAAAAGTTCTGGGCATTTCTTGCAACTCCATGGAAAATACACATATCCCATCTTCCCCTGTACCTCCCTCCAAGTGTGCCATGCAGAACAGAAGGATATGGTTATAGCTGACCTTGTCATGGGTTAGGAAAGGAAAATAACACCAGCCAAAGTTTAACTCATTTTCTCAGTTCTTAGCCAGCACTGAGAGCACTTCTCCTCTAAACCTCATCTGCCTTTCACTACCAGGAACAACAGGCAACAGTTAATATTGTATTTTTTAAAATGGAAAAGGTTACCTACCATCCCCAGATCCTTTTCTCCTTCTCTTCTCTTTCCCAAAACTTTTCTTCTCTTTGCGCCTCTGTCGTAGAGCTGTTTTAGGGTCAGTTATCCAGGCTTGATAAACAAACTGGAAGGAAAAAACTCATTTATATCAAGGTTCCTCATGTTCTGAGAGCAAGCCATAGAATAAGCCACAAGCAGGACTATATAGTTTGAGTAAATGCATTCAGACCTGTGGGGGCAAGGAAATATTTTTAATCCCAAATCAAACACCTTCCCTGCAGATCTGCTGAGTTTTCATGTGCTATTTTTGTAAGTGTAAAGCCAAATGTGGAAATGCTTGTGGGTGACCCAAGCTGCATTAGAACCCACAAAAATTTATGCTCTGAACTTTGGGAATTAATACCTTTTTGTGCATATGGGCTACCTTGTCTGAATCTCTCTATTCTGTATCTCTACTTTATCACATTACAGACAAGATGCAGAGCAAAGAAAACTTTTAGAGAAAGTGCTGCAATCCACTAATTAAAACATCAAAAGATGTAGCGATAACTGTACAGATGTACAGGTAACTGTATTTTTCACAGCTTAGGTATTTTTCCCCCTCTGTATGTCCCAGTGGAAGGTTCATGGATTTGTTATCCATACATGGTCCTGAAAGGCGCTCAGGAATTCCTCAGATTGCTTCCTGATTTTAACAATGGTGTTT
Organism: Agelaius phoeniceus; assembly: GCF_051311805.1. Lineage (NCBI taxonomy): Eukaryota > Metazoa > Chordata > Aves > Passeriformes > Icteridae > Agelaius > Agelaius phoeniceus. Next base: position 102,103,368 of record NC_135265.1, on the reverse strand, counting down.
CAGATAAGTCACTTATGAATCCTTCTGCTACTGGTTTTCCAGTTGTAAAATGAAGACAGCAATACTTACCTATTTATTTATCTAAGGTGTTTTATGGGACAAAATCCTGCTCACAGCACTCACTCAGATCAACAGTCTGTTGACCTGTATGACTGCATGAAGCATTGGAATTGGCCCAAAATATTTATAAATTATATAGCTGTGTGGGTAAAAAAAACCCCAAGAAGTAGGGAAAGAGGTGTTTTGCTCATTTAATGGTTTTCATTGAAAAATGGTAATTATCTTCGATTGTCTTCTATTTCTAAGCAACACAGGCCACTGGCAGAGACAGAGCAGGGAAGCACACAGATGCAGGCAAGAGGCTGAAAAAGCACAGTAACAAAACAGCTTTATCTAATTCACAGCACAAACATGCAGATGATGGCAACAACACACATATAACTCAGTGAAGCTGGAATTGCCCCTCATAGGAGAGAGTGGTAAAATTTCTATTTAATTTTTCTTATATTTTCAGAATTTTCCTATGCAAATCACTTTGGAACATTTAAAGTATTATTTTAAAACTGTTAAACTGATGTTAATTTAAAAGGGAAAAATACTTTGTTTTGTTTTGTGAATGTATACTGCCATGGAGAGGAAATTATTTTGATACTGCTGAGAAGAAGATCCTCTTCCAAATCTCTCAAAGTCTGTACTTTTAATTTTGTATGTCTGAGTTGTTCCAAACAAGCACCACATGAGAAAATGTGTGGGATCAGAGGCTCTGATTTCCCTTTGCTTCGTAACAGGTGTCTTCTAATGAAGGTGATCTGGAGAAATGGTGATACTTAAATGAGCTAACACCATATTACTTTACTGAAGTCAGAAACTGCCAACATCTTCTATTGTCATTTGACTGTGAAAATGTACACTAGCCACAATTATAGTGTGAATAAAGAAATTAGAGCTAAAAGGCAGACTTGGAAGGGGGTAGAAAATTAGGATTGAGAAAAGGAATTTGATTTATAAGTTTAATGTAACTACCTATGTTAAGCAGGGGAGTATTTTAAGAGCATACTGGTTGCATACTAGTCTAGATTTCTACCACTGCACAAACTTCCAATTTAGTATCTTTTAGTCTTTGGAGCTGGTACTCTCACAAAAGTCATGTTACCTATGGAGTGGAAAATAATACACAGTACCCACAGTTAGGAAATGCTAAATATATTGAAGCAGGGCAAGAAAGAAGATGCACAAATGTTTTTTGTGATGATAAAGGCCAGAGGAGTAGAGAGCTGAAAAGGGGTTTGGAGAAGAATGTGGGTTTAACAAAACTTTCACCAGCTTTCTGAGATCAATTACCACTGTGTCCATAAGATACATGCAACTTGATGTGACCATCTTGTAAATCAGTATCAAAAGAAAATGAGAATTTGGGTCTGCATTTTTTCTCTGGGATTGTGTGTAAAAAAAGGATAAACCACTTTTCTTGTGATTTGACCTCACCAAAGTTATGGAATGAATTGCATTTACTAGGAATAAGACTTCAGCTGTCATCATTTTTCTTGTTAATTCATATAAGAGGAAAAATGCAGACGAGGACAGGGGTATATATACACCATGTCAGGAACTATGGGGTGGGTCACATACTGAGCATTTGCAAAATGTCAAATACCTTTGCTGCTTTGATTAAATACTGAAGAATAGTTTTGGGTAGTTTAATGATAGACTTTGGCAAGGCTAAAATGGCTGAAGCAAATTTTCCAATAGCTCTCTATAAAGAACGACAAAGCAAGAGTAGTTAGTAGAAAAGCAGAAAATATTAATAAATAGGATCTCTTTAATTACTGTATCTAGAATACTAAGAACAAATTTACATTCATAAACTTCAATATGAGAAAAAGACAAATTATGTTGTTCACATTAAAATTTCAATTATATGACTCTTAACTGCATGCATTCTCTAATATTTAAAATCTCTAAGTTAACCATTGAAGGGGATACTGGACACAATTTACCCTGAAAAAAAAGATTGTACATTCAAAAAATTCTTTAACAGAATCTACAACAAAGTTCACTTGGCTAGTATTTTTACTAAGACCTTGTGCATGATGATGGGACCATAGGATGAACAAACTTTTCATGAAGAAAGTAAATTTTCTGTTTTTTACAGTTCTCTGGCTTTATTATATAAAGCTATCCAGCATGTTTATATTGCATATACTGCAGAACAGGCCATCTATCCAGAACATCTGACCAAATTTTGAAATAATGAACAGATTCTCCATCCCCAAACTAATAGTTTCAGGACTGAGATGAACAAAAACCCAAATCCCGGCATAAATGAAACAATCTTGGTAACTTCTGACCTCAAGTTTAGACCTCTTAAGCTCAGTGCTTGGCACCAGCACATCTGTACAAAATGCTGTCACCAATTTTTTTATAAATCAGCAGAAACAAGAATGAAAACTTTCCTCTATTACCTGCATGAAAACCAGAAAGAAAAATGACCTAGAAAGTCATGAGCCATTTTTGTGGTCCAAGGTAAGTTAAATGCAAAATATATTCAAAAAAATAGTGCAATACTAGAAAACAAAACTTACTCATCACATTATTTTGATCTAGATTTTTTTTGCATTTATTAAGGTCAGATTTTTTTTCATGTCATTTCCATGCAGACAGTTTAATCAATGTAGCCAATTGGCAATGTTAATATATAAACAAAGGCACATTTTGTTAGCGAATAAATAAAACTTTTCTTTCTCTAATTCAGTAATGTTGTCTGGGAAGCTTTGTTTGAAAGGTTTTGGCTTAGGGAATGGAAAAGCATGGAGGCAACTTCTTGCTCTTGCTTGGGTTGAATGTTCCGCAATGCGCCAGTTCCACGGTGATGTGAGGCTGGATCTGGATGGGAATACTCAGCTGGAAAAAGCTGCTTCTTTGATTAAGCTTTTGAAGCTACAGACCTGAAAAATTTCTGCAGCATTTCAAAAAAGTTCTTCAACCAGTGAAACTTTAATCTTATAAAAGCAAAAGCAAGTCTAGATGTAGGAGTATTTCACTAACTTCTTCACCCACATTTTTAATTTAAGCCATCCAGTATATCTGGTATTGTCTAACACCAGCCAGTCCACATGGAGGAAATCAGATAGGAAACCTCAGATATCTTTTTAACATTACAATACTGTCCTGCATCAGCACAGTCTGGCACTAAAAATGCAAATATATTAATTAACAGTGCCCTGAAAATGAAAGAAAATAAATGGATGTAGTCTCTTTTTGTAATTTTCTAATCCAAGGACATATTTCTCTGGCCCACTAGGTCAAATGATATTTTTTTAAATTAAGTATGTATTCTTTTCCATGAAAACATGCTTATTTTGGGGATTATTTCTTCATGGAATGATAACATCTCCTCAAAACTAAAATACCACTGGAGGTATTCCACAGTAGCATCAGAGGCAAGTCAGCTTCCTCAACTGTCTTTATTGAAATGAAGAAAAAAGTAAAGCTTGGGTTCTTAGCCTTTGTTTTTTGAATTTTTGTTATCGTCATAAGTGACTGAAGATATGACTCTGGTATAGTTTTGGTAAGAATTTGGCAATATTTAAAGCATAAGGCAAACTTACATTTTAAATCAGCAAGAAATTTAATTTCCAATACATTTCAGGACTACTTTATAGGAATTGGCAGCTTTAACATATGTGCCTGTGTTATGAGAAATATACATATTTTTTCCGGATGTCAATAAGATAGCAAATTACCATAAAGTACCTGAAAAGCAGATTTTTTTCGTGGCTCTTCCTCTTCTTTTTTTTCCTCTTCCTCTTCCTCTTCACTATCCGTCTCAAACAAATAATAATTTCCACTTCTGACCACTAAGTGAAACAAAATATTTTTTTACTTTTCTGAAAAGTTCTATTCTCAACTCCCCCAAGACCTATGAACAGATAGCCAGTCATTTAAAAATTCATAACCAGGAGAGGTGAAAACAGAGAAGAAGCAAGAGATGAAAAGGTCTCAGGTAATTTATTTGATGTCAGTCTGCAATGCTTTGGGCATGAATAAGAACTATACAAGAACTAAGGAAAGCATCCCTATAAAAAGAAAATGTAAAGAAAAGGATTGTAACATTTTTAGTGAAAAATGACAAGTCTAAATTTATTGGGGACTTATGATTATTTGAGGGAGTAAAAAAAAGCCCAGCAGGTAAGTAAATGAACTTACATGAACAGAACCACTGGACAAAAAATACAGAATTTCTCTTTCAAACACTGAGGGAATCCTTTAAACTAGGCAATGGGATAGTATTCTTTTGATGAGGTAATGGAAAACCTTGGCTTGTTTAAAACAAATCTCTTGGATTCTATCAACATGATTGCACATGAGTTTCAATTTTTTGCCCATGGATTCAGAAAGATTCTGAAACCTTGATACAGCATAGGTACACAGTGATTAAGCTAGGCCTTATATCCTTGAACAGAAGCAATGTTTTTACTTCATGGATGGCAACAGGCCAACATGAACAAACATGGAAAACAAAAATAAAAATAAGGTAATGAGCAAGAGAAAAATAAAAATCACAGCATTACACTCAGCAGTGAAAACTGGTGATTAATTGCCACATTTAAGCCGAAATATTTGAAGGAACACTTATTTAGACAAAAATTTACAAAATCTTGATATATGTCTTTATATAAAATTATATCTATTCATCATCAGAGGTCTCTGGAAAAGTAACAGTTCTAATTCAATCATACCTTGAATTCTACACAGATCCTGTGTGCACAGATGATCACATATAACTAGTCACAAACCTCAGGGTAAGGCTGTGAAATTTGCCAGAACTGATCTTTGGATCATAACTTTGCCATCTAAAACTCCCTCACAGAGGGAATTTTGTGCCTCATGTGTGCACTTATGATTTTTAGCATCAATGAATGCCCTGCAGAGGGACAGAAAGTCCACTCCAGCCATTCTAATTGTTGCACTGAGGTGAAAAGAAATTTTGGAAACTTCCTGGATGAAACAAATGGATTTTTGGTGCTGAGCCTTCCAAAAAGGCCCATTTAAAATGCGTTGAAGAGATGAAAGCATTTTAAGAGCCAGTAGTCTGCAGTTCTCTTTCATAAAATGGTATCTTGTAGTCAGCAACAGAAATTGTCAATGCAGATCAGCTGGGTAAGGCTTGACATTAGGGAAAACCTCTATGGCAGTACAGCTTTGCAAAGGCTCAGAGTAGCACTCAGTCAGACTTGGAATGCCTGATCTGGAAACAAATAAAACTACATTGATCTCCCTACACATTTTTTTAGGTTAAAGCATATCTGAGGGGACACTCCAATGTAGCAGTTCCATCCCTTTTACAGCTCAAGAGAGAGGTATGATTGAATAGCAATAATGCATTCTTGCACACATCAAAATGGAGCAAGTGGCGTGTCAGTCACCTACAAGGCTTCCTGAAGAGACCCAGTTCTACAGGTAACACAATTCATGGCCAGACTGGGCTTGGGAGACCCCTCTTGTACTGCAAAATGTGGCTTCCTCCTACTGAGAAAAGGGTTGTACAGACTTTTCGTGGGATGAGATGGAGGATGCAGAAGAAAGCATGATCCCATCATCTGCTTGTGCCCAGGGGGAAAGAGCTCCCCAGGACAGCTGCAGTCACCATCTTCTGCACTACATCAGACACAACTGTGTGACCGAGGAGAATCTGAGCATGTGGTCCTAACTCCTGCTCATCTTTGGGGGACTCCAAAAATAATCCACAAGCACAGGAGGAACCACACCACCCTACCAGGGAGATTGTGAGTGACTGTCAATGAGGAAACCCTCACTGATATTTTTATCTGTTCTACTCAGACTCAAATTCATGAATGTTTTAATTGCTACAATATACAAAATGAGGTCTCTTTCTGCACAATAAAATTATAGCAAGTGATATAAATATAACAATAAAAATCTAAATTTATAAAACTTCAAGCTTGAGTGACTTCAATGTTTGCATATATACACCCACAAACCCATTTACTGAGGTGAAGAATGGCGCTGAATGCTGCAGTTACAGTGGTGTTCCAAAAAGAATGAGTGGGAAATATCAGTCTATTCCCAGTCTGCCTGCCTGTAAACACCCACTGTCAGTGCCATGTTTCAATGAGTGTGGATGCAAGCCATGTGGCAGGAAACTGCTGGCTGTAGGGTCAGGGTCTGTGATGTTTCCCACAAGGTTTTGCATTATTGCAGTAAATAATTTCAAGAATGCTCAATATTTAAATACCAAAATGCAACTTGCCACCTAAGAACATTAAATAATGAGAAAAAAATAAGTAAAAGCCAAAGTCAATATCTCTCTGTGCAATTCTTCTTACTACAAAATCAGTGGTGAATAAACCAGAGACCATATCCCATTCCTTCAAAGTCATGATAACTTGTAATTCTATAGAAAGAACTCACAAATTATAGTTTTTATTTGTTTTTTCGTTGTTGTTCTAATGAAATTATGGGACAAGAATTTTATTCTCATAAGCCTTTTGAAAAGGATAGGTCTCTCTAAAGTGGCAGTGTGCCCTTTAGAAAAACAAAAATAGAGGCACAGTTTACTTGTGACTTGATAGAAATAAAGATCCCATGTTCTGGTAAACACTGCTGGCAAATATATGTCTGCTGAATTTATAAATAAATACATGTAGGTAAATGAAGCAGTATGTAAATGTGTAAAATTATGACTTGGAGTAGCTCTTAAGCTAAATGACCAAACAATTTAGACATTCATATTTTTAATGGCATGAAACTGATTGGGGGGGGGGGGGGGGGGGGGAGTTAGGTTGGATATCAGGAAGAAATTTTTCACCCAGAGAGTGGTTGGGCACTGGAGCAGGCTCTCCAGGGAAGTGGCCCCAGCATCAGCCGGTCAGAGTTCAAGAAGCATTTGGACAATGCTCTCAGCACATGGTGTGACTCTTGGGGATGGGCCTGTGCAGGGTCAGGAGCTGGACTGGATGATACTGATGGGTCCCTTCCAACTCAGCACATTCTGTGATCCTGTGTTTCTATGGTATAACTCTGATCAGTGCCCTACATTTAAGTACTTTTTTCACATCTTCAGAGGTTACTAAACAGTTCATGTCTGATTTCATTCAACAAACATCCAATTGAAGCACATTTAACTTGAGATTGCAGCCTACTCAGTTTTCCTCTTCTACCAAATCCATAACGTAGCAAAGAACTCTATCATATGACTGGGCTGGGATACGAACAAATTGCATCATAATGCACCAATTATATGAGTGACACATGCTAATAATTTCTTGTGCACAAGGGAAGACATATTTTTGCTCTCGGGTAAACACAAAAAAAATGGAAATAGCAAAACAAGTGGCATCAACCACACATTGAAGTGGCAAAAGAGCGATGGAGCTGAGCTGTACACAGCCTATTCTATGTCTTCCTGCCTTTCTGTGGTGCTCAGATTTCTATAGTTGATACTAAAATGACTGAAAAAAAGATGTATGATATGTGTATATGAAAAGGAAATGATGACTAATCTTAGAGTGCATTGGCAAACTTTCACAGTCACATTGTTAAATATATTGAGCTCTGCAGTATCGGGGAGTTGAAACCTTTGAGGTCAAGACAGATTCTTTTCAGCACATGTTTATCTGATGTGATATTTTTCTAAGAATGCTCAAAGTATCATGAGCTAGCTATGCTTCCAACACACAGAAGTTCAAAATATAGTGAAATTCTTTGAAGATTGGAAAGTAGAAATCACTTTTTGAAAAAAACCCCAAGCCTTCTATCAAGTCACAATCACAAAATCAGGCATAAAACAAACAGGCTATGGGAATGCCTTCATTCTGGTCAAGGATATAAGGGTTAAATCCACATATTTGTAAGAGGATTGAGAAAACCTACTGGAAGCATGATCAACCCAAGGCCGCCACCACAGCTTTTTTTTGCCCTTGGCTTTCTCTTTGTCTGCATCTCCTAAAATAAAATATGTTCAAATATTAATTTTACAAAATGAGAAACATATTTCTTACACTGATTAATAATTTTTAATTTCTCTCAAAAGAGCTAAAATTTCATGAGAACATCAGATGTCAGGTTTACTGAATACATTTAATATTAAAATAATTCAAAACCATGAACACTAAGCAGAAGTACTCTGATTTATGCAGTAGTTAAAACAGCATTCCACTCTAAAAAAGCTAAAAAGTTGGGTTTTGTGTTTTAAAGCATACTGTCACAGTTGACTGTAATTTAAAGAGGAAAAAAATTTCCCTCCTCTCAAATCCCCTTATATTTCAGGCTCCAAAAATTTTTAAATCCACTAACTGCTGATCCCAGGTCAATGCTGGAAATGTGGCACTAGATAGGTATGATTTTATCTGTGCCCATGATTTTAAATAACATTTAAAAGCACACAAAAATTTCAGTGACTGAAAAAAATCCAGAACAGCATCCAGAAAACATTGCTGGAAAAATGTTGGTGCTATCTATTTGTAAAACTGTGGTTTATAGATAATGACTTTTACCAAAACAAACCTCTGACTCTTTTCAGCTCTTTTCCAACAGCCTGAAGTTAACCAAAAGTATCCTCCAAGTGAACCACTTTCTCTAAACCTTGTTACAGTACATAACACAGTTTGGTTTTTTTTGGTTTTTTTTGTTTTTCCTGAATCCAGCCTGAAACTGATACTCAGCTAACAATGTTGTTATGCGCTGGCAGTTTCAAGAAAAATTTATCACTTGTCCAACTAGCAGTTCTATCAGATCCTTATGGAAATATGGTACAGGAGTAGCTAATGGTACCTTCATCATCTTCTTCAGAAGCCTTCCGAATCTCCGGCCCCTCTGAGGACTCCTGGTTCATGCTCAGCATCCTCTCTTTTCCCTTCTTGTATTTTTGCTGCCTGGCTTTGATGCGATCCATTCTAGCAAAAGGAAGAATCTCATTAGATTTACACCTTCACCCACCCTGGAAAACAAGCATTAAACACACACGGACACAAACACACACACACACAAACACACAAACACACGCACACATACTCTGCAACACTTCTAAGGGAAATATGCCTCACTGTCATTAGTCCTGCCCTTAAACAGAAGGAGTTACATTGCTCTGAAGGGGCTGGCTGGGAGGACCAAGCATAGATGTTTCCTCTGTTGGTCAGTGAGAGCTGGGTTTCCTGCTTTACTTTCTCCCACTCAACTCTGTTATTATCATTTAAAATTGCTTTTCCTGAAATTTGCAACTCTGAAACAGGGATTTGGTTGTTCCTGTACTGCTTGTACTACATCTTCACCCTTTAAGATGATTTGTCTCAATGGACATCAGTGACAAATGGTGTCCCTTGGGGGTCCAGTGCTATTTTTACTGTTTGGGGATGAAGTGGGATCAAGTGTACCTTCAGCAAGTTTGCAGATGACACCCAGCTGTGTGGTGGTGTCGGCACAGCTGAAGGATGGGATGTATTTTGCAGGGATCTGGACAAGCTCAAGAAGCTGGTGTACAGGAACCTCATGAAGCTGAGTAAGACCAAATTCAAGGTGCTGCACCTGGGTCAGGGAAGCTCCTGACATCAACACAGCCTGGGGGATGAACTGGTTGAGAGCAGCCCTGCTGAGAATGACCTGGGGGTGCTGACAGATGAGAGGCTGGACATGAGCCTCACTGGGCACTCCCAGCCTAGGAACCCAGCTGTGCCCCAGGCTGAATCCAAACCAGAGCAGGCAGGAGGGTGAGGAAGGGGATTCTGCCCCTCTGCTCTCATGAGACCCCACCCACCATGTTGCATCCAGCTCTGGGGTGCCCAGCACAGGAAAGACATGGACCTGTTGGAGAGAGTCCAGAGGAGGCCCAGAAAGGTGATTAGAAGATGAAGCACCTCTCCTACAAGGAAAGGTTGAGGCAATTAGGGTTGCTCAGCCTGAAGAAAAGGCTCTGGAGAGATCTTATTGCAGCCATTCAGTACTTGGAGAGAGCTTATAGGAAAGATGGGGCCAAGTATTTTTGCAGGGTCTGTTGTGAGGACAAAGGGCAATGGTTTTAAACTGAAGGAGGATTGCTTTAAATTGGCTATAAGGAAAATGCTTTTACAATGGGGGTGGCAAAACCCGGAACAGGTTTCCCAGAGATGTGGTGGATGCATATATATATATATAAATTCATTAAATACGTACATCCCCAGACATATAAATTCATTAAATGCATTCATCCCCAGACACATTCAAGGTCAGGCTGGATGGGGCTCTGAGCAAACTGATCTCTTTGAAGATGTCCCTGCTCATTACAGGGGGGTTGGACTAGGTGACCTTTAGATTTTCCCCTACAACTCAAATAATTCTATAATTATGTGATTCTATATAGGTAGAAAATATGGTCCCTGCAATCTTCCCATGATTCTTCCATTATACAGCGTGGAAGAAGCTGTCATGAGTGGTGGGCTTTGAAACTTGGTTAGGAATCAGTTAGGGCTTCCCATGCATCGTGTTGAAGAAGTTTTGAAACTTTTTTTTTTGCAACTTTCTGCAGTTACAAAAGAAATTGTTGGCTGTATGCAAGAGAAACCAAAGTGACTTATGGGCTGTATAAAGAGAAAGGGTCTCCAAGCCACTTGAATCGAATGCATATATTTTCAGTGAAGGTAAACATATATTTTGCACTTAAACACCACAGGAGGAACCACAAATAAAACAGAAAGAGCAGTCATGCAACAATTTTTTCCAGGAACACAGATAACAGATATACAGAACAAAATTCTAGTAATGGTAAAGCATTTCTATAAAAGAAAGTGGTGGATAAATACCAGAAGCCAGTATTTATATCAAAATCTCTATCAAAGAAAGTGCAAGATAAATACCAACAATCAGTTAAATATGTATATACATATGCATAGAAATATGCATATATATATATATATAAATGCATTAAATACATACTGTCTTTTCAGTTGATCCATTGATTTTTTTTCCTCTTCAATTCTTGCCTTTACAGCCTTGACAATTGTAGCCTGAAAAAGCTCAGCACCCCTACATCAGAAATGGGACAGAAAAAGAAAAAGGAGAGGACATGTTAAATGCTTCTAAGTTTTCCTTATGGCAACTAATCACAGAGAATTCTATGCTCCTTCTATACATGACCTTATCTGCATCAAACAAAACTAATCCAGGGCTTGAAAGAAACAATCAATTGCTCTAAAATAGTAACATCTTTACATGCAATCATTTCAAGATCTTGGGCCAAATGTTGTGAACCCTACTCAGCCTGTATGTTGCTCTAGCAGCTGCTCAAGAAATTCAGTTTCCAGTCCTCAAAACACAGAACACAAGTATGTTCAAGGATGAGGAAGGATTTCTTGCACATCCTCAGGATTTCTTTATAGTTATTTCAGCTTTATAATCACCTCAATCCCCTGCCTCAGTCCTCCTGGAAGTTGTGAGCAAGGTCCAGCTTTATCTAGGACCATGGTAAGCATATATTCAGCTTCACTTTTACCCTCTGAAAACTATGGTGCTTTCAATCTGACAATAACAAACCCTGGAGCAAGTTTCTGATGTGCCAAGAGAATCTGGCTTTCCACCCCATTACATTAGATATTTAATTGGTTCATTGATTTGAATGTTATGACCATTCTTCCTAATTCACACATGTAGTTTTAAGGCTCTTAAAAGAGTCTTAAAGTCTCTCTCAAAGAAGTAACCTAGATCTAAAGTCTTTCTTTTGTCAGGGATTCAGTAAGAAAAGCTATAATTTTAGAAGTCTACTCTTTCATTCTGGATGCACATTTCCCTATATAGGACGTATTTTGATACTCATGATTTTGCTTTATGCTGTTTTCACTGTGAACCCAGCACACCAAAAGAGGTACAAAAAGAGTACAAAAAATGCTATTATCCAGCATAATTTGGCATCAGCACTGAAATTCACTTCAGAACAAAAGCCTAATGCAATGTGGGGTGGAGATGCAGCTCTTTTTGTAGCTCTCCTTACAGGGCTGAATTTTGTTTATTACAGGGAGCTAAACATGTCCCCTTCTTAAAATGATCCCTGGAAGAAGAAGAAGATAAAAACTACTTCATTTCATTACATACAAGCGAAATTTTTCCTGAAATACAGTCAGAAATCAATGTCTGTATGTCTTTTGAGGAAAAAAAAAAAGCCACAATACATTTATTCCAATATTAACAAAAAAATTCTTGGAAACCCTTTGGAAATTAATAACATTATTTCATTCCTCATCTGCCTTCATATCATAAACCAGAAGAATGTTTGTGCAAGTGATGGCTATGAGTTAATGCTTGTGGTGTAACAGGCCAATGAGGTTAACACTTCCTTGCCAATCCTGGTCAGTGTTCAGTGATGTGACACCTCCCAAAAGTGCTCCCTTTTCCTCTCAAGCCAGACATAAGAACTTTCCCATCTTCCTCATCCTTTCTCCTTCTTGAGATGGGATTTCTAACAACAATTGTCTCAAGCTCTGACAGCAGAATATTTTCTTTCCAAGACTTAGAAACTCTGTAATTCTCTCTCATGCATATCCATGTTGAGAGAATGCTGCAACACATTTTCAGAGCTTTTAACAGGAGCAGCAGATGGCATTTGGTAGAAAGAATTGTTTAATTCCTATTAGATTCTCAATTAATTTGTTTTCTTGTGTCAAAGCTGGGTTTGCAGTTATGAATTTAGCATGGATTGTTTAAATCAATGTTAGAGGACTGTTTTGGTACTGCCTATCATAAAAACTAATTACTGCCACTATAAGAGATTTGAGCTGTTTAATTTAATTTCTTTTAAATTTTCTGTTACCTTGATGCTAATATCTGAGAGGCTTTTATATCTGCAACCACATGAAGGAAGTAGTAACTCATGAAGACTCTTCTTTGCAGCAACAGGAAAGCAAAACATATACTGTCCCAAATGATTCCTGCTTCACCACTGGGCAGTTTACAATCTGGATTGCTCGTTGCTGGAAAAAGACACCATCAGTGTTAAAAATTCTTTCATAATGTTTAATGAATTAAATAATTCTAGCCTTTAAAATTATTTGAATTATTTTAGATTTTCCTAAAGAAAATTGTCATGCATTTCCATTTGAGGTGTACCATAATTTGTTTTACAACAAACTGAAAAGCTTCCAACAATGTGATGTCCCATGTGCCACTGTCCCACAAGTAAGAATATCACAGAAGTGAACCATTTGCATATAAATTCACCCTACTTTAGTAAGTACTCAAAAAAAAAAAAAGAATGGAAAAGGCACATTTTTTGTTACACTGAATTATTTGATTTCAGTGTTTCCTGAAATGGCATATATCAGTTTTTTGTCCTATTCTCTTCAAAGTGACTTTTTCTCTCATTTTTTAATTAAGAATGCTATCAACAGGAGAAATAAATAGTTTATTTTTGTCAAAATGACTTTTTGACTGCCACCACTGATTATTTTTATTTTTCCTCTCCACAACTCAGTTCAATGCTCCTTTCCATTGCATAAGAGAAGAAATATTTGAAACCACAAAACTGCTTCCTTTGGGGTAGGACACAGGCAGAGAGGAAAACCCATTCTTCCTACCCCTAGATTTTGGCTTGGGCTATTTCTTTCTTCCTTTATTCTCTGTAAGACAGTTCTCTTGGGGATATTAAAAAATTAAAACTGGGTTTTGTGGACCTGGACTATAAACTCCATGGCCTATGCTGCCCTATAGAAGGCAGTAGAAGGACTTCAGGGACAGGCTCTGGCTCGAAGCTGGCTTTTCAAGCAAGCAAGCCAAACTAATAGCTCTGAAAGGTCAAACTCCAAGAGCTTCAAAGACTGCTGTGTCCAAACTCAAACTGGGTGGGAGTTTGAAAACCTGTGCCTAAGTTTCTGTTGCTGCCCAAAATGTTTTGGATAACACAAGAATTCCTGGGCACCTCTCATTCTGTGAATTTGTGTCTTCCTATTTACTTTCTTTTGCCCTGTTCCACACTTACCTATTGGGATCAATCATGACTACAGGAATTCAGAACTTTGCTGCAGACTCACTAGGCTGAAACCGCTCTTTAAATTCAGGAATAAAACAAACCAAACCCAAAAACACACCAAAAAAAAAACCCTTCAAGTGTTCTTAAACTGTTAATCCAGGGTGTCAGGACAAAGTGGAGACAAATTAGTAGCTCACTGAGATGTGAAGGGTTTTGCTCTCCATACTTCATTCTTCCCTTCTCTCACCTCCATCCACAGACATTATCCACTCCATTCCTTTTATCACCACATGAGAATAATCACAAGGAAAAAAATTGCCTAAACTCTTAATGCATACAGAAACTATTACTTTCATGCCATTTCAGTGAGCTGAAGTGGTTTCTCCTTTGAACCACTGAACCCTGGTACACAGGGAGGAGTGGGAGCCCACACTGCACACGGGGAGTGCAGCAGGGAAAAGGTGCCCTGTCCATGCAGTGATGGTGAGCTGACCTTTTAGCTCAAGATGTACAGTAAACCAGGGTATCACATCACCTGCATTTATGGGAAAATGTGTCAAGTGCCAATATCTGTGAATTGTTCATTTACAGCAAACGCTGGCTGTGGGTGGATGTATGGGGTGGGTGGCAGTTTTCTCTGTATAGGTGTCCCCCTTGTTTCTGTGAAATGTTTTCAATATTCTGCGTTGCTAATCAATATAAGTCCACGATTTTTCAAAAGGTAATACATCAAGGGATGGCACAACTTAAATATGGTAGAAGATTTTAAGGTGATTCTTTTTTTATAGAAAATCATGGAGAAAAATATGCTGTACTTACGAATATGGTAGCCTTTAACTGTACAAGCCAGGCTAAATGCCTGAATCACCCAGCAGCTCTTCTGAATTAATGATTCAATGTAGCCACATGCCCCTATCTGCAAGTAAAAGACAGTTTTTTATAACAAGACATAGCAGTAATAAGGATAAGAAAAATTACATCTTTTTACATTACATGAGAAATAATACAGCCAAGGGCAGTTAAATTATTCTCATTACTAAAAGAGCTTGGAAAAAAGAGTGGCTTTACCAGTGACACACAAACTAGTCTTAGACAGAATTTGAATTTTTGATTATTAGTGAGACAGGAGGTATGTGGGGCTTGTTTGAGTTTTTGCACAGAAAGGGACACATCTGGCATACAATGCAATGTGACAACTAAGCAACTTTTATAAATCACTGACTTATTCTTGCAAACATACATGGACAATTTTAAGACACATGTAGCTCCACTGAATTCCCAAGCATAAAATGAAGCACATATGTAAGCATTCAGAACATTTGCAAATTCAAACCACCCATAAATCAATTTTATTTCAGTGTAGTGACTTAAATAAATGTAAAAAGAAAAATGTCTGTTCTTTGCAGTCCAGCACTAAAACTGTTCAAAGCTAAAAAGCAACTGCCAGGAATAAATCCAAATTTATCTTTCAAAAAGATTGAAATTACTGGCTTGTCTTAATCACCTGTCAGTACCACTGCAAGAATAAATATAAAAGAGTTAATTAATCCAAGAAAAATCTTTCATATTTTGCAGAAGAATTTGACATTTAATTATCAAATACATCTGTTTCCACCTGAACTTCACACTAGTTCTAAAGGAAACAGGAATGGAGTTTGTAACTTTGTACTCAACTTCACTAATTACATCACATCACACAACTGCATCTCATACTAGTTTGAAAATTCTTTATTTAAATAAATTGTCCAATTAAATGTGCACTACTTATCAACAGTACGACTAATTTGCACTTCTTACTCATTTTTCACTCCACTTTTCATGAGACTTCTAAGGAGAGACTTCATTAGGCAAAGAAACCAGAACCTGGCCCTTAGAAAGTAGCTCGTGAGCTTTTACAAAGCCTGACTGAGCACAAGGGTGCACATTTCCCTATGATGGATATGCACTGCCATTCCCTAGCAGTGCTGAACTGAAATGGAGACTGCTTTGGGCTTGCAGAAGGCTGTGGTCCCAAAAAAGGACTTTTAATGACTGCTCAGCGCACTGTGCACACTGCCAATGAAACAGAAGTGCTGAAGGCAGAGGAAAGGCATCGGCTCCCTACCGACAGGATGTTCTTCATGGTGATCACGAAGACATTGTAGGCAATCAGCCAGTCCCAGTAACGCAGAATGCTCCTGATGGGCTTCAGCAACAGGTCTCCACCAAAGAGAAGGAAATAGAAACAGGCCACCAAGTAGCCCATACAGAATATGCTGATCCTTGTGGTTCCCGTGATGAAGATTATGGTAAGCACAAACCAGAAGAGGTAACTAAATATTATCACCTTATACATGTCTAAGTAGGACCTAGAAGTAAAATAAGGAGAAAAAGTTACCATTTTTTTTCTGAGGGCAATGCTATCTTTCCTCTTTCTGCACCACTGGCTGACACTTGTGCCATGGTCTTCTGGGCATTCTCACACTTCAATATTTGTGCAGGCACTGACCACTAACACCACAGTCAGGGGGGTTGGTTCATGCACAGGTATGCCTGGGTCACACATTTCACTCCAGCTCCTCCCTGTGCATGAGCACCTTGCTACACCTGGTCAGGGTGCTGTGCTGTGCTTGCTGCAGGATCAAGCCTTGCACCATGGAAGGGAGGACATCCCGTTCTCACCAAAATTCATGGGAGAGGGATATTATCTGCAATGCCATATATGAGATCTAAAGGCTGTCTGAGATTATCTTTCAAGAAGTCTGAGAAATAGTATAGCAAATCTATTTTAAAAAGCCAATTATAGTACACCCCTGCAAGCAATTCCATATTTATTGATGACTCCTAGGGAATTCAGCCTGGTCAAAAGACTAGTTTTCATAAAAAGCTGCTAAATATATTTCTCTAACAGAGATCAACTGCAAAAGTTTTGAGGGGGAAAAAAGTTTCTACAGAACAGAAATGTGATAGAATTTACTGAAACATTTACCAGGAAGCTCTGAGAGAGAGCTATCTGAAATCAGCCTGGCCCACAGTGGGAAAGAGAGAGAAACAATTTGGTGTTTTCAGATTCCTTAAAATGTTGACTTAATATTGACTCAGTGAGCTTTCAAACAAGAATGTCTGCCAAAGACAATACCAAATACTACATATAGCTAAACACTGCAAAACCAACTAATTCTTAATTTCTTCCCATTTATAATGTTTTGATTCCAAATCTAACTGTGTTTTCAGAGTCTGTTCACCCAGGCTGCATTTGTCAGGAAACCAGGCAGGGAGACAGAGCTACAGGAGTGCACATACACCTGAGCCAAACCATGTAAGGAGCAAATGAACTAAATGCAGTGTATGAAGCCACATAAAAAGGCTCCTGCTGCTTGATGTTCTCAGGCTCAGAACTTTCTAGGAGTATGTATTTATAGTCTTACATTTATAGGCCTGTATTACACATTTTACCAGAGAGGCATTTAATGAAAGGTAAAAAGAAAGCTCCTTTATGTTTATTTCCCGCAAATATTTAAGAAATTTGTCATCTACTGCCTATGAAATCTAAAAATATCATGACTTTGGAGATGTTACTGGGTTCTGGGTGATAAAAAATTAACAAAGAATCAATATGTGCTGGGACAATAAAGAAGACATCAGTCAAAGAGGTCTTCATTAACTTGATGTGCATTAGAAATGGTGCTCTCATTGTTTCTCCAGAAAATAATATTCTGTTTGATATTCCTTTAATAATAATTATTGGTGTGTGGGATGACTAGGAAGAGATCACTTTCCTGACACTGCTCTATTTCAAAAGGCTTGTCCTTTGCTACCAACAAAATGCATCAGCATATTTTGAGAAAAGCCCAAAATGGAATCAAATTGATCCAAAACACAGCAATGTCTTAATACTCATCAATAAAAATGAACTCTGACTCTTTGAGACAAACGTGACTGTCTCAATCCAAACTTCCCAACATATACATGTGGCATTTGCTTGGGTCATAATCAGCAGCAGGTATCACTTAGAGTAAAACTTCTGTAAATTAGAGAGAATATGAAAAGGAAGACAATAATCTAACTACATTTTCACTATAATGGTAGCCATTTGCTACATTTTAGCAGTCATCTAAAATATTAAATATACCTTTTCTTCTTATATCCAAAATATGCATTAAATATAATAGCCTTGGGCATCTCTAAACCAACCAAACAACAAGACTGCATGTAGTGGAAGAATTCTTAGAAGGGAGAAGGCACTACAACGGTGTCAAGTGGCAAATGATACAGTCCTTAAAGATGGAAAGCAATCTGACTTTTATAACTCTGCAGTTACAAGCAAATGCAACAATAAAAATGGTTCCCAAGAATAAATCTTGGAGTGGACATCTCACAGATGGTGTTCAAATAAGTCAGCCATAGCACACCTAAACAATGAAGACCACCAACCATCCAAGGTACTTCTGTGCTATCCCAAGAGGGTGGCCACATTGAACACAATGGAGAGAACCACTCAAGTTGTTTCAGGTAGAAAATCATGTTTCTTTCAGTTACAATATGCAAAATCTTGTCTGTTACAGCATAGGGTCATGCATACCCCTAATTTTCACTAATTGGTATGGATAGGTTAAGGGCTGTAAAAGCAGGAACAAAGACATGTCTTGGTGGGGAGATCTCTACATGTTATCTCTCAAATCATTTGACATGTTCTCATACATAAATCTTTAAATTCTGTCTCAAAGGCCAGAACATTAGGAAGCGAGGAGTTTCGGATCCTTGCTCTGGGATCATAATGCAACAGTGGGAGGCTGAAGGACAAAGACCCCCCAACAGTTAAAAAGACCCTACACAAATCCTTGAGGACAGTTGAGGTGTTCACCCTCTGTTTAAAAGCTTTTACACAGACAGAAGAAAATGCTAAATCTTCAATAGCATATACTGTGATTTTATGCTTTCACTGCAGACCACATAGATTGTTAGTTTATTGTCATGTAAATCTTCCAAACTCCCATTTTCTAAGTGTTTTTTAAATCTCCCTTCATTCACCAAGAGCAAAAGGCCACCCTCAGGATGTGATATTTAACAACACACCTTAGAAATCTGCACAGCTGGTTCCCAAGGGGACAGTCCCACCCCTGGTCATCCCTTCAGCTCTGCATTTCAGCCTCTCTTTTGTCTTTGGCTCTTCAAAATGGTTTCAAGAAAAGAATTTACAAAAGCTTATTTACTTTGAGGGAGGACAGAAGGAATGGATACTTTTCTGCCCAATTAGGCTCCGAGCTCACTCAGTGCTGGTGTGATGAATGCAGAAAGGTGGGAGGGTGCAGTGGGAGGCTAAGAACACAGACACACATATGAGTAAGATTAGCCACTACACCAGTGCACCAAAAGCATCCAACTATGGCTTTGACTACAGCATGACAGCCTCTGAATGAGAAATTACACAGAAGAAACATGAAAGATTAATGAGAAATAAAACCCACTGATTTTCCAACCATGTCTTTAGTAGAACCCACTAATACTCTGGATAACATTTTGGAAAAAATTACTGTATCAATTTGCTCAAAACCAAGGAGGACAAAGTCTGAAGTTCATTCCACACATCCATCAAAGCTATTTTAACTTCAGATGGCTCTCTATATCAAATTATCTGCTTTTATTTTCTAAAGTTTTATTGGTCTTACCATGATTGTTTCAATATTTTATTTCCACAGGAATTAATTTTTAACTGTAACATAATGCAGCCTGTTGCAGAGAGATTGCTCTAGGTGTAGTTGTTTTCCTGGCATGCTACATGATGTGTTTGGCTATAACCAGCCTAGTGTCTAGACCTCTGCCTGCAGGCACCAAGAGGTGCTGATGCTGCAGCCAATAATCCCTTTCAGGAAAGGTATTTGTCCTCAGCCAAATGTCCTGCCTTGAAATTTAGGGGAAAAACACACTTCTGCTTACACACTGGTGAAAGTCTCTTTTGGTGATGAATGCAGCTCAAGGATTCTTCATGTTGGAGGAGCTGCTGTTGTGTAGTTTCACTGTTTTTCCCTAGTAGCCCCCTGCTTTGAGCATGATACCCACTTTCATATAATCCCAAGCCTCCTCCAGTAGCCTTCCTCTGATGACATACTGTCCCTACACATATGTGTTCAATAAGCTTCACCTACTCCCAAATTTCTTCTTTCTTCCATATCTCCTGTTCCTCACACTCTTAGCAGCCTGTGTGACCCTACATCAGAGCTTATTTCCCCTCCTAATCTCAACATTGCTAATGTTCCCAACCCAGCTTCCATCATCAAACCCTCCCCCTGGAGCTCTATTTCAGCTTTCAGAAGGGAGTTTTGTTGATTTTCCCTCTGCCAATAGCAGCATCTAATCTTCTGAGAATTACTTCCCTTATTTCAATGGACTTAAAATCTAGTGTTGTGGATCCCATAGGTCTTTGTTCCTATTACTTTTGTTAAACCCTCTCAAGGAACTGATATTCTTTTACGATTACTTTCTTACCAATGAAGTCCTTCCTTCATGCTTGTATCCACCTTAAAAATACCCAAATTCACAACTGTGTTATTTGTTGAAGCTCATTTTTTTAGCAACAGAATGTTTATCTGCTTTAAATATGACAGGAAGCCTGTAATGTTCATTTGCAAGTCCTATCTCACTAACCTAAGTTGGAACACAGCTCCAAAACTGGCATTACAGCTGCCTTTCTGACACTTTACCTGACTCCCCTCATGATGGTTCCCAGAGTCCAGGTATTAAAGAAGACAGTTTAATGACTGTTTCTGCTTCTAAGTGGAAAAAAGCAGATTACAATCCCAAGCTTTTTTCCCCCTTGAAAATGTCTAAGAGAATGTCTGAAAACTGCTTGGGAACTGAAATGAGAATTTTCCAGCATTAGAGACTGTGGGAAAGGATTATCCTCAGTGAGGTTGCTTTAAATCCTGTGTCATTCTAAAAGTTCCTATTTCTATTCTTTGTTCTTATTTCTGTTTCAAAGTCCTTTGGATGTGCACTCCTTTGGGGTCAAGCACATATCCCCTGGGAAATCTGGGGGTGGAAAGACAGGAAAATTTCAGGAAATCTCTTACTTAGACTATTTATCAATGTTGAACTCAAGTATTTCTCCAGAGAGAAGAAAATGAAGCATTTTGGAAATATGTTCCTCTTCTGCCATTGTTTATGTTGCAGCTAAAAGCTTTTTATCCATGTCTACTAGAACAGTGACCAAGTAGTATCTTCTCAAGCAAAGTGACACTTCAGAAAGGGTGCCTTGGTCTGCAGCTGCCATTATTTTACATAGCAGTAAATACACATCAGGCTTCTCAGAAAACACAAGAATACCAAGCATAACTTTTGAAATTTTTTTTTTTCTTCTGCTTCTTAATTTATTCATAACCAGGTTGTCTTCTCTTACTGTTTGGCTCTTTCCGACTGACTTTTGGAGAAATGCCATTATTAATTTCACTTGCTTGGATAAGGTTTGAAGCAAGTTCTTGTCCATACTACTAAATGTTTAGACCGTTCTCAAACTTCTCTTGAAAAGCATAAGAAATGTTTTTAGACAAAGCCCTTTCAGTTCCAAATTGTCTTGGATGGAGGCCATATACACACATTTACTTCTGAGGTAGATCTTCAGTGGATTACCCAGAGCTTGAGAGTCCTTCTTTTAAAGATTTATAACTCCTAATAAAATATTCAGTCACCTTAAGGTACTGTCATCTATCGGCCTATCTACTGGTGCTTCTTTGAAGCAAATTAAGCACTTAGGATTGCATATATGCAGTACAAACTCTCAAAAATAATGTAATCTAAAGCCTGGGATAATCTATATTGTAGTGAAAGCACTGAAAGAGACACTTAAGAGCTCAAAAAGAAAGGTAAGATACCTTGAGGAACACAAGAACTATTATGCAGTTCCCACTAAAAGAAGGTCTGTTTATACTTAGGGACATCATCCTACATGTTCCCATTACACATTCATGCAGCTAACACTACAAAAAAACCCCACAAAGATAAAAAAGAGAAGTTATAGCTTAAAATGCGGTGGAAGGAAGACCTGTAAAACTACAGATGAGTGAGCCTTCCCTTTGTGTTTGGGAATATCACGGAGTAGGTCTTCATGGAAGCAATGTTAAGGCATATGCAAGACAAGAAGGTGATCCTAGCATGGCTTTACTAAAGGAAAGTTGTACCTGTCCACTCTGGTGGCTTTTTTATGATGGAATGACTGCAACACTCTATAAGGTCAACAGATAGAGAAATGTAATCTACCTGGACTTTTGTTAAACCTTCAAGATGGTCCTACACAACATCCTTGACTTTCTAGACTGCAGTGATATGGATTTGACAAATGGACTATTCAATGGATAGAGAACTGGCTGAATGGATGCAGCAAGAGAGTTGGGGACAATGGCTCTATGTCCAGGTGGAGGCAGGTAACAAGTGGTGTCTCTCAGGACTCTGTCCTGGGACAGGTGCTCCTCAATATCTTCCTCAGTGCCACAGAGAGTGGGAATAAGTGCACCCTCAGCAGGTTTGCAGATGGCACCAAGTTGAATGATTCAGTTGGCACAACAGAAGAATGGGATGCCATCCAGAGGGATCTGGAAAAGTTTGAGAAGTGGGCCCATATGAACCTCATAAAGTTGAACAAGTCCAAGTGCAATGTCCTGCATCTGAGACAGGGAAATCCCACATATGAGCACAGACTGGGAGAGAAATCCATTGACAGCAGCCGTGATGAGAAGGACTTGGGGGTTCTCATGGATGAAAAGCTGGACATGAGCTGACAATTTGCACTCACATCCCAGAAAGCCAGCTGCATCCTGGGTTACCTCAAAAGAGGTCAAGGGAGGTGATTCTCCCACTCTACTTTGCCCTTGTGAGATACCATCTGGAGTATTGTGTTCAGGTCTGGGGTCCTCAGTCTGTTAGAGTGAGCCCAGAGGAGGTCCAAGAACCTGGCCAGAGCACCTCTTCTATAAGGAAAGGCTGAGAGAGTTGGGGTTGTTCAGCCTGGAGAAGAGAAATCTCTGGTGAGACCACATTACGTTCTTCTAGTAATTAAAGGTGTCCTATAAAAAAAGGAGAGAAGTGTTTACACAGGGATACAGAGATAAGACAAGGGGAAGGGTTTTAAACTAGAAGAGGAGAGATTTAGATTAGATATTAGGAAGAAATTCTTTACTCAGAGTGTAATGAGGCACTGGAACAGGTCACCTGGAGTTGTGGATGCCCAACCTGGTCTAGTGGAAGATGGCACTACTCTTGCTAGCAAGGTTGGAATTAGATGATCTTCCTTTGAAATGGAAGGTCCCTTCTATTTCAATACAAACCAGTCTATGAGTCCATGAGTCCCTGCCCAAATATCTACAAGAAAAGATATTATAAACAGGAATATCTTTTGTTCCTGAATGTGTTAATTTAATGGGCTTTCTAGTAATTAATGATTCATTTTTCAAACAAAATATCCCTGTTCTTTTCTCTTTCTCTGCCTTGTTTTCCTTCTTCTCCTTATTCACACAACATAAAACTGTTACATGAAATGGTTTCACAGATTTTTGACATTTAGGAGGAAAAAATATAAAGTGATCACAGTTTATTTGTACAGCTCACCTCCACTAATGGGCTTTTTGATTTTCTGGAGCTTTTTGTACTCTCAATCAGTAACATTACCTACTTCCTAATACATGCAGCAAACTCCCAATTAAATGGTTCCATTTTGTTAATCACCTCTCCACACATCTCCTTGGTCAGCACACACCCAGCAGTGTGTCTGAGTGGATGTCCTGCCACCCAAGCTTCAAGTTGATGCATCCCATGCACATGAACCAAACCACAGAAATTAACCCAAAGGATTGTGGAGAGGCAGAAGGCCAGTTCAGCTTGAACTTTGCTTTCCTGACTCTGATTAGCACCCAAAATCTTCAAATATCCTCTGTGTTTCAAATTTTCATGTTTGTCCATTTGGGTATATCTTATACGGATGTTTAGAATTACCTATCAGATTCCAGAAAACATTGAAAAGATCCCAAAAGAAGCTGTTTAAAAAACAGCAGTTTTCTTGTCTTTTTCTCTTCTAAAGACAGCTTTAGAACACATTCCCATCAGTAACAAGTTTTCTGGAGGAAAATTCAATCTTTCTGTCAGAAACCAGTGATGGTTTTTACCAGTGACTAAACATACCAGTGTGCCCAATGCAATTGCTGCGTCATCCTTTGCTAAGATGGACACAACTGCAGTGGCAAGAGAAAAACTCAGGCAATCTCCACTACGTTTCCTCTCAACCAAGCCCTGTTTGTTAGCTATCTTTTAGAAAGCATTCTCATTTGATGAAGCTTTTTGAAGAAAGAATAATATTTCTCCCTTCCTGCTTATGTTACTGAATCTAGAGCACTAGGTCCACTGTGTAGACTGGAAATTCTCAAGGGGGAGAACTGCTCAACCTTTGCCCAGTAGCTACTATAAATCTCTGGACAAATGAGTCAATTGAATGTTTCAATGTAACAGAAATAGCAGGATTGTCCTAAAGATCCTGGGTAGGACTTCCAGTGATACCACTTGATTGGTAAAAGAAATAAGTCTGTCATCAAAAGAAGGATTCTTACAGACATTAGCTCTAGACATTTTTGTATTCCTGTCATACTCAGACATCTGTTGGTAACATGCATACACAGATCAAGTCTGACAGAACACCACAGCTAAGAAATCTTACTCTTCCCATTTACTCTTGTGAGACTGCATTAACTTTCAGAGACAACTTCAAATAAGAGCATGTCCAGCAAAATTTAGAAGAGCTGAGCTAATCTGTGTTTTCTGAAATGAGCACACAATGGAACAGTTCCATTGTTTGAAGGCTGTTCCGAACAGATTGACTCAAGCTCTGTCCCTTTATGTGTTATTCACCTTCTTAAATAGCCTTGTATGCAATGCTCAGGAACAGGAGGACATGTCAGTTGTCCTTCCAAGGCACTTCTATGGTTCTTATGCCTAGATGAAATAGCACAAAGCACTCTTAGAGTATTATTTTGATTGTGCTTAGACAACAACTCCCCAGGACACAACTGATGACTTTTTGTCATTAAACATATACATGGGAAACTGCAGACTACAATGGATTCTTGCTAACATGCCTTTGTTTGGGGAAAAACAGCAGAGCACTTAAGTCCACCATAAATACTGCCCTACTGGGCATTCATGGAGGGAAACTCAGATTTGAGTACCAAGATTATTCCTGGAGTTGGAAATAGAGAGGGTTAGATTAATCTAACAGTCAAACTACTCTTTTTTCTCAAACATTCTAAATCCACATGTGCACAGATAATATGCAGGAACTTGTGACCTAAAGGTGAATGTTTTGCAATATGTTGGTTATCCAAGACAGTGGTGGGACATGATGATGTTAAAGGTCTTTTCCAAACTAAACAAGTCTATGATTCTGTGAATACAGGCTTTCAGGCAAATTTCTCTCTGAACTTCTCTGGAGAGCACTTAAAACAATCATCAGTTTTAGGAAGATGTGTTTGCATCCACCCTGTTCTAAACCAGATGCTGAATACACAGAAATTTACTATCTGCTCTCTCAAACAGCGGTATGTTTGATGGGAACATACATGGATACAAATTCCAAGGAAAATTGGAAGCTATGAGAATGACTTTTAGCCTAGTGAACTTTGTGAAAATGAAGCACTATATTTTCCAAGTGTTTAAGATTCAGTTTTTACCGGCAGTGGATGAAGTCAGGAACAGGATTATGCTGGCTAAAAGATGCTGCATCAAGGTTCATGCAAATTTCCACATTGTCTCCAGCCATGATTCGTACTGCAGCTTTATTTTCATCCTCAAATGTCTGCCTTTGCAAGGATGCACACAGAAGCAGCATGAAGTCATCTAGGAGAAAGTAGTGATTGCAAGGAAAAATTCAGTCACCAGCATAGGTGTAAGGAGAGTTGTGGTGTATCCTAATGTAGTTACCAGACTGTTTTCCCACACTTTGAACCTCCAAGACTGAGTGGTTTTCAATGCAATCAACTCTGAATTGAAATGTATTAATGCCTTTAGGTTTTTTTACCTGTCATTGTCTATGACTTTTATGGAGAAGTAAATGGGAAAAGGGGAAATATTCATACATTTTTACATTGAATTATTTAAAAAGGGATACAGGAAAAGCAGATGCAAAAATTACTAACTCTGTAATTTTTTCTAGCACATTCAAAGCCATGCTGAGTATTCAATCACCCAAAAAATCTGTCGTCTTGCTGCTGAAGTGTAAATGAAAGGCTGGCTTCATATTCCACTGTACAGATGATTTAAGCAAAGGATATATAAACACTTTATAACAATGTGCTAAAATACTTACACACAAGGAAGACAGGGTTTGGTCTCACAATGAAGTCTGGAAAGTATAACCACTTTATGATGTTGGAGTTGAAGTTGGCATTGCCACTTCTCCATGGATAGTCTGTGTGGCAGGAGCATGAAAAAATTCCATCAGTACTTCATAACAATTACTTAATCCTTTTCTTCAGAACACTTGCCAATTTTCCAGCATTTTTTCTATAAAAGCAACAAGCAGTAATTTTACATAAAGGGTGTTCTTACCTTTACAAGGAGCAGGTGGGATGCCAATGCAAAGGAAGTATTGGAATGTAATGATGCATGTTAGAAAACAGCAATATTTTGGCCAGATCTCTGCAATAGCTTTTCTCCTACGTCGATACAATACAGCAATCAGCCAGAAAGCATGAATCATTGCATAAAAATCCATCCTTTGACCAATTACATTCACTGATAGAAGAAAACAGGTCTGGAAACAAAGTAAAGAAACATAAACAACTTTTACAACCTCATGACTAGTCAATACAGCAATAATAAATTATTGTGGATCCTGACAGAATCCCTGAATGTGCCTGTGTCTGACTGCAGGAACCCTGTCCAAAACAATATGCTCCAACAGCAATTTCCACCACTCCACCCAAACACCCAGATTTTTTATACACTTCTGTCTAGAGCAGGTGTGATATCTAAAGATACCAGAAGGAAAGAGCCTTGTCACAATAGCTAGTATGTGAAATGTTTAATTGTTGCCAAGCAAAGAACACATTGCACAGCCACATATTTTGATAGGATGTATAGATGTGGAAGAGGAACTATTAAGATTGATACAATTTAAACGTGTCCTCATGTAGGAAATGGACAAGGCATTTGGACCATACAGGTTCTATCAGTGATAGACAAATTCAATTTCTGCAAGAAAGCTTTAGTTTTCCATTATTCTAAAGGCTCTGCATTTCAGCATTTCTGCTCTGTGGCTTCACTGAAAGCAGTCCCTTCATTCAGTTCCATGAAACATGTTTTGAAACTTTGTGAAAACTTCATTTATTCAGCGCACTATGCTATTTTGGCTTTCTGTCTCCCCAGATTAGAATGATTTAAAATTATTTCCCAAAGGAAATAACTTGCTGGGCTTTTAAAATTTTTATTCATTCTTAATCCTCAGATGGCTGTGAACAGTTTACTCCATTGATCATAGTGGCAGTAATGTTTAACAGATAGGTCAAGAGCATCATTATGATTAAATTTAGGATGCATTACTCTGGGAGTTGCCTCCTTCACATATGCATAGAAAATTGTGAACAATCATTATTTATGGAAAGATTTTTTGAAAGTACATTTCATGTGCACATGAACAAACAGACAAGGTAAGGAAACAGAGATGACTAACATGAATGATGACTAATAAGCCTCTAGATGTCAAACACAACCCAAGCTACTATTCAAGAATACCACATTCAAAAGGTTTGGAATGTTAATCTAAAGAAAAGTAACGCATATTTACCTCCAAACCAAACTTGTAGAAGAAGTAGTTTATGAAATACTTGACACAGTTTACAAGTCCATCATCCAGATGTGCTCTTGTAATATCATGGAAAATGGTTTTAGTCACAGGTGCGGTGAGGTTATTTCGACATCTGTAGTATTCTTGGTGACGGTAGATTGTAACTTCAAAGGCCAGAATAGCCAGCATCAGTAAATTATTCTATGGGAGACACAATGAGGAGAATATTTAAAAAAAGTCAAAGCCACAAGAAGCAATAAAATTTTCTGGTAAGTATAAACCCATTAATACTCTAATTGATGTTATCACTGAGGACTTCTGCACTCCAAAATGCACTGGCACCTATTCCCAGCTACTATGATTGAAACAAATTAAGGTTCACACCAATTCTTGGATTTTGAAGAATCATACAGACATCCAGAAGACACATATAAAGACATTAATTAAAAAATACTACAGTAAAAACTAGTTGTGGAAATGAAGGGAAGGAAAACGCCATCAACGTGCCCTCTCATATTTCAGAGATTTTCTTAAGGTATCAGGTTTTGTTTTGTAGGAGATAGAAGACACAAACATACACAAATATAATCTGCAGAGGTTTAGCTGTCAAGCACTAACTTTCCAAAACAAGGATTTTGGGTAGAGCAAATTTAACCTAGGCACTCTTTCACATGAACACTCTATCTGTCAGTCTTCTCTCAGGCACAGCCCTTCTGTCCCAAAGCCAGATTGACTAGGACACAGTCAAGGGTGGCTATGAATGATTTTTTATTTATCTCAGGAGGGAGATCTGTCCTATGCTCAATAGAAGAGAGGTACTAAATAACTGCAAAATCTGTTAAAAAGACCAGCTCATAGAAAGTTCCTCAAGGAAGTCATAACTGAAGCAGAAGTGGCAAACTCTAGATCTCTGTTCTTTGAGAAATATTTGGGACAAGAGACTCCTGAAACAGATGCCACTGGGATTTTTATATTTTCTCTCAACCTTAAAATGTGTATATAAAATGTCAGAGATTCTTTAAATTAATAACAGGTATGTTTTTCCCCAGGACTTGGCACATTTTCACTGTAAGTAAAGTTTTTTAATCAAGACTGGAATAATAAAACATTGCTCACAGGCATCAAACAAAATCAAGAAGAAAAACAAAAGACATCCATTTACTAGTGTTTGAATGAATGATTCTCTTAACTCATTATATGTTCTAAACTGTGGCTAAGGAATAAGCACTTCGAAAAATTAGCTTCTAGCACACACTGTCATTCAGGGCAATTACCCCAATTAGACCCACCAGTCCTTTGGCACCTGAAAGTCACATATCTCTTCATTACTTAGAGTTCTTAAATATCACATTTCTTAAAAAGCTTTTAACAGATGGTAGAGTCCAAAAGTGATAATTCTACATGAAAGAATAACTTAATTGGTACTGAATCCCTTCTGGAAATGTTCTGTATAACAGATGTGGTTTTCTGTTGCCTCTTTCCCTGTGTACTTCCCTATTATCAATGATTTGCATTACATTTTTTTGTGTGTGTGACAGATTATTTATTTCAAAGACAATGCTACTTTCATCACAAATAAGAAGATTTCTGAAAACAGACAACAAAGAAGTTACCCTTAAGTACACAAGAAGGGGACTAGACTTTCTCAATCCAACCCACTCCGAAGGATCAACTGGCCCACTGTAGAGCACTGAGGTTTTCAATTCTTCTAAATTGACTTTAGTTTCATTCTCTCCTGGCTAAAAAGAAAATGCAACAGTTATAAAACATTATTTTAGGAGTGCTTGGGAAGGGTATGATAATCAACAATAATACATCAGGTGAACTGTTATTTTTGTAGTTGATATGCTTCCTTTTGCTCTCCTTCACTGAAGTAGACAGCAGTCAAACCTTTTTAATATGCATTTGTACTCACCAATGTACAGTTTCTGGAAAAGTCCTTGGGATCAATAGATGTGAGCTGATACAACATCTTGCAGACAATAATTACACATGTCCAAACAGTGCAGATACTTGATGCCAGTGGACGAAACTGAGCATATGGCAAAGCAAGAGCCCAGGCAATTAAAAACACAAAGTTAAGCAGAGACACCTGAAAGCACAAAAACAGTACAGAAATTACATGGAGTAACAAAAGAACTGAGAAAGTTTTACCTTTTCCACAGCAGGTAAAAAAAAATATTCAAAACAAAGGGTCATGCAGAAACTTTGAGGAAAACACTGAAAAAATAAATTACAACAATACCCACAGTAACACAGACACAAAGTAGCAGAGTGAAGAAGGAAGAACTTTACAATTGGTTTAGGAAGATATTTACCACCTACATAATATTAATACTATTAGAGCCACAAAACTCCAATCTTCCTTATCAACAGATGTGAAATATAATGAACCTCATGCAGCTTCTGCTGCTTTAGTACTCATGAAACAAAGAAGAGATGGCACCGATCCGTGTGATGAGAGACCTTCATCCTCTTTACTTCTCCCCCACAAAAAAAAAAGATAAAAGTGATATCTTTTTGTTTTTAGTGAATTCTGTCTTACTACCCTGTTTATGAAACGGCTATGTCACATACAGAATTCACACTGCCCACACCAAAAGCACAGCTGAAAGTGTTGCTCCCTTTTTCTTCAGGCATAGTTCCACATTCTTGTTTCTTAAGCACCAGATCAAGTCTAAGCAATTTTTCTACCTTTACCATCCCAGTCCTTTTCTATGCCTTCCATCTTTGGATGGTACACACAGACAGTTTGAGCAGGAGAGAGGGTATGTCTCTTAAATCCAAAGAATTGGACTACTAAAATTTTAATACCTGGAGAAAAGGTATTACCTGGAGAAAAGGGAGCTGAGACTCCTGAAACAGAGAGAATGTGGAAGATGTCAAGGCAGGTTCCCAGCAGGTGAACAAACCCAGCTGGATCCCACAATTTCAGTGAGGTGACAGGAGGAAGCCTCTCCCTACACCTGGGTGTGCAACCCCATGGCAGATGCTGACATGCTGTGTAAGAGTTTTACAGTGGGTGTTTACTTGCCTCTTTCACTGTGACCCAGATGATGTAAGAGGAAACAATTTTGATGATGTGCAGCTCCAACAGCCACCACACAAAGACTTGCATCTTGTGAAAATACTCCAGGAATTTCAAAAACAACACTGTAAGGCGGTCGATCACCAGATGCCACTTGTTCCTCAAGTCTGCAGGGATGTTCAAGCAGAACCATTGTAAGGACAAAACCAGAAGGTCTCTGTGAAATGGAACACTCCACTAGACAACAATGATCTTTCTGCTTCTCTTCTAAGCCTTAGAGTAAGATAAGATGGAGGATAAAGGCACAGCTCAGTAGTCAACTAACTAAAAGTGGGGTTGAAGCCCACTTAGCTGGGGTGCTTTCCCTTCTGACCCACATTCCCTGGAAGGATTCCACACTTCAAAAGCAGCAGTGGTGGCCTCCCTTGCCAATTTTGCTTTCATTCCTCTCATCAGAGCTCTTTTTGGACTCTTGTCCTCCAGTATTTTTGGACCTAAGCTTAGAGATCTCACTCAGGAACTAATTCCAGCCCTGGTCTTTTTCCAGCTCAGAAAAATAAAAAGTTTTTTGATACTTGGAAGCTATGGATCCAGCCTATTTTCAGAAAGCACAGACTACTACTACTACTACTACTTCTTCGAAAGCTTTTCAGCCAGACTGGAATCCATGCACACTAGGACTTGGATTCCTGTCACAAGGGTTGAGACAATTTAATATAGACATTTTCAGATGCCAGAATTATCTAAACTGCCTTGAAAACAGCACAGCCTTTTAGACTGTGACCTGTGCCTTCACAGGACATCTAAATCAAGAAAGGCAAACTGTAGCCCAGTCAAATATTTCCCTCTGTTGAAAAAGCTTTATCAAGTGGAGATCATGAAGTTGGATGAAAGTATCCCTTCACAGGGGTATTTGGCTAAAAAAGCCAGCCTCCCAAATAGTACTCCAGTGAGCAAACTTGTGGCATCACCTGTTACATGTGAGTCTACACGACAATACATTTGCTGAACAGTGATCTCTAAGTCACCACTTTGCTTGTGGGCTGGCTGTAAAACTCTTTAATCTGGCTGGTACATATTAGTATAGAGTTTTCACACTGTATTCAGGGTTTCAAAAGCATTTTGGAGATTAGGAGGGATTTTGCATGCTGTGAGAACATTCTTTATATCAGAGATGGAAACATTTGCAAGTGATACCAAAGCACATCATTGTCTAAGCTGGTAAAAATGCAAAGGAGTTACCACCTTCTTTATGAAATTATTTCAAATTATCACTTTATTTTATATGTAAAGAACACCAAGTTGGTTACTCATGCATATTTGTGTGGAGAACACATGCACATTTGTGTGAAAAAGCAGACTTCTGGAATACCTCACAACTAAATTCCATTTTTTCCCTTTGTGTTTTTTCTCCAAACACAACTTAGAAAATCCTAATAAAAATGCTGAGTGATGTGAATTCTGTAAGCACGTAATTAAACTTGAGAAATTAATTAAGTTACATAGCTCTAATCCTACATATGTTTTTATAAGCACAATAAGAGTTTTAAAGAGAAGTCTTTACAGAGTTAGACATTCTCACTCATTCTTTCATTACATTTGTTTTCATTTGCAGTGTTGCATCGTGCAAGATGTATCCAGACAGTGCCAGTTAAGTGGAGCAGGCAGATAAGGAGC
Source organism: Agelaius phoeniceus (assembly GCF_051311805.1). Classification (NCBI taxonomy): domain Eukaryota; kingdom Metazoa; phylum Chordata; class Aves; order Passeriformes; family Icteridae; genus Agelaius; species Agelaius phoeniceus. Next base: position 102,070,917 of record NC_135265.1, on the reverse strand, counting down.
TCTGTCTAGCATGGCCAGGCAACACACACACAGGGAATAAAATACAGGCCTGACTGCATCCACTGAAAGATTGTACAACACTCTGTAGGGAAGTCTGAAGCACACATGAACGTGTTTAACGTCAAAGCTCCGGCCACATGGCTGTGTAAAAATGGTATAACCCAGTAGAAATAAATGCCATGTGCAGCTTAAAGATGGATCCCCTTGTGCTATTCTAAGCAACAGCAGCTGCAGCTCCCCATTTCCCTGCTTGCATGAGTCACTGCACAGAGTAATGTCCCCCAGCTGGTCTCTTTCCCAAAGCCCTTCCAACAATCTGGGATGGCTGGAGTGCAGCAGACCCCCTCACCCCTCACAGACAGTATGAAGGCTGGCTAATAAAGGTTTCCACGGACCATGACCACCTCTGTGGTCAGAAGAAAGGTAAGTTGTTTCAGCTGAGGTTCAGGCACTGGAACAGGCTGTCCAGGGAAGTGGTGGAGTCACCATCCCTGGAGGCATTTAAAAGATATAGGTGTGGCATTTAGGGACATGGTTTAGTGGTAGATATGGCAGTGCTGGGTTAATGATTGGACTCAATGATCTTCAGAATGATTCCCTGATTCCCTAGGGCTGCTAAGCCTGATGTGCTGCCATTTTGCCTTGACACCTCTCTCCCTATTTAGGTGTCACCATCCTGTGATTATTATCATGAGTAACTAAATTTGTAGTAAGGCCCTTTCCAAAGAATACATCTTCCTTGAGTGTTAAGTGCTCTTTCCTAGTTTCACTTTTGGCTCATATTATAAACTGAGTTATGGCAATAATTCATTTTAGAAGGTCATATTAACAATATCAAGGATGATATTATAATCCCTACCCATGTCTGCCCTTAAGCTTTTTTTATGTTCATCTGGCATCAATTACATATTCCATATTCAGAAGTGAAAAATACGACATTAATGTGCACATAAATAATGAAGCAAAACCATTGGGACTTCTGGGGAGAGGTGCCTTGAAAGCATGCAGTATCAGGTATTAAATATGTATGTGTATTGTTTTCTTTGTTGTAAGGAGATTTCACTCTAAAGAAGTACTTGGGATTTGGGGTAGCCTTCAAATACTCTAACCCAGACCACCCAGAAGAAATGGGCACTGGATTTCTGTTGGTTTCTTCTTCTCAGCATCCTACAGTACACACTTTTTCCCAAGAAGAGCTTGTAGCCTGTTGAATATTTGACAAGTAGCCATCTGCTCAGTTCAGGCTCTTTGACAGAGGCTGCATGTGAAACTAGAAGGAAAACCTGGTGATTGAAGTTAACAGAGAAGACCAATAACAAACCACCTATTGACACTATTAATTAAGATTGAGGAAAGAAAAATTTGCAGCTGTAGAGCTCACCTGTAGTTTCTTCTTCCTCTGATTCATTGTCTTCATTGTCATCATCATCATCATCTTCTTTATCCTCATCATCCTTCTCTTCTTCTTTTCCTTTTTTGACCCTCCCTTTCCCTCCCTCCCCCTCTGGCTCTTCCATTCTTTTCTCACCAGCCTCTTCCAGCATTTTATCCTCTTCCTTTTCTCTGCTGGCTGTTAGATTCATCATAGTTATGTCAGGCAGGCTTCCATCTTGGTGCACCAGTCTGTAGGTAAAGAGTAGCATGTCAGCAAACTGAGTAGTAATGACATCGCAGTCTTTTTCTTTTTCAAACTGTTTGATTAGAAAAGAATTAACTGTTCATGGAAAATGCCTTAGAAGTAGAACAGTTAATGATTCTGGTACTCTCTCCAAACACACACTGAAAATTGGGTCGTTGGAATGTATTAGTAACTACTTCTCACTCAGATACTAATGGTTAGTTAGTAATGAGTGGTATTGGCACTTAAACTTGACATTTTCCCCACTGGAGAAAATGGTCAGAGTTTAAGATGTAGAAGCATGAAATGACATTAAGAGGAAACATTTCATGACTTCACTGGGGACTTACTCATTTTGGTGGTTTGGTATTTTTTTCTTGAGGCTGCTCAAAGTAATTGGAACAGAAAGAAAAAGGGAGATGAGAACAGAGGGGTTACAGAAGAAGGTCATTGACAAATACGTCATGCTACATCACAAGTCATAAAGCATTCTCCTACTCCATCTGCAGAAGCCTTCTGATGCCAAGAGCATGCCATCATGACATTCACGGGGTGCTTCTATAAGGAAACGTGGATTTACAGCACAGATGGAAAGGGGGCAACCTATTCACACCAGTGCTAAATGTGGTCAGTGCTGTACCATGCTCTGAGTAATGCAGCTGAACCATCACAAGTATCTGACCTATCACTGTAAAATGCATTTCCATCTTCCTCCAATTAAAAGATTCACCTAGAAAGCCAAGGAATTTGCAATTTTTCTCCCAGCTACCATTTTGGAAACAAACAAAAGCAAGAATTCCATGGCTGCACCTTCAGAAGATTTTTATAATATCTGTCTTTGATAGTGCCATTGATTCTCTCTTTGCAACATCTCACAGAGAATTTTTATTTAATTTTTAATAGTCTCCATCTAAATCTATCAGTAAGCTTCACACTACCAAAACTGGGATACAACCAATTTAACACAGAAACAATATTTCTCTAGTGCCATGATGCCTTTTCCCCCTGAGATTATTCAGTATATATATTTTCTTTACTATAGAAGATAAATATTTTTTATGGTTTTCTTTTTTCTCCCAAAACTGTGCTGTTGGGACTCACCTCCCAAAGCTGCAGAAACCCAAGTTTCCCTTTGAATACGACTCCTTGCAATGAAGTCTCCCTTTGCCAAGTGTATGATTAGGTCATTAAATGTTTGGTTATGCTATTGAAATTACTACACTCAGCATTCTTTCAAGCACCTGTAAGGCTGTTCTAAAATGCCACAGTACCACCTCAGGGATTCATTTTTCTTGATGTGAAATTCTCGCCTATAACCATTTAGACAGGAAATTCTGCCAATTTTAGGGTTTTTAAAGAAACTAAAAATATTTTTTTCCTAATCATTAAAAATTAAGAGAATAGACTAGGTAGTTAATGAGAAATTCAAACAAGCAGAATTATTTTTCAATCATTTGGGAGCTGCAGTTTCTTCAAGAAGGAATCTTTGGAGTCTCAAATGCAGGAAAAACTACAGAAATCTGACTAAACAATCGTGAAGTAGAAATACCATGCCAATTGTCAAAAAGCAGAAAAGGTGGTTTAAAATTAGAAGTTTAACAGGACATTCAAACACCAAAAAATATCAAGTAATAAAGTTTAATCAATTTTAGCCACATCCATTTCTAAAATTCCTTATCATGGGTTGGGCAATTAACCTGAGTGTCTAATAACCTGAAAAAATCTTCTACTGAAGAATTTATTCAGTAGCTTTGGCTACTGAAAACAGAATCATAAAATAGTTTAGGTGGGAAGGGACCTTAAAGCATCCACTACCATGGGCAGTGATACCTCCCAGCAGACCAGGTTGCTCAGAGTCTGATCCAACCCGGCCTTGAACACTGCCAGGACTGGGGCATCCACAACCTCCCTGTTCCAGTGTCTCTCCACTCAACAGTAAAGAATTTCTTCCTAATATCTAACTTAAATTTCTCCTCTTTCTATTTGTACCCATTACTCCTTCTCCTGTCAGTGCAATTCCTGATGCAAAGTCCCTCTCCAGATTCCCTGTAGGCCCTCTTCAGATACTGGAAAGCTGCTGTGAGGTCTCCAAGCACTTTCTCCTTCATTAGGCTGAACAGCCCCAACTTTCTCAGCCTGTCTTCATAAGGGAGGTGCTCCAGTCCTCTTACCAACTTTGTGCCTCTAATCTGGACTTGCTTCAACCGTTCCAGGCCTTCTTATGTTGGAGACCTCAGAGCTGGATGCAGCACTCCAGGTGAGGTCTCACCAGAGCAGAGTAGAGGGGCAGAATCCCTTCCTTTGACCTGCTCACCATGCTCCTTTGGATGCAGCCCAGGAATCCATTGGCTTTCTGGGCTTTGAGTGCATGCTGGCTCATGGTGAGTTTTCCATCAACCATCACACCCAGGTCCATCTCCTCAGGGCTACTCTTTGTCCTTCTCTGCCCAACCCATCGGTGTGTCTGGGATTGCCACGACCCAGGTGGAGGACCCTGCACGTTGCTTTGCTGTACCTCATGAGATTTGCATGGGTCCACCTCCTGAGTGTGTCAATGTCCCTCTGGATGCCATCCCTTCCCTCCAGTGTGACACAGCACACAGCCTGGTGTCCTCAGCAGACATGCAGAGGGTGCCCTTGATCCCACTGTCCATGTCACCAACAAAAATGTTGAATGGTCTCAGCCCCAGTACCAGTGTTGAGAGACACACTCATCACTAGTCTCATAAACAATGAGCCGTTGACCAATTCTGTGTGGCCATCCAGCCAGTTCTTTATCCACCAAGGGGTCCATCCATGAAAACCACATCTCTCCAAATTGGAGACAAGGATATCATATGGGATAGTGTCAAACCCTTTGCATGAATTCAGGCAGACAATGTCAGTTGCTCTGCCCCACCCTTATCATAGAAGGACACCAAATTTGTTAGGTATGATTTGCCCTTCGTAAAGCCATTTACCAATCATCACTTTTGGGACTCTTTGATTATTTTCATATCTAAATCACAGATCAGCTAGCATAGACACTAGAAGGATATTCAAATCTCTATAAAGTTACTAAACATCAAGGTTCCCTAAAATGACATAACTAACTTATATTTACCTAAAACTCTAATAAAATACCAATAGGAGGGTCATGTATAAAGAAGAGAGGATGAATTTTCAGTTCAGTTCAAATGTTATAGAGATCCCTGGTTACTATAAAACATCAGTGCTTATTTAAAAGGCAGTGCACCATGAAATGAAAGTAACCATACAATCAGACAGGTTTTGTATATATGCAATTGCATTGATTTTTATGAGATATTTTCTCAAGTGACTTTTATAATGAAAAAACTCTATTCACACTGATGTAAATCAAAGACTTAATGACTTACCTCAGTGTAAATTGGACAGAAACACAGTAACTCTATAGGATTTGGTATGAGTGGACTCATCTTTCTCTTATTCATAATTCTCATTCACATTCTGGATATCCAGGAGGCAAATGGGGTTATAAAGATCAGTACATATGATATATATACCTGATAAAGCCTCAGTATGGGTTTGGTTTCAAGTAGGTTTATTTTTATTGGCATCAGTAGGCTTGAGCATTGGATCATGCGCTTAGGAGATCCAAGGATATATAAAATGCCCTGCCCACTGGAAAATCAGTCTATTTGGAATCTTTCTTCCAAAACTTCCTTATGTACTGCCAGAATTGCTTTTCCAATTTCTTTTTTTCCTTTTTTTTCACTACAAGATCACATTATATTGTAACCAACAACACTGAGTTATTAAGATATAAAAACTTCATGAGTTTAGAATTTTTAAGACAAGCTACCCATACATCTTCACAGCTATGAAGAGATATGATTTCACTGTTGGAAGCCACATACCAGTGGGATATTACCCCAAATAACATAAAGGCATTGTGTCTGATACTAAGGGAGAGAAATAACTAAATAATAATGCAGGCAACAAGCCTTGAAGGTACAGCCACTACTGCTTTTAGCTGAGAGCATTTCTTACTCTCAGGTTCATTAAGTAGGATATCAACAATGAGAACTATACCAAGAGATCTAGTTTTTGGCAACAAAGCAATTTCTGTGGCACTGAAATCAGGCAAGTGCCACAGGCCCTTGCTGAATTCCTAGTAATTTCACCTAATTACAATTTACTGGAGCAGAAGATTAATTAATTGAATGCATTATTAAGCAGCTTTTGTCTTTGATAATTTTTTGCTGTTTATGAATAGCTTGAAACTTTCTGGCTAAAAGAAGTTCTCAAGTATCTTTCATGCAAAGCCTTAAGAACAGAAAGCTTTCTGCTCTGCAGAACGTTAGTGACCCATGTCCCAAATACTTGGTCTCCAAGACTCAAACTGAGCACACAGTGCCACACCTCCATTGGCAGGACCTTGAGTGCCTTTCCAGGGCTTTAAAGGCATATGCTGCTTGAATCCAAGCCCTGTTGGGGTATTTGGACATGTGAGGAATCCTTGGTGCAGAGGTCCCTCTCCTTTCACTGGGTGCAGTGTCCATGCCGAGGCCTCCACCGCTGGGTTGTGGCTGCATTGCAGTGCTGTCTGTGCCTGCTCCCACACCTCCCTGACCCTGAGCCTGACATGCAGACTGACACTCTGCCTTTACTACACACCTGGCTTGTCTCCATGCACTCACTGGGCCTCACCAGGCTGTGGCTGACCCTCTTACCAATTCCAGATCTGATCCTCACCCTCAATTGTTGGTTCATGACTGCCCATGGGTGAGAGCCCAGCCTTGCCTGCTGGCCATGCCCCTTGGCAACCAGCTTGCCTGCCTTAGCCAAGGTGCTTGCCCTCACCACTCCCTTAAACACAGACTTCTGTACACCAGAATTCCAGCTCTGGTGAACTTTTAGGAACAGTGACTCAAACCGTGTGATGACATTTGAAGAAGGAGCATGAACATGACTCATAAATTGACTAGAGCAGGTAGTCACAAATATCTAAAATATCTAAACAATGCATCTTGGTTTTCCTGTTTATATTCAGTAATGACAACAACTCAGAAGTCCTATTCTCAGAGATGACTTAAAAATAGCTCACATTTATTCCAGTCAAGTATTTTGAAAGGAATCTAATTTACAGAGTTTTCAAGATGCCATTTATAAAGGGATTATCATGATGGCAATTTTTCAAGTTTGGATCCTGCAGCACCCAACTCAGCCTTGTGAATTAACAGCCTTAGCATGCAGTGGGTTCAGTGTTCCCTTTCCAACTCTGAAATTTCAGTCTGTAGAAACTCGTGTAAATACCATATATTTAACTGAACAGGCCCTCAAATTCTTATTCTTACATGCTTGAGAAAGACAGGGATGTGTGTCTCTGTGTTTGTGTGTCTGGGTGTACACAGGCGCATGCAGGCATGCATCTTTCCATGCACAAATAAAGGGTAGACAAACGAGCCTCCTCAACCAAATCTATTGTCTGCAGCCAATTACAAATAGCACCAATTATTCCTGCATTGAGGCATGGGCAAAGTTTAGGAGAATTCTCAGCTGGGAGAAGAAACTCACAATGTATAAATATGCAGAAGAGGTGTATTAACTGCTTCATCAGCTTTAGGAAACTGCAACACCTGAACAACATTATCTCCCTGCTTACTTCACAGTACTGCGCAGCAAGAACGTACTTTGCTTTAAGGCAGCTAAGAAGTAACCAAAAAAATAAGGTATATTGCTTTTAAAGGAAAGGAAGAATTGAAGTACCCACCTATTAATTATTAGATATACACGGCCATTGACTTTGGCATGGCTATGAGGTGGGAGATGAAAGCACAGGATGAAAATGGGAAATGAATTAGAGAGAGAAAAGAAAGCCGTTAAATAGGAACTGAACACACTTTCCTGTCTACAATGTGTTATGGCACATTGTCATAACAATGCACACTCTGAAATTTTAACATACACCATGCAATGAAAAGTCTAGGAAGCTTAAAAATGCAACTCTTAGATATTTAGATCCTACGCAACTTCAGTCAGAACTACAGATAATTTTCATAGTCCTCAAAATGTGAGAACAGCCTTTACTGCTTTATTTGAAGTAAGCCTTAGAATACCACCAATTTTTAAAATATTTTTTTTCTTTTCAAAATATATATGTAAAGGTAATTATGGCAGAGCATCATAACAGAGAAATTATCTACCCCACCACCTTTATCTCTGACATCCCATAATTCATGGTACAGCAAGGAAATGGGTTTGGAAAGTCCTAATTAGAGATTTTTTCTTTCTCTTGCAGATGTCAAACTGTGACAATCAGTTCTGACACTTTTATAAATAGTGAGAAGTGCCTCACTCTGGCAGTTCCAATGTGCCATTTTCTGTGTCCTCTCTTTGCAGCTGGCAGACCCTTACTCTTCAACTCACTCTGCAAATTTTACTCATGAGAAGCTCATGAGAAGCTGCATTTTAATAAATGAACATTCTTAGCAATTTCAACAGGACTCTTCAGTTACACACAACTGTAGTACTGTAATCACACCTGGCAGTTCAAAAGCAGATGGAGGAACTGGACGTGCTTTCTTTATTGCTTTCATGACCAGCTCTCAGCTGCTGCGATTATTTTAAGTGTACTATTAAAAGGACTGAGTTCTGTCTTGTTACTCAAAATAAAGGTTCTGTTTGTTTATTTTTTTTTATTTTGTTGCCAAAGATGCAGCATAAAAGCAGTTTAAAAAGGTAAAGCATTTGTTAAGTGAATGCTAGTGTCTCCAAAGCAAAAAAGGAAAATTAATTTTTAGTAGCTTTGAGAGAAAACTGCACATATATATGAATCTTGAATCGGTTTTAATTGCCCCTGCTACTTATTGCTAGCATTACTCTTAAGCTGAAGATGGTTGTTGTGTTAGTTCTTATCCAGCTTTATGCATCACCAATATAAACATCAGCTGTGCTCTTATTGTGAAGCTTTGAACTATAAAGTCAGATGAGGCTCAATAGTGATTTATTGCATGAAGAGAAGAAAAGAGATGGATTTTCATATGCCAGACAGTGTTAGTAGGAGTACAAACCAAGAAAACTGCTCTGACTGGGGTATTGGTCATAATAGTTAAAGCTTCTCAGGAGGAACAAAGGAGATATTTGTGATTTTGAAAATACTGCAAAATGGCAAATGTAGCACATATGAAACATTTAACAGTTAAAAATATTTAACTTCTTATGTGACTGCTTAAAACAATCTAGTAAACATTTAGATTCAAAAAAATAGCATTCTAATGCCAAGATAAAAAAGCTGATGATATCACACCTTCCTCTTCATCTGTGACTTTAATAAAAAGCTTGGTACGACAATGAATGTCCACTTTCAGCATGATATCTCAAGGCCATTTATTTCTGGCAAAAATGTTTGCTCACAATGCATTAAAACATTTTGTTCTTCACCATCAGCAGTTCCATCCTTTGGGAATAAAGTGACTTTAGTCACAGTGATCCTCTTCATGCCACCATTTGGAAAGCTGTATAATATTCTTGTATCTTTCACGTGCAATGGAGAGATTTTCAAGTAGCGGTTGCGCAGGCAAAGTGAACCCATCAAAATCCTATGAGTGCCTCAGGGTCTTTTTGTTTTTATTCTGTGTCTATTGGATCACACTAGAAGGGAGGTGGAAACTTCCTTTGTTACTCAGCACAAACTGAGTGCAAACTTTGGGCTGCCAGAGAGCTTGCAGAGTTACTGCAAACTGTAAAGCATTCCCCCAAATGCTTGAGCCCAGGAAAAGCCCCATTTCAGATTGGACACATATGTGGGCTCTGTTTTCAGGACCTGGCCAATTCTGAGCTCTTAACATATACCTACTACTGCACAGAAGTCCACTATGGGCAAGGGAAATTTGCTCATAGGCCATTACAAAAGCACCCTTGAATCTACCATCACATTTAGCAATTCAAGAAGAGTAACAGAGAGCTGTTACGAAGACAGACATTTAAAAATTAAGTTTAATCCCCCCCACATCTTTATTAGGAAATTTTATCAAGTTTGATCAGTTCTGGTCTTAGCAATTATTTAAATATAGAAATTGGAAGTATTCCATGGAACTGGAGCTTATTCTCATGGCACAAACTTGTACCATACACTGTGAAGTAGCTTCATGTCGACTTGAATGTATGAAAAATAATTGAAATGCTTTTTAAATCTTGCATAACGTAGAACATAATTCCCTGTTAAGTAATTGGCATCATTCCCTGTGGTCTATGTGGTGTAATGCAGCTAGTCCCAGTTCATAGAAGTCCAGCTGAGATACACCTATCACTAGACAGGTGAACATTCTAAAAGTGGGGTCTAAATTAATTGCTCTCTTCAAAAAATGAACATAATTGTCATTGCATAATATAACACTATGTACTACAAAACCATTTCTCTCTCTCATACTCCTGGAGGATCCTAGGCCAGACTGGTTTTTGCACAGGAAAATATGTAAGAACCGAACACTGGAAAAGTGATGCCCCAGATTCACGAAAAAACGCTAATGAATGTCTAGATGAAATCACCAAATGTCTAGCACAGCCAAGGGTCAGTACTGTGAAAAATAACCACAAATTCGGAATTCTTCTGTTTCTGAAGATTAACTTTACAAAAAGACCTAACTGTTCAATGCAAATGTGGTGTTTTCCACACATATCCAAATCTTCATGTGGATGTCAAAATGGATGTTGAAACAAAAGAAGTGACCCAAAATAAAAGCTGTATTTCTTAATACTGACAGGAACACACATACAAAAGGGCACACACAGTAATTAACCTAACTGCCAGTAAAGGTCAAAGCCAATTAAATAAATATATAAATGTCATTGGTACCTTTGAAAATGTATCTTAAAATGAAAAAGTTCAGTATGTAGGGGAAAATGGGGAAAGACAGATACTTTGGTCGTAGTGGGGTGCTGGATACTGTGCACTTTCTTTTTAAGCCAGCTAGTCATAGCAAAGGCAAATAATATCTACCAAAAAGTGAGCATCACAAGATAGTCAGAAACAGCATTTCCATACAGATAATCAATAGCTGAATTTACTTTGCTTCTTTACCTGTAAATAGTGTTGTCCTGTTTGCTGGTTACAGCTTTTAGATCAGTGATCTGCAGAAACCGATCATGGAAATAGTGAAGGTGTAAGATACACACCAGTAGGAAGGAGGTGGGGATAAAGATGCGTGTGAATAGATCAGCCACAGAAAACTGTTTTAAGCCGAGGTCCTCTAGTCTGGAAAAAAAAAAAAGCATTCCACTAAGACACCTTTTCACACAAAATATTCTTTCCATGAGACATTTCTACAAATTATTTCCAATAGAAAATAAGGGGATGGTACTTTTTGTGTGGTTTTGGTTTCTAAAATTCTCCCAAACTAGCAAGTTTTACAATGCAAGTATCCTGTGTTCAGACTCAGTAATGTAGAGAGGTACTGTAAAAGTACAGTCAAATGAACAAACTCTGCCACAGATCTCTTGAATCAGATGAGTTTTCTCTGACTGAAAGTCCTGCACTGGAGATCCACTTATATTGCTTATACTTTCCAGTGTAAGCTTGTCTTGAGAAATGCCCAACTCATCATAAGGATGAAGAATCCCAGTGCTCCTTATTAGCTGGAAAGCAGGTTTACTTTCATCAGTTCTAAACATCTTGCAGATCTACCCTTAATCTTTCCCTGGATCTGGCTCCTATGGTTGAAGTGGTGAAGAGAAGTATTGCCACTGTATTGAGAACATAAGCAATCCAAAGGCCTAAGCAGCCAATTGGAGAAAATACAACTCTGAGCTCCTCTCTTGGTTTTGCTCAGTTCTATGGTTATATCAATAAATCTATGGCTTCATAACTGAGTGCCTAAAATCAGCTATGCCTGAGAATGGCTGCATGATGTTTTTCTCCCATAAGAAGAAAGACTTCTCTTAGATCCTTCCATCACACTGAACTCAGATAAAAGATACAAATAAAAAATTAATCAAAACCACTCACTTCCTTTCATCCAGGCCTGTCATGTTCTTCCACAACCCAGGGAATGACTCAAACTGGTATGTGTAGATGAAGATAAGTACCAACATCGTGTAAACAACCACTGACATCCAGAAGTACTTTAAAATCTTTCTCCACCATTCATAGTGTACCTGAAAATCACACACTAAAGATGCTGACACAAGCTGAAGGCAAAGACACCGATAAAAATATTGGCAACATTGTACCGTCAAACAAGAATGAAGAACACTATTTTTCCCAGCTGGTCTGAAGTAAGCAATGATTACCAAGTGTCAGGCACAGATTTTCGAGTTAGTTTTTACTCCTGATGCAAATGCATTGAAGTAAAGACTTGTGCAAAAATGTCTGATGAGATATGGGCCATAGACACAAAGTCAGGGACAGCTTCAGCCAGCTAATTTCATCACTATTAGGAGTAGAAAGTCCAGGAGAAGAGGGACTGCCATGCTCATTGGGGTGTGGAAGCAGTGTGGACCAGCTGTCATAAAAACTGGTGGCTATGTAGAATGTGCATAGACTCAGAATTTTCCACAAAGGTTCCAAAGCTTATGGTGAAGTGGCATGCCAGAGGTGTGCATTGTATCTAATTTACATGCACTTTGCCTGTCACTATAACCAAAAAAACAGAGGAAAATTAGTCTTAATCCCTTCAAATGGTCTTATTCTGTTGTGCTTAACTAAAGAACAAGTTCACTGTTAATGAATTCTATTTGGAGCTACTTTATTACCAAGCTAAAAGTACGAACAGTCCTATTCAAGGATAAAATTCAGTTAACACAGTTCTCCCTTACCTGGTAGAGGGCCACACAGAAGAGGAACAGTACCATGTAGATGATTTTGTACATGACAATTGTACCCTCAAAGCTGACAAAGAAGAACATGCCCCCACAGACGTAAATCCAGTACTTGATTAACATAGCCATCACCAGCTTCCCCAAGACTTTCATAATATCCTGTTCATCCTCCTCCTCTCCCTCCTCCTCCTCTTCCTTCTCCTCTTCCTGTTCTTCTGACACTTCTCCCTCCTGCGACTCCTCTTCTGCAAACACAGAGTCACATTTGGCCTGTCTCTTCTGGGGACTTTTAGTAAGAATTTAAATGGGTGGAAAGTAAAATCTCTGCACACAACACAGAAACTTAAAACTCAATATTCACAAGAGACTGTAATTCCTAATCATGCATGCCTCCAGAGCAAGGAAAAGGGTTTTAACTTTGTGTGAGCTTAAACCTGCTGCTGGAGCCATAGGGCACATGGCTATACATCCTTACCAGACACCCACCTTCTCTTTGTCTGAAATGTCAGCAGCTTTAGTGGAAAATTAGAGCTTAAGGGTTGCATAATGGATAACAGCCAAAACACTTTCCATATACTCTTATACTATCGAGTAAGCAACCTTTTGAATTGGAAAACAAAGAGACCACCAGCACCACCAGAAACCTCACGAGTTTAAACTCTCATCTCGAGTTCCAGCCTCTTGTCTTGAGCTTCATCCTTTAGATAATATTGTGTTTATCCTCAAAAACCACAACCAAGGGAAAACATTAACATAAACCCAAAGAAGCTTAAAAAATAGAAGTGCTGCACTAACACTGCAGTTTTTCAAAAAAGCTACCATTTATCCAGGTTTTTGTGCTGCACCTGGGCCAGAAAAGAAATGCTGCTTTGGCCTTATGAAGAGGTCAAGATTCCCCAGTTATTAACCTTATGAAGTATGTGGAGATTAGGGTAAGTGACCCCCAGCAGCAAATACATGTGCAAGTACCTAGATAACAGGGCTTGCCAGAACCATAGTACAGTTGTTTTTCCTTCCACTGAGAGCAATATTGAAACTTCACCATCAAAATGCTTGCCCACTCCTTTTGTCCCACTCACCATCCCCCTCCTCAGGCTCTTGCCTTGAAAATCCTTGTAGTACAGCTTTGACATTGATCAGATGTTTTACTGAGACAAGGCTTGCAATTAATCAGAGACAGAACAACATCACTGCTTCCAGGGCTCACTTTCTGCCATTTCAGTGCATTGAACTTTTTCAGTTTAACATCCAGAGAGAGAGAGAGAGAGGGCAAGGAATATTTGAAGGAACATGTGTCCATAGCAAAAGGAAGAACAGGTCACTGAGTTATTAGGCAAGCTGAATCTATAAAAGTAAACTTTGCTCTCAGGTGTGCTTGAGCCCCTGCACTGAAAAAACATATCCTTTTTTTCCCACTGAAATTTGTAGTTTAACTTCTGTGTCTGTAAAAGAGTTTATGCACCAACACAACTTTCAAGGAATTTAGCAACTTTTCCTAGGTAAACTCATCTCCTGTGGTTAAACTTTAAGGCAATTAATCCCCTGGTTTGAGTTGGGAACACAGCAGTAGACTGATCATTTGAAAGTTTCATGATCTTTCTGAAATGAGTCATTTTATAACCTTCCAGTAAAGAACATTTTATATGAAGTTCTAAAGTTTAAAAGTGTTTTACTTCTATAGCTCAGAGATAGCTGCACATAGATTTTGTAATATCTTTCTTAGCTAATAACAGATACCTTGCTAATTGCTTTCAGCATCAGAGAAATGCAGTAACTGGAACTTCTATCATGACTGAAGGACTAAATTGGATCTGGCTTTACCTTTTTCTTCATTTTCTTCACTTCCAACTTTGACCTCAGATAAAGTAGCTTCTTTTAGCCGAAGTGCTTTCTGTTCAGTGAGGTGTTGCCTAAGCAGTAGCCAGAAAGTAATTGTGAAAAGAATCTGCAAACAAAAATCAAAACAAAACCAACAGACTAATTGTATATCCTATGTCCTACTGATACAAGCATAGGTTTTCACAAATTTTGCATGCCTTTGTTTTCTCTGTCTCTCAGAAAATGGCAGCAATGGCAGCGGTGTCAAAGTGCATCTTATGGCAAGTTATGTTATTTAGGAAACATCCTGCATTACAGTCAACTTGGCTTCATTTGCACATTTTCATTTCTTAAAGATATTCACTTATATGCATCTATTCCTACCCTGTTTTATTCAGTTTTTAACTACTGTCCTATAAGTTTAGGGATCTTCTTATTATGCCTTGATTGATATAATTCCCATTTGTTGTGTTTTTGTTCATTTTTTACCCTTTTTTCAGGGAAGAAGCATATGCAAGAGTGTGTTGTCATTATCATGATTTTGTACATCATAAATATTTTGATTTAGGAGGTTTGTTACTTCAGGTGCTTAAACACAGTTAATTTAAAAATCCATTTTTTTGGTATGTCTTGCAGTTACAGAAGACCCAGTTAATGGAATATGCTTTGTATTTGCAACAGTTAAAAGAGCTGAGATAGCTCTCAATTCTTTTAAGAGCTTCAAGAGATGTTAATTCAGTAACAGCAGGATACCTTAGAAGTAAATGGATTTCTTTAATGAAGAGTGCAATTCTGTGTGTTGCAAAAAGCTACATTCAACAGCTTGCAATACCAAGAGTTGGACAAAATTTAAAAAACATGATACCTGTTGTCACACACTTGATTTTATGTTTGCTCTCTGCAAAGTTTTTGCTAATTTCCCTTCACAGAAGGAGACTTATTTCACTACATAGCTAGAAGAACAGAAAATTTCAAAGAAGAAGCACGTAAGAGCCAAATATTTGCACACAATAGAATGGCAAGGCCAGTGGTACAGTGTATTTTTTTTTCTAATGCACAAGACCTTGATGGGGAAAAAGATTGCTCCCAGGAGATGGCTTTTTTATTGACATTGCTGCTAACACTGAGCCATGGCAGCAGATTGTCAGTCTGTGTGACTTGTCACAGTTCCCCAGATACCTACTGGAGCTCTAGCTTTTCCAACACAAACCTTTGATATTGTAAAACACAGACTTTCTTCTGCAGTGATTAGCTCTGACTTCCTGCCACATTTACTCCCTTGTTCTACTCGGCATTTCCACAGCCAGAGCTGGCTCTAAGAAAAGTCTTGAAGGGTTGCAGATGAAAGAAATGCTTTTATTCACCTTTTACAGTATAGATTTTATCTTATTTTCAGACCAGGAAACACATATAGCATGCAGACACTTATGCAGAGAGAATTACAGTACACTTTCTGCAGAATACAGCATCTAGTCTCCATTTAAATTCAACCATTATTCAAAGGACTTTAAATTAGGAATAAAGAGGGGTACAGAGTTACTAGTAGATAAACTGCTAAAGAGAGACTGATGGACAAGGCTAACAAGCAAAGGGTGCCTGGGGTGATGTGAACAAAAGGAAATACATAATCAGCAAAACAGGGCTTATGCAGGGTCACTGCAAGCATTTGTATATATAATCAAGGCAATTACTTCAACACAGCCTTACAGGGAAACCTGCCAGATTCTTTCTGGGAAAACAGCATGTCAGGTACCCCTCTCAAGTGCCTGTAAACTTGAGCCCTGCAGCATGGTGAACAAACCCAAGCAATCAGAGATCTCTGTGCAGGGCTGTGTTGCTCTTGTTGGGATGAGAGAGACAGGGTGTGATGCCTTGAATAATTGCCATACAGAGCTACAGGCTCCTTAGGAAGCACAGGCCTGAAAGATGCAGAGGTGAGGTTGGGATTTGCACAGCAACAGAGCTGGAATGCATAGACTCTGCCTGCATGCATAGACTCTGCCTGGCCATGCATGCTCAGACATGGTTAGAAAAGTCAAGCCTGAAACTGAGTTTGGCAAGGCACATCAAGCAACAAGATTTGCTTCTGTACATGCCTCAGCAAAAAAAAGGAGGCTAGGGAAAATCTAGGCCCTGGTGAGTGGGGCGAAGGCCCTGGTGACACAGGGCATGGAAGAAACTGAGGTAGCAAATGCCTTCTGTGCCTCAGCCTTTGCTAGCAAGACTGCCCTTAGGAAACACAGTTCCTGGAGACCATGGAAAAGTCTGAAGCAAGGATGAGTCTTCCTTTGGTGGAACAGGCTTGGATCAGGGAATATTTAAAGAAAGTGGACGTACATAAGTGCATGGGTCCTGATGGGATGTGCCTAGGAGCTGGCTGGTGTCACTAGTAGAGGTTACTCTCAATGATATTTGATCAAACATGGTGATGGGAGAATTGCTGAGGAAAGGAAATGTCACTCTTCTTTTCAAGAAGTTCAAGATGAAGGATCAGGCCTGGACAACCTCACTTCAATCCCTGGGAGGGTGATAGAGGTGAGATGTTGGAAAAGGCTTCCTAGAGAAGCAGTGGATGCTCCATCATTGGAAGTGTCCAAGGTCAGGCTGGATGGAACTTTGAGCAACCTGATCTAGTGAAAGATGTCCCTGCCTATGGCAGGGGGTTGGGCTAGATGATCTTGAAAGGTCCCTGCTGATCCCAAACCATTTTGTGTTTCTAATGTGATGGAGGAGCTAATCCTGAAAAACATTTCCAGGCAAATGAAGGATGAGAAAACCATCATGAATAGTCAGAGTGTATCTGTTCAGAGGAAGCTTGACCAGCTTCATAAACTTTTATGATAAAATGACTGACCTGGTAGATGAGAGGAGAGCAGCAGATACTGTCTCTTAGACTCCAGACAGAAACTGTCCCCCTTAAGGTGGTCTGGGGGAAGCTGATGGAGTGTGGGCTGGATGAGCAGTGAGCTGAACTGAAAACTGACTGAACAGCTGAGCTCAAAGGGTGGTGATCAATGGCAAAAAGTCTACTTGGAGGTCAGTTATTAGCAATGTGCCCCAGGGGTCAATACTAAACCCAGTCTTGTTCAACATCCTCATTTTTAATCCAGATAATGGGGGAGAGTGTACCCTCACCAAGTTTACTGATAACGCACACCTGGGAGGAGTGGCTGACCCACCAGAGGGTCATGCTGCCATCCAGCAGGACCTCAACAGGCAGGAGAGAGGGGCTGGAGAGAGGGGCCAGGACATCAGGGCTTTCAACAAGGTGATGTACAAAGTCCTGCACCTGGGGAGGAAGAACCAGCTCATGTACCATTAGGTGTTGGGGTCCAATCAGCTGGAGAGTACAATCAGCTGGTGGACAACAAGTTACAACTAAACCAGCAATGTGCCCTTATGACAAAGAATGTTAATGGCTGCATTAGGAGGTGTTGACAGCAGGTTGAGGAAGGTGATTCTTCTTCCCTACTCGGCACTGAGAGGTGAGGCCACAATTTGAGTGCTGTGTCCTGTTCTGGCACCCCAGTACAAGAGAGATGGATCTACAGGAGAGAGTCCAGCTGAATGGCCATGAAGGGACTGGAACATCTCTCCTATGTAAAAGAAAAAGCTCAGGAGGAATCTCATTCAATGTCTATATATATCTAAAGGGAGGCGTGAAGAGGCTGGAGCCAGACTCTTTTCAGTGGTACCCAGTGATGGGACCAGAGGCAATAGGCACAAATTGAAACATGGGCCATTCCCTCTGAACATCAGGAAACTTTTTTTCCTGTGAGGGTAATTGAGCACTGGCACAGGTTGCCCAGGATGTAACAAGGGTTTCCACTCATAGGGATATTCAAAAACCATCTAGACATGGTCCTGGGCAATCAAGATGTCTCTGCTTGAGAGTTGGACCAATGACCTCCAGAAGTCTTTTTTGGCTTCAACTATTGTGTGATTCTGTGAAAGCTATGGAGTACATTTAATTCAGCTTAAAAAACCACATTAAACACCTAATGGCTTTATGGATGTGGCCAAATCACCATATACACACACCAACTTCTTGACAGTATCTGTTTTTAGACAAGATATTTGATGATATAGCCAATAAGAAATAATATCAAAGGGAATGAAGTATTAAGACAGTTAAAATTCCTTAGAGATTTATGAAGTCATTAAAAAAAAAAGTAAAACTTCTCTTGCAGAACCCCTTGAGCTTTATCCTTCTTACCAAACTAGCCCTACTGTTACAAGACAAATAATATAGCACTCACTAACTTTCAAATGCATTAAAGACCCAGGAATGGTTGTCCAAAAGGTATTGCCAACAAGGAAGATGTCATACAGAATCAACTTAAATTGTAATTAGGGGTCACAAGGGAAGTGATCCACTTAGCACAAGGGGAGCAGTGCCAACTAGATGCACTCCCTGAGATGCCCCTCTTGGGTGCTCTAGGAAAAAACATCCTCTTTTTGCTCAGTCCCTTCTCCAGGAGAAAAATTGCAGAACAAAATGCTTTTTCAAGACATTAAAAAAAAAATCTATCATGCACTGGGGTCAGCAAATTCTCTTGGTTCTAACCTAAAATGGACTTCAACTCATGCTGATTCAGGTGTAAGGATAAAGAATTAAACCTCAGCCACCCACTGCTATGTGCTGCTGCTTGTGCCAAACCATTAGGGAGTGAGTAGTATTGGTAATTGCAATGACAACACAGTTCCAGTTGCCATCACAGTCACAGACAGATCTGACATCCCATGGGTATTAATCTAGAGAATCAAATAACATCTGGTTTTGAATTCAGTTTATAAAACCAAGCAAGTGAGAAATTTCAATCCACCAAGTACTTTCTACAGAACTATCATGAAAACCTAAAAGGTGTCTGAACCATTTGCTCTAGTATTAGCTTAATATGCAAGAAGCAGTTTTCTGAACACTCTTTCTAATGACTTACCCTTTACTTTAGAATTGCTGCTGAATACTGTAGATGCACTCTTAAAGAAATGTCAAGAGATCCATATTTTTATCACAATATACTTTGTGGTTTCATAAATAAATCTCAGCTGTTTGTTACACTTACCTTTGATGCCAACTCCCCAGGTTCTTTTCTTTTTAAAAAACCAGATACTTGAGGAAGTTCATCATTCTTGAGCTCAATACTCCATATATACTGTAATATTAGCAGTAAATTTCCATAAAAAACCATGAATGGTGAACTGATCATGGCGTATTTCCTTCGGTCCCGAATCATCCACAATGTGCAAGACCAGATCAGTAATACAAAAGTCAACCAGCTGTGATATGTGATGCTCCATGCCTTGTGGAAGGAGGAAAGAGAGGAAAAAATGTCCACAGATGGATTCAGGAACAGCACAGATGCAGATTTCCAGTTACACTTCATTCACATATTTTAATTTTCATCAGACTCTCACCCACATTAATCACCTACTGGACCAGCTTAAATAAACCCCTTGGAGAACCTGCAGAAAGTAGATTCTGAGGGCAAACCCTTGATGCATTAGCTGCACTTTGTAAGCAGACTCATTGCCTCCCATTACACCAAACTAAAAGAGATGGAAAATAAAAATTCAAGTTTGAGCACAGAATTTTTTCTTGCGAAACAGCAGCAAAGAATTCAGAGTAGGAATGGCAAAACCAAATCAATGGGTACTGCATTGAAGGCCTTTGACACCGTTACAAAACATTAACTCAATACTGCTCTAGCTTTTGTGGAATCAGTTTAAAATGGAAAGCTATGGTGTGCACCCACCCAACCTGAAGACCATTTAGTCTACAGTAACTGTGGTAGATTACCTGAATACTCAACAACTACAGAACATTTTCTACAGCTTTCAGAAGTCTGTTTTTGAAAACTTCTCTATTAAACACTGAAGAAAAGGATTTAGGGGGTTTAAGTGTTTTTTATCTATATTATATTATTGATTTAGGACTAAATTTAGCTGTGTATCTGCTGCTATAACTGTGGAGAAACTGTCAATAAAGCATTAAAAAAATTATTAAACATTAAGAATATTTCTATCAGGTTAGTTTAGCACTCCAGGAAATTGTGTCTTTTAAGGGTATGTGAAAAACACTGATATGCTACTTCTCCATCCTTGTATGAGAAAATAGCTTACACTTTGGCTGTAGTATAAACGGAATTTCCATTAGAGCATACCACAAGTAAATTCATAAATTCATTTGGATCACATAAAATCAGAATATGTCATGAAGATAAAAGCTAGCAATAAACTACAAGTAAGTTCTTCAAATATATAGTCTCCTTTTATATTGAGAGATATAACCCTGGGACTTAATTAAAAGGGAAATGCAGACCTGGTCTGATAGGTGTCTCTGCCCAAGGCAGGGGGTTGGAACTAGATAACTTTTAAAATCCCTTCCAACCCAAACCATTCTATGATCCTTAGATCATAGAAGTACCTGAGTTTAAAAAATAGGAAAAAAATTAGTGTCAATATGAAAATAACTAACTACTTGCTGATATCTCAAAATGCATAAATCCAGATCCATATTTTGCACAAGGAGCCTGCCTTATTTACAGGGGAAACTTTTTCTGTTAAAAGACAGCCAATAAAGTTTGAAACTTTATGCAAACAAGAGGCAGCCAAGGTAATTTGTTTTACTGTTTTTAATGCAAAATTGGGCCAAGAAGCTTTATGGTTAATTTCATCATAGTTGAAACTTCTCCAAAACAGTAAAAGCAAAGCTTGCATTGGGAATATAGAAAGACATCTAATCATTATGTGGAAACCTTGGTATAATGCAGCTCAAAGTATTTGCAACAAGTAGGCTTAAAAACAAGCAGCAGCATGAAAAAGAGAAAGACGGGTAATAAATAAAACAACATGAAAGTCTGCCTTGGCACAAAGTTGTATTTTCCTTGAGATCTTTCTGTGTCAATACAGGAAACCAGACTTTACAGATCCTTTCTTCTCAGAGAGTCATTGGATGCATGCATTGCCTGAATTAGGAACCATATTTTTACAGTTTTCTATATCAGTATGACATACATTAATTTTACATGTAAATTTTTGAGTGGTGCAAACACATGACAAACCTGCTTGTGTAAGAGCTTGGGAATCAATAGAAAACTGAGACCCAGTGGTTTTTTGGTATTCAACAGACAACAAAGCCTGGGGCTCTCAGTCCTGGAAATGTGTTGTCCTATTTAAAGGTGTGCAACAGTCCTAGGAATTATACATTAATAACCTAAAATGGGCTCAAAATTATACAGACACCATCTTCATATTTTTTAAGCCTGATACTTGCTGAAAAGACTTGCTGAAAACCAACGAATGAGACTACTTTCAGAAAAACATGGAGAAGATACTTTCATAAAATCAGCAGCATTCTTTTTGTTGCTAGTACTTACCATCATAGCTATCAGAGCACAAATGTAGCTTTGTTTCATGATAAATTGAAACACAGAGACTAGGGCATGCAATTTAACATTTTCCTTTTCCTCCTGAGTAACCTCCTCTTCTTCTTCTTCCTCCTCCCCTTCCTTTTCTAAGTAGAAAAAGAAATTCTTATTTGCAATCCATGCTGGTGTAAATATAGTACATGCATCCTCTCCTGAAATTACTTTGCTTGCAATCACTCTGATGTCTACTCCAAATCACTGGGTTGGTAGGCAAAGTATTCTGGATGGTAACACTTAGAGCCCAGTTTACAAAACTGTTGTATGGGTATCCATCATTGCAAGGTGACAGCAGTTATTTAATTTAACAGGCCAAAGAGCTTACCAAAATGACAAGAAATGCTACAGGCAGTGACTGGAGATACAGAATATGAAAAACACACGGAAAAAATGACAATTCCTAGGCCATTTACTACCTGACATGCCATCTGAGGGCTCCCACTTGTACTGTGGTGTGGAGTACACGTCTGCTTTGGCTGGGCCATTTTCTAGTGGCAGTGCAGGGTGGATGGTGTGATAGTCAGCAGGGTTCCCGTTCACTGTCACCAGCAGCACCTGCCAGGACACCGGAGAGAGGCAATGCATTTATTGTGGCTCTTAGAGGACTGGGACTCCTACTTCTGTGTTTTGCTACTCTTGGAGTGCCAATGTTAAAAGAGGTTAACAGGCAGCTGCAGTTACTTCCAAGAAACTGATATGTTATAGTCGTGTTGCATGCAAGAGTAACACAGAACAGCTTCCAAAATTTATCGTCGTCAGATTTTTATGTCATACCAATAGAAGTAACTTAAAAATCATTCTTCTTCTTAGGCAAACTACTTCATCAGGATTTTCAGACTTCAGTTCACATCTAGTTATTTCCAGTAGTTATTAAAAGAATGGCTATAAATGACTTTCCAATTTGAATTTTTAGTGGTGAGATCTACGTTTGCAGCTGTTAATAAAACCACTTGTGGTAGTCATTGTTATTGATTGCACATTTTTGTCACTTAGTAGTGCTAATTCAACACTTTTTTCATTCTTTTATACTTGTGACTTCAATTTCAGCCCTTGTGCTTGTTTGAATAAGGGCTCCAGCAATCACAACCATCAATATCTTTCCTATTGGCAGAAATTCACACATGCTGTGGGTGAGTGATGGCAATACGTGCTCAAGACTGACTTCTGCTCAGGCTGTGAGACAGGAGCATATCTTGCTTGTCAAAACTATTCGCAGGCATGTGCAACAGCCTGTGAACTGTTTCAGAATAGTATCTGGGTTATGTTCAGTCATATCCAGCTCCACCAAGTACAGGCTGTGGAGCATGTTTAGATTAGGCTATAGATGCTCCTAAAATTCATCTTCATCTCCATTCTCCTGTGGGTGCTAAACAGAGGGGACGTTTCTGCTTTCAGAGTCTGCTAAGGTCTATAGCAGTCAAGATAAATGGATCATTTGCTGTCTGTTCAAATAAAGACTTGGATTTTCTGTAATCTGCAAATTGAATGCATATGTGCTGTCGGTCATGCGTTAAGGGCCTCAGCATTCCAACACGAATGAAATTAAAAAATATAGCAAAGAAACTAAATCAAATTTAAAGGTGGTTTGCATTAGAAAGCATATTTTCATATCTTATTCAAACCCAATGAAATAGCAAAGATCGTTTGCCAGTTGGTACTACTACAAGCAGCTTAATTTCAAGTGATCAATCAATCGTTTCTCAGGGAAATAATTAAGGAAGCAGAAGACAATTACATTTAGGGTAATCAAGATTATAGGGTAAATGGCAGGTTAAGCATAAATCTAGAAGTTTTACAAATGTCATCTAAGGTTTTATCTGTAGGTGTCTTTGTTGTCTGTATTACACACATTGAGAAGAATTGCAAAATTACAAAGACTAGTAGTATACTAACATCCGATGGCTTGTATTCATCTTGGGTCATTGACAGAAGCTGCAAAAAGCAATGCAAGAACAAATTATTACAGAAGCACAGCTCAAGCATTAGTAAGTCTGACTTCTTGAATACATGCATGCATATGTGCTGACTTTTGCAGATTTGCACCAAGAAATTCAGAAAGAATTCTTAAAAAGTCAGCAGAATTGTACAATACCATAAAATTGTATTCAGTGTGCCATAGCATTGACATAATTTTACTGTATGCTCCTGTGAATTTTAAACCAGAACTGAGAAGGTTGCATTGAAATTTTGGATGCTAACTCAAAGAATTAATCAGTATTGCATTATACTGATTAACTGCTTTCTAATGTCTTTCTAATGATCCAATGCTTAAAAACTAAGTTTTTAAACAATCATTAGAATTACTACAATTATAAAAATAGTTCCAATAAAATGGTGATGCATAAAATACAATACTTTATCCATTTGCCAGCTCCTTTCCCATTACTATTATTGTAGTGGATTTCTTGGGGCTTGAGTATATGTGGCTTAAGTATATATGAATATTCATATGTCCCAAATTTGACAATAACTCAACAAATGAAATTTTGTAGTGCAGCTGGTGGAAATAGGTGGTAGAGAGCTGGACCCTTCCAGGATATTTTACACAGCTGCCTACACTGCCCTGCTTTGTATCTTCAAGAAGGACACCAGTGTGCTTAGGAGATAATCTGGCAGTCCCCAGTCACCAGTGATGGTGCTAATTAGTAGCTACAAGGCAGATCAGATCTTTACACCAGGTTTAGCTCTCTGACAGACTTTCTAGCTGGTTTGCTCAAAGATAATGGCCCCAAGCCAAAAGCCAAGTCCTACACTTCTTAAATGTGGAAACTAAAAACATGCAGCATGCTTTTCATTTACATCCTTACACTGGCTCCTGGTTTTGTTTCATTCAGTTTTACAAAATATATTCCTATCCTACTCTACCATACAGCCTTGATTTTTATATCAATCAGATATTTTATCTGATTTACATAATCACACATGGAGATCTTACTTGCAAGTTATGTTAACACTGTAATTCAAAGTAATTGTGCAATGCAGAGACCCTTCCCCCTCCAGTCTTACTTTTCTTTCATCGGTTGTGTAGTGGCTTGCATACCACAGACTGCGTCTCCTCTCTGCTGTCATTGGAATTGGGCTGCAGGGAATTTCTTTGTCATCCTCCCTGCTGACAGATTTCTCTTCATCAGTTGTCTGCTAAATGACAACAAATAACAGCACTAGCTGTAGCTCTGTAAATATAATCTTAGTAGAGGAACTAACTGAAATTTCCCTCCCAGCTGGTGTTCCCTCTCCAAAGCATGTCTGAAGCACCTTTTAATGACTAATTAACCATTATTAGCCATATTACCCATAATTAGCCACCATTAGTGGTTGATAACTTGGTTTATGGTTGATCACTCTGAGATGACATTTTCAGAAACAATGACAGCTTTTCTATAACTGCTGGTTACATGACACCAGAATTACACAGACCTCCAGGCACTACCTTAGTTTACCATATAATCATACCATAATCATAAACAAATACATAAAATAGAAAACCCACAAGGTGCAATGTCTAATTTTCAAGGCAGTGTATTCTATTTCAGCATTTTTGACCACTGTTCCATAATATGTTTGCTGACAAGCCAATAAGATAAGGACTTGACAAATGGAGCACAAGATGGGTGGAGAATTAGCTAAAGTGCCTTTCTCCAAGTAGGGTAAAGGCTCAAATACAAAAAGGTAGATTGCCATGAGTGGAACTTCTCAGAGACTGGCATTAGGTCTAGTCCTATTCAAAACTACCTAGATGGAATTGCACTCACACAAAATTTGTGAATGATAAAATTTGAGAACTGGGAGGAAGATAAAATAAAATTTGTGAACGGGCCAGAATAAAGACTCACCATCCAGAGATGGGACACCAAAAACTGCACGAGGTTTAGCAAAGATAAAGTCCCGGAATAAACGCAGCTGGAATAAATGCACATAACAGTAAAGGCTGTGGACAGACTGTGTGGGAAGCAGCTCTGTGGAACAGGCTCTGGTGCACAGCAAGCTGAAAAAGAGCCAGCAGTGGACTGCACTCCAGCAGCAAGGAAGGCAGACACGTCCTGGACTGCATCAGCCAGAGTGCTGCCAGCAGATCAAGGGATGTGATTATTCCACTGTGCCTGGCAAGTGTCAGGCCCTACCTGCCACGCAATTCTGGCATCCCCAGTTCAAGAGAGACACAGAAAATCTGGACAAGGTCCCACAGAGAATTGTCAAGATTATTAGAGGCTTGGAGAAGCTGAAGGATGCAGGAATCAGGTTTTTTTTTTTCCAATTTACAGCAATAAAATTACAGTTTTAGAGAAGACAAGGGTAGTCTTCTCACAGGGAGAAATAGTTATAGGAGAGCAGGCTAAGGACATAATTTGCTTCGGGGAAACAACTTCTGAGTATTAAAAAGAAATTAAAAATGATATATATAAATTTTATATCTCCACCATGAGAACAATGAACCATGCAAAGATTTGGCCCTGGAAAACCTAATCTGAGGCCCTGCTCTCAGAAGAAGTTGCTTCACATGACCTTCCCAAGTTCCTTCCAACCGGGACTGTCCTATGACTCTGTGACTGTCTCTAATCCACATGGTTTATTTCTCCATCTGAGATGGCAAGTGTTATCACTAAGCTGAGGAGGAGTGTAAACCACAGTGGGTTACAGCTTCTCTTTGATCCCCACCAGAGCCCTTCCTGCACTGTTCCTCCTGAGCAGCAGCTTGCTGGTGGCAGCTGTTCTCATTGCTTAGGCAAAATCCTCTGATGTAATAGAAGAATAAATCAGGGTGCTGGGCAGAGGTCTGCACAGCTACCCATGAGAACAGGACATCCAAACATCCCAGCTCATTTTGAAACTCTCCTCATTCCAATCCTAGCAGCAAGGTCCTATTTTTTACTTGACTTAGATAAGCAATGATTATTAATTTAGTTTCACTTCTCAGAGGAAATGGTAGCACATTTCACATATGATTGTATATTTGTATTTGATAGCAAAAGGGCATTCCTAGCAAAACTGTTAGATGAAATAAACTGTTTCTGTGCTTAAAATACTTACCACTGCCATTTGAAACTTTAATATAAATATGAACCATAAAGAACTGCTTATCAAAGGCATTTAGTTTGGCACAAGGGTGACAAAAACAATACAAAAGACCTAAGACACACACAATCATTTTAGTAAGATATTTTTAGCCTTAGACACAACAGGGAAGGGTGAGAAATCTTGTTTTTCCTTTCTCAGAGGAGGAAGAAAAGTCAGAAAACACAATATTAGCCATACAAGCACAGCTTGTGAGAGTCCTTTGACTTGCCTAATTTTTCAGTTCTTCCTCAGCAACTCCTAAATACCTTTTAATTCAAATAATTATAAAAGTTTTATAAGAGGACTCTACATTCAACTGCTGTAGCTCTGCTGGCTCCTGTACTATTACTTACCACTCCCAGCACAGAGTGAATGGGCTCTATTCATGTATTCAGCACCAGCAGTTACAACTGTGAGCTGAAATCTCCAGAGACAGATTGCTTTTTCTTATTTGCAGAGGTAGAATTTCACAAGACTCACTGTTAGAAGAAGTCAGGATTGAAACAGCAAGCAAAAGAAAAGCAAATCTTCCACTGACTGCCACAGCCACTTTGCATGAGTAAGATCCATTCAGAGAATCCCATATGGAGAGCATACACTGAAATTTCATGCATGCCATACTCTGGCACTGTGGTGCACACACAAAAAACTGAACCCTGAAACTGGAGATTTGAAGTGGGAGGTGTTTCTGTAAAATTGTTCATCACCTGCAGCATTTAGAGACAGTCTCAAGAGCGTCTGTCTCAAAGACAATTTTTCTGCCATCCAGGTGGAATTTTATTCACAAGAGGACCACAAGATGTAATTCACACAAGAAAAGAAACCCCATCAGGTCTACATGTTTTACTCTGCTTTTAGCATCTGCTACATCAGTATTATATTTAGCTTATGCAATCTTTTTAGACTGAAAAAGTATTTATTTCTTGTTTTCTTCAAAACAGTTTTTGTCGAAGAATTTCTTTTGAACAAAATTCCTAAGATGAGCCACTTCTTACTGTACAGGACAGCAGCATATAGAGAATAACTTTTTTACACCAAACACCTCATAGCATTTTGTCTTTGCCATTTATTAAACACCAGGTAGGTTAGTAGTGAGATCCAAAACACAGAGTAACTTCAAAATCACTGGGAACTGAAAAGGCAGGTTACTTAGCTCCAAAATGAATCAAATGCACCACAATTACACAAGTTTAAAAAAATTTCAATGAAACCTAGAACTATTCTCTATTTAAAAAACTGAGAATGCAGTCTACTGGAGAAAAGCTAGTAAGAGAAATTTTAACTCCTGATCTATGACACCACTAAACAAAACCAAAATGCATATAGACAAAAAAACCCCAAAACCATAGGGATTTGCAAAATACAGAAAATACAGTAAATTTTGCAAATCTCAGCATCTCTTTCTAATGACAAACATTTGCATCACCAACATCCTGTGCACCAAAAATAAGCATTAATGCATGAATACTCCTTCCTTTACAATGTTCTCTTTTCAAAGCATCCTTTATCTTTGGAGGGAAGCATCGTTTCCCTGGCATTTGAAGTTCCCTTGGGAGTGCCAAGACTTGGTATTGCCTTTCATGTAGCCATGAATTTGACATCAGTGTTTCTTAAATTAATGTCTTTTAATACTTACTCTAGCTCAACTGCCTGAAAAGCATCTCTAATTTCACTTGCTGGCAGTTCTCAGAGACTGGTTTTAGTGTTTTATGGGAATATCTATCTCAGACACCACAAGCAGTCTAAAAAAAAGAACTGCAGGCAAGACCACTATAGTTCCTCTCAAGTCCCTGTAGGAAATTGCAGCATTCACTCTCTCCTAGACAGAAAGACCCACTTCTTTCCACTAAAAAAGCACAGCAACTAACTTAGGTCCAACACCAAACTTTTAGATGGTGATTGTTGGATGAAAACAACACAGGTACTGGAAATCAATTCCCAGACTTGCTGAGATCACACAGCTCACACTAACTGCATTTCACATGTGGCTACTCCTCTGTGGGTAGTTCTCATGGTTTTACTAAGCAGTTTGTGAGATGTGAAGTTCTAGTTACAGCCCCAGTGCTAAAATCATATTATTATCTGGAAATCTAGTGTTTCATTTAAAAAGAGAAAAGAAAAATCTAACTTCCAGAAGCTGCAGCTGCAGAAAAAATAAAAAGACCCTAAAAATATCCAATGCCAGAGGGTACTGGACCACAATGATATGACTTCAGAAAAGACAGTATTAAGATTTCTGGAAACTTAAGACACAATTTTTTTAATAGCTCAAGGTGATGGCTCAGGCATCAGTCACCTTTTGAAGCCAAATTACATATCTGGGGATATGTAACCCCCAAATACCAGATATCACAATTCAGAGGGAACATATTTTGATTGCCTTTCTAAATGTTAAATGGTTACATTATCTATCATATAAAGAAATACCCTTAAAATAAGAAAACCTTCAACATTTTTACTTGCCTCCACAAACTCCACTAATTCACAGCAGAGTCATGAGTATTTTCATTGTGGTTTACAGCACTACTAAACCTCAACTCAAAAACTCCCATCAGGCCTCTGAGGATCAGGAAATTAATATAAGTAATGCCTAGGATCATCCTTTTTATACTTTCAGTTTCTAAGCTTTTAAGATACCTCTGGGTTCCCATATACCCATTTTCCTCTGAAATTGGAAGAAGTAAAGGTTTACTTTTTTTTCTCCTTGTTCTCTTGTTCTTAAATGAAACCTGGGATTTTTCACTCAGGCACACAGGAGGAAAGGTTTTAAGAAAATTTTTCTATATTTTTGATAAAATTACAAATATGTGCTTTGTCTTACTGTATCCTGTGCCAAAATCCTAGCTCTGTTCTGGCAGACAAGCCTTAGGTGCTGGCATTTCACTTGATAGCACCTAAACTTGAATCACAGACTCAGAATCATTTAGGTTGGAAAAGACCTTTAAGATCATTGAGTCAATCAAGTCCACCCACTACAGCATATCAATACCTGCTTTCCAAATCAAAGCATTAATGCTCTGCCATTGCAGTCCTTGCTTAATTGTCCTGACGATTTTAAGAATAATAACCCCGGTTAGATCAGACTCTTGGAGAAACTGAATGAAAACACAAAATTCAAAGAACCCCCTTGCACTTGCTGTCTATTTCCCTTAATTTTCCTAAAGTTTTGCACCTCTGTTAGTGAGCATTTGCCCTGAGCAGTCTCCCAGTCATCAGTCATGGGAAGAGAGGAGGAAGTTACCCTTTCAATGGGCTCCTGCAGCCAGAGACGGATGAGAGTCGCGAGGGTGTAGTACATCACCAGCAGTAAGATTGGGTTGGCGTGGTGATACCAATGTAACTCTTGGTTTTTGATAATCATCCAAGTGCTTGAGCAGTTTGTCTGAGTAAGAGAAGTGACACCAAACAACCTGTGAATATAAAAAAACAAAGCAGCCACATTAGATAATAAACACCAGCTCTTAAAAATGTTTAAAAATATTTCAGAGGGCAACTTTTGCTTATGCTTAATACCAATCACTCTGTTCAAAAATAGCACCTGCCACCACATCTAAAATGCAGTATTTTCATTCCACATATTTAGTCAAAAGGAGTGGATTATTGCAATTGCTTTTCAACATGAAAAATGGGAGTATAATAACATTACATC
The DNA here is from genome assembly GCF_051311805.1 of Agelaius phoeniceus. Taxonomy (NCBI): domain Eukaryota; kingdom Metazoa; phylum Chordata; class Aves; order Passeriformes; family Icteridae; genus Agelaius; species Agelaius phoeniceus. The sequence continues at coordinate 102,040,571 of NC_135265.1, read as the reverse complement.
TACTATGTCCAGTGAGAAAACTTGCAATGATCTGCTCCCCATAGATCCAGAACTACAAAAAGTGGGAAGAGAAAATCTGGCTGTAAGTCCATTTGGCATATCATAGCAACATGACATTTCAGAGAGATTTAGTAAACTGACATGTAACACCATTTCAGTCATCCTGCCAGGACACAGGTGTAAAGTATATCTTCTTGGCACACTGAACAGTTTACTGGTCTTTTCTTTTAAAAACCTAATACTATTAATAAATTGTTATCTAGTAATGCCAATGTTTAGAAACATACAGGGCTCTACTGAACTCATAGCTTTTGTGAATAAAAAATGAAAATATTCAGAAAGGTTATTGTTTCAGATAATCAAATAACTGAGGGAAGAAAAATAAAAATTAATCAGAAGTATTATCAATGACATGAGATATTTGATGTTTCTGGAAAAACTGGGATTACACAATATTGCAAAAAAACCCACTTAGTATTAAAAAAAATTCCCAACATTTTCAATTTAATACAAGATGTTAGATGCCTAGTAGATGTGTTAAATACTGAAAAAAAAATAATAGGAAACAATAATTAATCTGTCTATTTCATTATAAAATAGCTCACAGAGTTCCAAAGTTAGGGCATGAGCTACCAGTAGCATGTGTCAGTATTCATTAAAACATTTCGTCTATTGACAAAAGCTTTTTCTACCATAATGTCAGTGAGAGTTTTCATTTTTTTTACCAAAACAAGGTCTAAGAGACAATTAAGAAGATCTTCTTATTGGTAGAACAATAAATCCCAAACTATTGTTCCTCTGAAAGGGTAAACCAAACACAATAATAAAAAACCCAAACCCAAACCCAAAACATGGAGGATTTTCTGCAGGGGGATTTAATTTTTAAGACTGTCTAAAGCTTGGTTCTTCCTTAGGCTAGTGAGAGCCATCAACAAAAGCTGAATTAATACAAAGAGTGAGTACAATATTCAACAGAGGTGTGCTGCTTGAAATCTGCCTTTGGATGCTGCAAAGTGTAAATATTATACCTGTTCTTAACTGGGGATTTGCTGCATGGGCATAATGACATTAATTCACAGAAGGAGAGCTCCATAGCATTTTATTAACCAATCTATCAGCACTCACTTCTCATTCTGATTGTCAACAGAGGCCAAAGGTATAAATTTTAAGACCTTTCAGAGCTGTTCGGTGGATATGAGGTTGGGAAAAAAAAACATTTAAAAAATCCTACGTACAAAGTAAATTGCTGTAATTTGAAGGAGCTGAATGAGCTGTGTTTGGAGCTGACTCAGACTCAAACTTCCATAGCATCCAAGAACATTTGGAGCTGATGTTACAGTTTGGCTCCATCTGGGTGAAATTCATGCTGGATTGTATTCTGTTCATATTTCTATCAACAAATAGGATCATCTTGTTTGTCTGCTTTCCTCTCTCCTAATGACTTGTCATTTTTGCTCATGGATGATCAGGGTTGTTGAGTTCCTATTGCTGAGCTCCTGTTAGTTTCATCTTTTACCTCTGTTTCACAACACAGTTCTCCATCTTTGGTTTGTTTTAAGCTTTTCTATGCAAGCACAGTATGATTCACCCTATTTCTGTCTCATAAGCATCAGAATCAGAGTGAAATCCAATTCTTACTGAAATGCAAAGTCTTTCCATTGACAGTTAGTGATGAGTATTTCCTAGAGAAATGAGGGAAAGTTTCTTAAGGTCCTCAGAACCTTCTGCCAAGCAGATGTGACCTTCATATCACATATTCCATTCCTGTAGTATGTTTTATAATATACTATAGCTAGAAAGCCAGATCAACTGTTTTACTTTTATCTCCACTGAAAAGAAAACATTCCACATAATCCTAGTGGCTAGGAAATTTTATTATGTTTCAGTTATATTCTCATTCTCTTAGCTTTATTTGCTGGCTCCAAATTATTCGTACATTATAATATTGGACTTAATTCTGCTCCCTTCTGGCCCTGCATTCAGCAAATATTAATAAGTTACAGCACATCTTTTCCCTCTAAGTTGCCACATGGACAGAAATGTAGTTTAATGTCTTTAACTTCAATTTATTCAATGTATTTTGCTTTGTCTCATAAAGCACGGATGTAGAGGAACTGCTCCTCATTTCTGATTTCTACTTGGGCTTTGAGACTTCTTAGTCACAATGTACTCAACACAACTTTCTCTGTTTATCACGTTCAAAATTCACTGTTGTCTTGGGAATGCTCGTTCTGTCTGTTCTGGCCTCCAGTAACGCTACAAGTTGCTACTCACTCAATATTTATACTTTATCATTCTAGTCAATGAGGACTGCTGGTGCAGAAAATTTTTCAGAGGGATAGAGTCATCTTCCCTTACACAAAGCTCCTAATTACACAGGGATGGCTGCCATAAAATGTATAAGCAATATAAATTAGGGCATTGTTCAGCTCTGCATACTTCACTCTGCAAAGATCTCTTTACATTCAGTATTGATCCCAACCAGCTGTGTTTGAGTACAACTCTGATCTTGCTGTGACTTCATCTTACCCAACATACATGTTTGCCATCAGTAAGGTCAGAATGAGTCCTACGTGGGAGAAACCCACTATCAAACAAGTCAAGTAATGTGTGCCTGGATACAGAGTATAAACAAAACAAATAATGAAAGACTTTGAAAATGAAAATTAATGAAAATTAATGGATATATTTGGGTTTCCAAAAGACTGCATGCAATGTCACAGAAAATGGAGGTTTGCAAGGTGTGAATAGATCAGTATTTCTACTCTTGCGAGGAACTAAAGCTGGGTTTTTCAAAGTCCTCACTGGTATTCTGAAAAATGCATGGCAGAAATAATTTGGAAAAAGTTACAGAAATTATAAAAGGTCAAGAGTAACTTTAATGTCTGACTGAGAAATTCTCTGAGATAACACAGTGAAAAAGAGTTCTTAAAATAAAGATGGCATCTTTTTGTCCAGTTAGTATTCTATAAGCTTGTTTTCTTGGAAAATATTCCTGTTGAATCTGTAAATCATCCTTCTAGCAGATGCATCTTCATCTTTCATGACTTCCTGACAAAGCTGTAAACTGTGATCATACAAAATTCCCACTTTCTATATTAGTCTAACATTAAAATTCAGAAGACGAATTTCAATTTCACTTGAAAACAGAAAAAAAAACTTCCTGCTGCACCCACAGTATGCTCCCCTAAGGAACTGTCAAAGTTACTAAAACTGTACATTGCTAAAACTTCTATTACATGCAATTACTTCATTATTTCATTAATATACTATGAGAAATGGCATAATTACTCATGGTACTACATATGAACAAAAAATAGCTAAGTAAACAAAAATATGTCTCATATACAGAATTACCAAAGCAGTCATTACATATCTGTTAGATCTGTGAATTTTACATTCACTAAAATTATTTGGAATTATTATTATTTTTTAAAACATATTTATAAGTTCAGATCCTGCTTGTGCTCGTGTTTTAGGAGTTGACTTCAGGCAAGTATTTGCCTTGTAACTTTCAAGGCCAGGAAAGGAAGCAATAATTCTCACTTCCTGCACAATATAGGACACCCAATAATTCTTCTATTGAAAAACGATCTTGTGGTGCAATAGGAGTTTATAGTCTAGAATGGCATCCAATCTTGACTTCAATTGATAGAAAATCTTCTACTGTCTCTTATTCTTTTTCATGAGTTTTAGCTTCTGTAATAGTTTTGTCTAGATGAGATTTCCAGTTGCTGCATCTTCCTACAACTCTTTGTACTCATGCACACAGTACTTTTCACAACACAACAGAGAGGGGGCAATTTTTCCATATAATTTATGAGTTTGCATGAAGATTACAGCTTGAAGAAAATGTCTGCATCAAACCATTCTAGGAGCTGCATTTTCTGATTTAGCATTTAATATTATAGGATGCTTTTTTTCTATTTTTTCTTTTTTTTAGGCCAGTACCTATTGCATGGTTATTCCCAGCAATGGCACCAGAACATTTTAGTGTGCTGGGTGGATTTGAGCAATCCATCTTTGTAGAACTTCTGAATTTGCGTTGGATTTTAGGAACTGTCTGAATCTTTATTTCATCTGGATATCTTCTGTTGCATATTTATTTCACTCTCCTCACATGAAAGGAGATGAGAATGGTGTCTGCAAGTCTGGGGTAGGAGAATGAAATATCGAGACTGACATTTTAATAGCTAAGCCCTAAAACTGAGATGCTAAAAGTGACCAAATGAGAGAAGAAAAGGGAAGAAGAATATAGTAAGCAAAGAAGAGGAGAATAAGGGCGGGGAGAATAAGGGAAGAAAGAGAGCAACAAATTCCATAAAACCAGGCAAAAAAATAGTATATTTGGAGAAGATGGTGGTGGTTGTGGTAGAAATATTATTTTTCAGGGGCAAAAAGGACTGAAATACAGGGAGAAAAGTCAAAATTTCATATTTCACACTACAAGCCCTGAATACTGAGTTTCATGAAGAAGAGTATTTGAAATACTGAAAGGGCTGCATCCCAAACTCTAAACACTGCTTGAAGAGTGAACCTCTTATCAAACATTGACTTAAAAGAGGTGCATACTATTGTCCAGTTTGAAAATGTTCTGCGGGTAAGACAGAGAACGGAATGGAAGGAACTGGAAAATAAATTAGCATAGAGAAAACATAATTCCTACATAATCCTCCTAAAATACAGGAGTTCCCTTTTCATACACAAGCCATCCTGTTGAGTTTTCCATACTTGGATGAGAGAGCTACACAGAAGTTAAGATCCATAAACTCATATCCATAATGCCGGTTCCAAGAGAATGCTACAAGCCACTCCACTCCTCCTCTTTGGGCTATGTGCCCAAAGCAACACATGCTGTTGGAAAACACTCAGCCAGCTCTGTGGTACCTTCAGACCCACCCTGGCCTTCCAGAAGGTCATTACTCCCCAGGCTATTGGCTGGGAATTCAGACCATACTGGGGCTACTGCTCCAGGGTACACTGAATTGACACCACATTTTTACAGAAATAGCAGAACATTGGGAGGAAAGAGGTGGAAAAGTTGGCTGAAATGTATTAGGCATCCCAAAGAATTAGGGTTAAAGAGAGCAGAAGGCATTTGGTTTCACGTGGCTTTTTAAAGGAAAAAAAAAAAAAAGAATGAATGGAAAAGTTGGCATTTGTCTTTCCAAATCATGTTAGAAAATTCCACAGAGAAGGAGTTGATCCTTCATGCCTCCTCTTCAGCTCAGCTGGACAACCGTGCAGGGAGATACAAACCTCAGTTCACAGCTGGACTAAAGTCATTAAATGTATCCATATTGGAGTGATACAAGTTTCAAAGAGCATTGCAAGTATTTTTAGCTCTTAAAAGCCCTAGACCCTGCTTTGGTTCAGACTTGGATAATTCAGAACTGGCTAGGTGGAACTGTGCCATATTAATGACCATACAAAAAGTTGACTTTTTGGATAGAGGAGCATTATGATAAATTTCAGCTTAACAGTTCAAAACATTTTTTTGAATTATCTGTAAATGTACACTAAGACTGGGATTGTTTTTCTTCAGCATGTTGCTATCCCAACACTATAATACAGGAATACAAATAGTGAATGTAGACTTGGTAGGTAAGTAGATCGTTCTAACTTTTGTTTTAATGTCATCACATTTCTATAGCTCTTTAGCAGATGTCTTATGTCTTTTTTCTTTCTATGAAGTTTTGGTTTTTGGTTTCCATAGCTTCTATTGGATCAAAGCTTTTCTGGCAATGACAAAACCAGCCCTTGTGTATCTCCCACCCTCTTCTGAACATCAGTGACTTTTCTTTTAAAGGAAAACTAATTTCAAATACACATCTATTTCATGAGAAACCTCATGAAAAAGTGAGTAGTTTAAAACTTGTGTGCTAATATCATCCATATAATGAGGGCAGAGAGAAATTATGAGCCATTAATCAGGAAGTTGCAGAGAAAAGATATCTTTAAGGGTGGCGAGTTACATAAAAGCTTGCAAAACCTGTAAATACAACACAAATCTTAATTCAAGGAGAAAAAAAGGACCATAGAATCATTTTGCTTTCAAGTTTATTAACAACTTTAAACTAAGATGATAAATAGTATCTACCCTATAAACTTTTTTTTGTTTTGAAGCAACCAGATAATCAAATTTTCTCTAAGACTATGTGACTGGAAGCTGTTAAGAAATGGGCATCTATTAAAAATGACCAAATTTCAGAAATCAAAATACTTCACATATCTGAAATAAAACAGCTTCCCTAAGGGGAATTTAAGTCTGAACATGAAGACTTGTGAGCTCTATATCACATTTCCTCCAATAATTTAGCTTTGTACTGACTCCCTATCACAAAAAGCTGTCATTGCTTTAGAAGCAATAATTAAAGCAAGGGATTAATAGACCCACACCTATTATTAGTGATAACCACTGTTATCACTAATAATAGATGTGGGTCTATTAATCCCTTGTTTTCTGAGACAAAACCCATCTTCAAATTCCTTAAATGAAGAAGACTTATCCTATCAATGGGTTTCCTCTCTGCATTCCCAAATCTTTTCATCATCCATGACACAGCTCAACTTCGCTCTGAGTTTCTAGTGAGCATCAGTATTGACCTTGCTCCTTTCAGCACATCAGCGAGCTAGAAAAGCAACATGTTCCTGTAGCCTTTGGGGGCCTCTGCTGGGACTTCCAGAGGCTCTCATCTGATGAAGAAATGTACTGAAGCAGCGATTCCAGTAGCTTTTCATTCCAATCAGACATCTGAGCATCTGGCACAGGGAGGACTGCCAGAGAGGATATCAAGAAGGTGGTGAAGTGGGAATAAACATGCAGGAGAAATTGCTTTAGGACTCCTGCCTGATAACTTAGCTAGAGTGACTCCATCAACATGATGGGCCAGCATTGTCACTGCTTTGATAGCAGCAGCCTGGCTCATGTTTAGGTTACGCAAACAGAGCTTGTTCTCAAATAAAATTAGGCAAATAGTTGGTTTTTCCTGTAACTAAAATAAAAATATTTTAAATGCAGCAAGGTTTTGAGGTTTTGGGGCTTTTTTTCCAAATAGTTTCAGCTACAAACCAGAGGCAACTCAAGGTTTGTAGCTGAAGGATGGAGGCTGCAGGAGTGAGGCAGCCTTGCTGGGATGAGAGGATGAGAGAGAACAGTCACCCCAGCAGAGAAGGCTGGTTGGCACCAGTGATTTGCCAGTTACTCATCCTCCTCATGTACACACATATTCCGTGTGATCATAAAGGCACATGAAAAGCAACTAATACTGAACAGCACCACCTGAGTATGAACAACACCCAAGCTGTGTGGAAAAAATTGAAAATATTTAAGGTTCAGTTGGACCTTCTAGTCAGAGGTGAAAGTAATGAGAAAACAGGCCCAGGCTTCTAAGGAGTCATGTGGAAAGCAGGGGAAAGCAAAAGGCATGTTCAGAAAGATCCATGGACACAAAGGCTTCCCCCTGTGAGAGGGTGAACTTGGACACTAGGGCACAGAAGAGAAGGCACAGCTCAAAAATGGCACAGCTTAACAACGACATGGTTAACAAAAGATTTCTATGCAAATTAGTGACTGAGGCTATTGGTTTTTCAAAGTGAGTTAGCTGAGCTGCTGAAAGGAAAGGAGCCAACAGCCCCACCTCAGAAAGTCTCTCACAGGCAGAAGGGGGAGAGTCTGCTCCTAAAACTCAACCAGTAGTGTAGACCATGGATAGCCTTGCTGTCCTAAGCTCAGGTGCTGGGTGAAGGACAGAACTCAGGTAAAACTTCAGCAGAAGTCACTTAGGAGGAGGAGGGAGTGCTCAGATAACCCCAGTGAGCATCAGCATTCAGTGGGGTGGTGCTGACCAGAGCATGCAAGTGACCTGGTACAACAACGAACCATGCAACTGCCTAAGAGCTTTACTGCTACCCCTTAGAGTGACATGTACAGAAGAACAGAAATTGTTTTAAAGTGTAGCTTCATACTATTTTAATTTTGAGGCAACTTGGTCTGTGATCTAGGATTCAGACTGCAGCCAAGGGCTTTGTGCTTTATTCCAAGTTCTGGCTATCTTGGGAGGGTTATGTGATTCATCTAACTTCTCTGTTAGGGAATTTTTCCACCTCTGAAAAAGGAGTGAGGATACTTTTCAGTCACATTGGGGCAGCCTGCTAGGTTCAGTGATGCATGCAGAGGATAAAGAGATTTTCCACTTACTCAGCTGGCAGTGAAACAGGTTGAAAAAAACCACAAGAGTGATGGATACCTTCATCAAGAGGTTCTGCAGTAGAAAGTATGAGCAAAGAAAATATTCCTGTTTAGCAGCAAGTGCACTAAGGCAGAAATAAAAGCTATGATTCCCATTTGGCTTTAAAAAGAAAGTAAAATAGCAGGATATGGAAAAGAAGATAATGGGATAATGAACAATAATGCCCAGGAAATGTTTGGAAATTACCCAGTTTCAAAATGAAAGTGGTATAACAGCTGATTTTAAATTGGTTATAAATTGAACATGATTGGCTCAGCTTTTATCAGCAAGTTCCAAACTTCAGCTAAATGAGCATAAACAAGAGATTAAGCACTTCCACTCTGTGAGTATTTAGAGAAACTGGTGAAGACTGCCCCTGCATGGACAAGGACTAACTCCCCAGTGTGTGCTTGACTGAGGTTACTCAGGACTGCCTTTTTTACCTCCAAGGAATGTGGGATGATTCGTTTGTCAGTGTTGGTACATTGAGCTGAAAACACAGAGCGTTAAATATTTTTCATCACAATTTCTGGTGATGCCAGAGTACAAAGATCATTGTTCTTGAGCAGACCTCAAGAAAACAAGTTTGTAAATCCAAGAGAAATTTGCTAATTACAATCCACATCTCCTAACACCACAGAATAATAGGAATACAAACCTGGTAGGAGGAGAGGGGTTTTGTCTCTTTTCTGTCCTTGTTTTCAGGCACTTGAACAATGATCATAGAATGGAGATCCGTGTTTTCCAGAAAATACGAAGAGAAAATTAAGGGGTCACTTCTTTGCAGTCACCCTTTTCCTGTCCACCCAGGACAGGCTGTGAGGGGCAGGGAGTCTATTCAAGTGTCAGTGCTGGGATTGGCCTCTTGCAAGCCCATGGTGTGTATGGGGGAGTGGAGTGATCTGTATTGCCCTACCCATGAGCAGAGTTCTGCTAGCAGGGAGGTGTGCTGCTCACAGAAGAGTCAAAGCTCCCCGAGAGTGTGCAAAAGTGGGATGGCTACGTTGTCAGGCCAACTGCATGCCCCATTCAGGTGAATGAGAATCAGCAGGCAAGTTTATCACAGAATATCAGCAATTCTAAGATCTTCATCACTTCACTCTGTCCCTCCGACCTCAGCAGTTCAATGCATGCAAGGAAGAGGAGCCTCTGTGCAACACACAGCTATCTGGATGCAGGAAACATTAAGGAAGAGGCAATCCTCCAACATTATGTCACACGACAATGGCTGATTTTTATGTTTGCAGCTTACACTCAATTTCCAGATGCAGTGTGGTCGTTGTTGGGAGTGTTAAGACTCCCCACTTCCCACTAATAGAAACCTTCCATGACCAGGGCCAGCCCCACCAGACTGCTAGGGGTCTCACCAGTGGCAGGCTCACCACTGTAGCAGAACACAACTGGGAAACCAGTCTGTTCCACATGCAGAAAACCATTGTTTTGAAAAGGTCTTAGCACATGTCTCAGTTTACACCTCTTTCAAGCCCAGTGGAAGACAGAGAGGTGTAAATCACCTGGGGTGCAATGTCAGTAACATAAATTAAGTTGTGCCTGCTTATTCCAAGGCTAGATTTGGCACTTGATACAGCAGAGTGGTGATGGTGAGTGCTGACAGCTCTGCCATGGGGATGGGAAGGACTGCTCTCCAGGCAAATTGCTACTTACTATTTCCTCTCTTGCCTTTTCCTCATCCAACCTTTCGTGACAAAGGGAGCCCAGATAAGGCCACCTCATTGTTTAGAAAGAGATGATAATAGCAAGAATGATTATTGTCTTTGGTCAACAGGAGAGCGAACTTGCATTTCTAAGCTGTTAACAGAATCATTCACTTCCTTTCCAAAATATATTCTTTCCAAAATATATTTTAACAAATACAAAGAAGCTGAAGTTCTGAGAAAGCTAAAACATTCTAAGTAGAATTAAACCCTAAAATGTGGTACATTATAGAGCTAGTATGAAACTCAGCGGCAAATTTCTGTAAGAATAAGGTCAAATACCTAACGTCTCTTCCTCTGAGACAAATTGTGGCTCTCTAATCAAATCTGGTCATGGTAATCAACATAGTGGCTGGCCTGGTATGTTTTGGAGCATGTTCTGCAACTGCAAAGTGTCCTTTTGCTGATAGAGGATGATGGAAACAGACAAGTGCAGCGCAGTGTCTTTACATGGCAAATATCCAAGGGTCTGGCCTCTGTCCTGGCAGTGGTACTGCAGTACCATGGTGAGAAGCACCTAAAAATACCAGGCAGAAGGCATGAACGCTACTGCAGCCAAAGGGCAGCTCATTATAGCATACATAAATGAGCTTTAAATACTCCATCTTTTCAAACACTGGCTTGTTACCAAGTCAAAAGGCAACCCCAAAAACCTCAGTTTCCTACAAGGTTAAGAAAATTCTACCTCTCAGAGGTGAATCACCTTTGAGACAGGTGCCAAAGAGGGTCTGCAGCAAGGATTAGCAGTGGCTGCAGCTCAGGTGAAACATGTTGCCCAGCTACAAAAGCAGCAGCAGAGCAGGAGATCAGTGCCTTGCCCTGCAGAGGTAATCAATCAGCTACATCTCACTATTTTGGCAATATCTGCTCTCCTAATGGGATTTTAGTTGCAAGGTTAGTGTCTAACTTAGGAAAAAATATTACAGCTGGATCTGATCTGACCCTGATCTGACAACTCCAGGAACATTTTTGAGACAGTGCTTAAGCATTTATAACCCTGGTTGAACAGAGTATTTGGACTACAAAATCCGAATCTGTGTCAAAGCTTCCAGGGAAGTCCAAAGGAGGAATTTTGGACTGGACTCTTCTCAGATTAATCTGAAAACAAACTGAATATCCTGAATATCCTAAATCTACCATCTGTAGCAGATATATTTTCTCCAAAAGTAAAAGAGTAATTTAAGTAGGCTTATTATTAGTCACTGTAAAACCTATTTTAAAAGTCCTGCTTAAATAGATTTATAGACATCTTTCAGATGAAAATTTCCTCTTGAACAAAACTCCTTAGACTAGACTTCCCAATTCACACTGCAGCAGAACAATCAGCTGTGTAATTCCAAATTCCCATTCACTTAAGAAGGTGTGAAATAAGGTACCACTATGAAGTGGATGACACTACCTGGACTCCTAGGTTTGCTTCATTTTGTAAGGGAGATGCCTTTTGAAGATGAAACCAGTTGTATTTAAACTATTTGGAACATTATTTGCCTGAAAACTACAAGCAAGACAGACCTAAACTACAGGAAAGCACACAGATTATAATTTACATTGGGTTGCTGGATATTTAAATTAATATGCTTATAAGCACAGCTTTGGACAGGAATAACTCTACTGACTCAGGACAAACCTCATACCACTGCACTGATCCTATTTCTTCATGTTGGCAAAGGCCTTATCATTTCCCCAATTACATTCTTTTGCCAAAATAAACAATATCAGGAAGAAAGGAGGCAGCAATCTGAAAAATGGTGAACATATTACTGTGTATTTTTTCAGGCTGTGACACCGTGTACCTAATTTCTAAAGTCATTTTAGCTCATTGACTTGTTTTTACTAACTTGGGTGAAAATAATTTTATGGTAGAAACATGATACTTTCTGAATTTTGCTTTAAATTGATAGTTCTTGCTATTTTTTCCCATCTTTGCAATATTTGCATATTGCAATATTTGAGATGTTGCATCAATTTGCAATATTGATTTGCTGGCAGCGTGCCTACCCCTGATGTACCAGCTATATTCAGACTTTTCAGTACACTGTACATTTTTCAATCTGCAGGTCCCAGTGCTTACTCCATGGCATTTCAGTATGTTTGTAATTATGCCACTTCTACCTGCACACACAGATCCAGACAGCCACAGCAGCAGATGTGAAACTTTGCAGGACAGCAATACCTCCATGTCCAGTAATATCACTCTGGCAAGTACTCAGGGCTATGTTATCACAATATCCTATTTTTTTAGGGGGGAAGTACTTTGCAAAATACCATGAGATTTCAGGGCAAAATATGTAAATTCACCAGATGTCAGGTTATCCCTCCCAAGAAAACTGCTTTCCTCTGGTGACATAATTCAGTCACTTACAATCACAAATGGTCAATTTTGAGTTGAAGAGTTCTTGAAAGGAAGGAACAGCTCAAGGGTGATGCAAGTCTTAGCTGAATAATACTGCTAACTTGAGAAATTTCTGGTTTGTTTGGGTGTAGTTTAACTTTATTTAGTCTGAAATCAATCAATAATCTGACAAGCTGAATGCATTACTATTCAGAAAAAAACACATTTTTTATTGATCAGAGAAACCACTTGTACATTTCTTGTAAACTTGAGAACTCAAATCCAGAAAGGAGCTTTTTAAAACACCAGACTTACAATCTGCTGAGAAAAAAAAAATTCCACCAGCAGCCCAACCAGAGCAGTTTTCACATCTGCCTGCCCTTGAAATTCAGGAGAGCTTATTCTGGGGATTGGGCCCTCAAAAATTTACAGAGAAATAGAAGTCCTTCCTGTGATTCATATGGAATCACAGAATAATTTAGGTTGGAAAAGACCTCTAAGATCATTGGGTCCAACCATTAAACAAACACTGCCAAATCCATCACTAAACCATGTCCCTAAGTGCCCACGTTCACAGATCTTCTAAGTATCTCCAGGGATGGTGACTCAACCCCTTTCCTGAGCAGACTCTTCCAATGGCAGACAATTCTTCTAGAGCAGGAAGTTCTCCTAATATCCAATCTAAACCTCCCCTAGTGCCACTTGAGGCCATTTCCTCTTTTCCTGATGCTTTTTACTCAGGAGAAGAGACCAACCCCCACCGCGCTACAACTTGCTTTTAGAGAGCAACAAGGTCACCTCTGAGCCTTCTCCAGGCTTCTCCTTGTGTCTACACCAGAATAATTCCAGTTCCCTCAGATATTCCTCATAACATTTCAGCTCCAGACATTTCACCAGTTTTGTTGCCCTTCTCTGGGCATTCTCCAGCACCTCAATGTCCTTCTTATAGCAAGAATTTGGGGAATCAAATTCTTTTCTTGGCATATAGTTTGCCTGTGGAAGTCATGTACTAGTATTAATGGAAACTCTGCATATTTAGCACATCTTCAAACCAAGATTATACATAAAATAGCAAGGTATTTATTTTCTTCTAGGATGCAAAATGCTAAAATATTTTTCTGCAGAATTCTGATACATGTCTCTCACTTTTCCTCCTCTTGCCACTGCTTACATATCAGCCCAAGTCAATCATTAAAAATCATCCGTGACCTTTTCTCACACTAAGGTTTTCACTTCCAAGCTCTGCTAACACCTGTCTTGATGCTCTTCAAAGACATTCCCTGAAAGCAGATCAAAGTAGATCCACAATAGAAAGAGCCACAAATAAAGAAACAAGGAATACTGCTCCTTCTGCCGCCATTGTGTGTTACTTGTGCATAGGTTGTTGTGGATATTCAAACATAATTTCCCACATAATTTGGAACATCAGTCCCTCACATGACTTCCTGCATAAAAGGCAGAGTACTCAACAGTACCAGCTCAAGAGAAAGTCTTCAGGAAGGTAACATAATTTTTTTGTTTACAAAAAATGTCAGTACATACTCTGAACTCCAACACTTCGACTTGTTTTTAACCCAAACTCTGAAGGTGTTTTTCTTTTCTACACCAAAGCAGAGGCAACTTTCTTGTAGCTTGATTTTTTCATATCAAAAATTAATGACTAAGTTAAAGTGCCATATTTGTAATGAACAAAATTTTGTCATAAAACAAAGAATCACATTATTTACAATAAAAGAAATTACTAAAGAAATTACTACATTATCAATGTCATGATAATTGTCTCAAAACAATTATCTTAAAGTAAATTAACTGAAAAAAAATAATTTAAAATTAATAGAACAATAATAAAGAGAAAAAAGGGACTTCACAAATTATGCATAGGAAGGAAGTTTCACATATTGCAGCTAAATTGTATGAAGCACATATTTCTTCTCCTTGAGAAAATGTTATTGCTGTCTGTTGCTAAAAACTGTGAGTAGATATCCTCAAAGCCAAATGACTGAGAATTTTGAAGCCATTCTCTTTTTATTTTCTTAATACATGGAGGAAGTAATATAAAAGGTTTAGGGAAGTTGAGAGCATTTCAGCTTCTTGGCATTAGAAATCATCCATTCTCCTATCTCGACCTCTAGGTGGCACAAAAGACCCTAAACTAAGCAGGTTTTCCTGATTTTTCAGGTAATGTTATGCTCTCCGAATCAGACTCCACAAGTCACCAGTTACAACATCACAAAACACACATCTATTAACCTGTCTTAAATAAAATGTCAAAATAAGTACTAAAGTAACAGCTATTGTAGCTAGATAGCTCAATTTTACTACTTTTATTAGTGCATTGAGAGATAAATAATTAATTTATTCTCCACAGTAATGTTAATTTCCTTTTATGTTCAGCTTATAATAAAAGGTACAATAGGTTTACTAGAAATAAAGTTAATGTTCACATTTAGCTTAATATAAGGATTACTACAGCATTCAAAATACATACCATAAAAGCAATTTTGTCATCATACTCCAGCAGAATAAAAATAGGAATGAGCAAAATACATCCATTACTTAATCTTACTTTAGATTACAGTGTGTAGAATATTAAAGGGTCAGTGAAATCACAGCCAGTCAATATTTACTGAAGAAGTGACTAGAAATGCTGCTTTTTTACTTAAGGTAAGTAGCTGTTGGTATGAAGATCAGCATGTTCTATGTGAATCTATGTGACCAGAGAGAATTTTTATATCATCAGCCTAATATGCACAGTACATGAAGGACCCCAGCAGCCCTCAGCCTCGGCACACGAGAGTGGCACCACAAAAGCATTTTGCTCCAGTTAAGGGACTATGACATTAGACACCAGAGAATTTATTTTCTTCTAAAAAAAAAACCATGCATTTGTACACTTGCCCTTGTATCAATGTTGCCATCAATTCCCTTTATTTCCTGCATTAGCCTAATCATTCACACTCACATCTGAGGAACACTGTGCAAATAAATCAAAAGTAACCTTCCCCTCCTGACCTGCTCCAGTTTCTCTGTTTGCAATTACCCAGTCTGGACTTTCCACACTATCATTTAAAACCATTCCATCTGAAAAAATTTGACTCTTCCATGACTGAACAAGAAAGTATGTGTCAAATTTGTTAAAGCATTATGTGGAAGATCATTTGCATCAACATATGACAAACAGAGCATTACATCATGTGCCCATAATTAAACAAGAAAGGAATTTTTCTCACCTGGCATAGAAATCTTTTGGTGGAACAACCTCCTGAAAGAACTGTAGCTGGTACAGATAAAGTCCAATCAAGTGTCCTGCACTGAATATAGCCATTAATACACACAAGCAGCTGAATATCAGCGGATCAAATGCTTGGCAACAGGACCACCATGTGCACAGGCCCAAAAACACAAAGAAATACACAGCTGAGGTCAAAGATGGCACCATCATACCTGTAAAAATAAAAACACAGAGTGTTGGAGAAGTACAGAAAATATCAGCATTTGTTAAAAATTAAATTTGACAAGATGTATATCAGAAAATTTGATCCAATTAGTTTTCTGGTAATTATTACACTTAGCTCTAAAGACTGCTATTAACTTTGAGACTAGAAGGATCTTCTTTTTTTTATTTTATTTGTTCAATTAACTTATGCCATATCTCAGCACTTAGAACACAATCACTCTCCAGGCTTTCCTCTGAGATGGAATTTTTTTCTATGTAAAGATGTTTCATAAAGCATGGAGAAAAACTGTGGAGTAGCTGCAAGGGCAGCTAATACTGCTTGAGACCACCAGTGTATGTCTTTTGAGTACAAGGTGCTAAAGTGGCATCATGGATGAATAGTGAAAAGCCTTCTCATACAGATATTGAAATACCTTGACATAGTAAAACAAAACAGATGCTGATTCGTGTATCAAAATGAAGAGCTTTACATAAAATCTACAGAATAATCAGTAAATGTTTGATTTAAAAAAAAAATTATAACTCCCAGAAATGTGTGATTTACATGTGACAAAGACTCTGCTCTCACACACATGTACATTGTTTTTGTTTTGGCACATGTAGCTGAGTATGCCACTTCAGAAAATGTCCAGCTGGTGAAGGGGACTCAGTGCTCTTTGCTGGGAGCCTGCAAAAATAAGTTAGGAAGCAGGAAAGATATTCATGTCTAAGAGTGGCTACTATGAGAAAATGATGTAAGAGCTTGCAGCCAACACAGCACCCCAGTGGATTCTCTGAAGCAACAGTGCTGGAGCTAGCAGGGGTCCCTGCCTAAATTTATTTTTAGGCTTTTTAACTAGTAAATGTCAAGGAGCCACCTTCCTCAGGACAGACCTGCAGGCTCCTGGAGCCTCACAGCTCCAGTGTGCCTGCTGGCCATGTCCCTCACCTGGTTTGATGTGTCTTTTGGGTGCAGCACTCCCAGGGATGGTCCTGAGCTGAGCTCAGTCCAGGCATTGTAAGGACTGATATCCACAGTTATATGCCTGAGGTTCACCATCATATCTTTTTTATCATATTTTAAGCTTTCACCTATTGTGCTGTAAAACTTCACCCAGAAATTTCTGCCTCAAGCCCGTAACTATTCCTTTTCTTCTTACAAAGAGACACTTTGTCTTTATTCCAACACTTTTGGAGAATGAGAATACACGATATCCTAAAATAAATTATTTATTATGGCCAGTTACTCTGGCTGTGAAAAATACAAATTTTATTTCTGGCCTGAAATTGTCTAGGTTTACCATTTAACTGTTGGCTCCTATTATCAATTCTACTAGATGAGATACCTTAAAAAATGAAAGAACTTTGTCAGTTCTTTTGAGCTGCAGTCAAGTCACCCTTCATCTTTTTGGCACGGTAAGTAGGGAAGTATTTAACTTATAAAGCTCAAGGTCTCTCTCTGGGGCACAGGCTTCTCAGACCTCAAGTACTTTTTGTAACTCTGCTCTGAACACCTCCCACTTCTTGGCTTGTGTTGGAGCTCCACAGGCAAGATGCCACCATTCAGAAGAAACTGCCCCCTGCTACTGCTGCACAATCCTCCTGCTTCCCCTTGAACTTGGATGATGTTCTCCTATGTAAAGTGACATCAGCCTTTTTGATTTTGTCTATTTGAGGTTTTTTTAATGACATCTCTCTTCCCTGGCGTCAGGCCCTATGGTAGCCCAAATATTTATTCTCTTTTTAGATGTATTACTTTTCATTTGGGTACATGTAAGGCTATTTAGCAGGCCCTATGGTAGCCCATATATTTTTTTTCTTTTTAAATGAATTACTTTTCATTTGGGTACATGTAAGTCTGTTTAGCACTCTTGCCTTAATGAAAGAACCTGCCTTACTAAAATGGCCACACCTCCAATCTCATCATTCAGTATCAAACTTTTTTGTACTGTTGTTTTATACTGTCATATACTGACAACTGATATGATAAGTTGTAATGTTTATATGTATCACTCCATTCAAACATGTGAGTTGGCAGATAAATGCTAATCTACAATTCCATGATCTAATTTTGAATTCAGTAGTTGCAACAAATAGTAATTTGGTACATTTCTGTTCTGGCTGTAGCTGATTATGTGGTTTTAAATCAAATATCTTATAAAAAGGTAGGCTATATAACATCAAAACAACTACTCTTACCAACTAAATAAAAAAAAACAAGAGGAAGTCTGCTTATCACTCTTTTTACACACTACATGGTCAAACAAACAACTTTTTTTTTAAAGGCTATGTGAATACAGCTTCTTTTTACACTTAGAAGGGATGAAACCAAATCTATGAATTCACTTTAATGCAAATACATACATGTATATATATATATATACACACGTATGTATTTACATTACACACACACAATATATATAGTCATCTATAATATGTCCCCCATGCACCGTTTGGTTATAACAGCAACTGTGAAAATCATAAATGGAATAGCAGGGCCACACAGTATCAGCACAAAAAAATTAGGCAACTCAGCATATTCCAATACTTGCCAAAGAGTTAATTTAATAAAATCAGCAGCAATTTCTTTTCCCTTAAAAATTTCCATTGTTCCTCCCGCAGGTGCCAAAGTGCTGAAAACTCATTTGTTAAATGCAGAATCTAATGGGCTCCTGAGGAAATTTTTCAAACACACCAACCTGCTGAACCAAGTAAAATTGTAACAACAACTTTTCCAGTGGTGATTATCATATTGCCAATAAACTCCCTCAGTTTGGATGCTAGAAAGGCAATTCTACGCAGCAGTTTTAATTTCATGGTCTCCTCAAATTCTGCTTCTCCACAGTCGTCATCATCCAGATCTTCTTCATACATCAAAGCATCATCTGGCTCTAATTTTTCTCTTACAGCCTAGAGGAGAAGAAAGGAAAGAAAAAGAGAATGCAAAAACACAGAGAGAGAGACACACAAAAAGGAATTTGAAATTAAAACCCATGCATATATTATTTAACAATGAAGTCTTCTTACAATCTTTGACTATGCCAAGTAGTGAGACCTAAGAAAGACATACTAAAGCTAGAGATGTACATCGATGACCCCCACTTCAGAATTGTCTCAAAATAAAAGGTTGTTAAAGGTGGTCTCTGGGAAAGGCTGCGCAACTGGCTGCTTGCTCATTTACACGTGAAATTTGGTTTGATTAGTTCAGCATTCTTAGCAAGATAAGCATCTTGCTATCTAATATCTTCTAAACTCCTCTTTGCCTCAAAGGTTTCAATTATAAGCTCCAAAAACTGTAATCCCTGGGTTGATATTGCTCAATATCAAACCCTTTCCAAACCCATTTTTCATCAACCCTTTCTCTAAAGGCAAAACCTAGAATGGAGCAAGTAGGAGTGATCTGGAACAGGGCAACAAGGGTTGAAATGAATGGACAGATAACTCATCATAACCCAAGCTGACGAAAGGGCAGCTTGGGAGAGAAATAGTAGACTAAGCAGAGGCTTGAGCAAAATGAGAAATGTGGAGATCAACTGATGGTGAAAGTAAAGGTTAAAATGTGAGCAAGAGAGACGTATTCAAATCTTGAGTGATCTACAACAATTTAGCAGGGGTAATGAGACCAGTGACTTAGAACTACACAATGGAAAAAAGAAAAGAAGAAAATGTGGAAAGGTCCATCATACTTGAGTAGTTTGTTAGGATTTGGCAGTGGCCTTCACCATCAAGTCTCCATCGTATCTTGGAGACCAGAAGACATACACAACTATTGAGTGATGCAGACTAAATCATCAACCCATGGTGAGAACCTGCAGGATTAGCAAGAAGCCCACACAAAGATACAATTTATGGAAAAATTAGTCACTCATGAAAATGTAGGGGCATATTAAAAAAAAAAGAGTTTTGAGCCAGGTTCTCATTTGATGTAATATAGAATAGCTTTTTTGGCAGTAATTTAGACTTGTATTAGCTAACACTAGTTCTGGCCAAACATATCTCTGTGTGTGAAATTAAAAAAGAGAGATTAAAAAAGAGATTATATGTATTTTTTTCATCAGAATAGAGATTTTATATGTATTGGTGACCTTTGGCAGAAAAAATTCCACACTGACAGATAAGATTGCAGTAGGAACAGATGAACTCTCAGCCTACTTAACCAAATTCTTCTGTACCATTATGTGGATTCCCAGAAGAACAAAATTCCCTGTAGATGGCTTCACTCCTTCATTTCACCTCTAAGATTGTTGCCAGCTTTATCCTCTTACTTCAGAGCATTAACATTGTTGTGAATGCTCAGGAAAACAAACAAGCAAGCAAACAAACAAACCCCTAAACAAACCTGCTTGTTCTAAAGAATCTATTTCACAGACAACGATATATGTAAGAAATACAGAGGGCTGATCTGGGAAGTCTACATTTCCATTTCAAGCCATGCAGCACAAAGAGGCATTCTGTGTGTTCATCACTGCTGCTCATATCTGAGCTCCTATCCCAAGGTTAGGAAACATTAAATATTCAGAAAGAATGCTGACAGTAGCCACAGCAATACTTTCTGCCCTAACTTCTGCCAGCGCTGTTTCAGTGAGGAAGTTAAACAGAGGGCAAATGTTAAGATCCTTTTTGATTGTGTCACAAATACTAGATTAATGTGTTCTTCATCTACTCCTTTTGAGTCCAATCCTGCTTCTCCTGGTCTGGTTCTAGTGCTCTGTGCCTTGAGCTTAACCAGTGGACACTGAAACCTTCAATAGCATCCATATCCCAAAGAAAGAGAATGAGTGAGACTGATGGACATTTAAAGGTTTTGAAATGGCACACTTCCTAAACATAGATTTGTGTGAAGGAGACCTTTGTTTCTTCAGCTTGTGCCTTCAGCTTGCTGAAGACAATACACATTCTCACTTTAAAAGTATATAGGAATCAAAATAAATAAATTATTTCATGGAAGGCCATCAGTATTCATCTGTCTTTGAATACTATGTTAAACATAAAGACAGGATTCATATGTTTATTACAGCTTAAAATTGCTGATTGCTATGAATTATACATAGGCAGGAACAGGAAATATAAGTCTGAAGAGTCACAAAAGACAATAATAAAATATTCTGCAAAAAAGCAGAAAATGCTTTTGTGGGGAAAATGAAAATAATCAAAATATTTTTAAGTATAAATTGGAGGAAAATGCACAATACCTTAAAATAATAAAATAAAAAGGAGGACACAGAAGTAAGGAAACCACACAAAACACCCCAGTGAAAGGTGGGACTTAATATACTTTTCTGTTTCTCATCCCTACCTGCCTTCCTAACCTTGGGTGCCAAATGCCCAAATTCACACCTCAAAATCTCCTCAAAAGAGATCTTTGGATTTTATGTCATAACTAGAACCATATTTTTTTTAACTTTTAAGGCTATTTAATCTTGCTTCATTAATCTAAAGAACATTTAGGCTACATTTTGCCTTGAGAGTTAAGCATTAATAATCTAGTCCTGACATGTATGACACAGCACACCTAGGGAGAAGCAGTAGGGAAGAGGATATTTCAATGGACCAGGATATAACTGAAGCTGAGAAGGAGATGATGGTCCAAAGTTTCCATGGACTGAGGCTTCTACCCTTTAAGCATAGCCAAAAGCTTCAGTGTCCATGAGTTACCAAAGAAGTTAACGTTCTTTGGTTTTTAGCTTTTATTTAGATATGAAAATATGAATTCCAAGTTCAGCAAGAAAATTAAGACATCACAAACATTTGCAGGAAATGCAGAACAACCTACTTCTGGTATTACTGAGGTCATTGGATGTTGGAAAGAAAACTTCAGCGTTCTGAACCTCAGGAAATACCAAACTGATTTCCCAAGTTTTCCCTCTAAAATGGCAAAAGTCTGTTGGGAGTTGGAGTTCTTCAACCGCTCTCCTCAGTTTAAGACAAGCTGGCAAATGGGATGATCAACAACAACCATCATATGGAGTCCCAGAAGCTTTCTCAGAACAGATACATGTTGGTTTGCAGCTCTTCAGGACAGCCAGAATTATCAATGATATGGCTGTGCAAGAACTGCCTCGTTTCATGACACAGTTGATGGCTATGACAGCAAAAACAATGACAGTTAAACAGCTCTACGTTTGATTTTACTGCCTTTTTTAAAAAAACCAAACATATCTGCTTTTAGTTCAGTATCCAGGATGAAAGACCGTGTTCCTTTGCTGAAGTAGATGGAAGGCCATGTTCCAGTGTATGTCAAAAAGACAAACTTTGGGTTCCCTACTCTCATATTCACTGCCCTCTAACTGCATCATATGCGCTGGCTTTCCATTTTCTCACATTGAGCACATCCAATTGCAGAAGGCAAGCAAACAGTGAACAGTTTTCACATCCAACATGGTGATAATGTGCTTGTTGTTTTAACACTTTCTGATGATTAAAAAGCCATACAAGTGTGCACTCATCACAGAACACCATTACTTCAGTCAGACTGCTTTGCAAAGCTCTTTTTTACTATGTGGATTAGTCTAAAGCTACAAACCCATGCTACATGGGCTACAGTTAGAAAAATACTTTTACTTCCATAATAAATTACCTATTATGCAATTACAGGATCCCTGTGGATGCTGATTAAATCAAATAAACTTCTCCATTCAAGGAGTATAGAACATTTGTGAAGCCATAAACATGTGTTTCCATGACCCTTGCTCTGTAGAGCAGGGCCCCAGGACTTTTTATAAACAAACTAAATGCAGTTTAGGTTTTTTAGCAATCATGTGGAAGTCCCTGGAGTATTTATTGTACAACACTTTTTTAAACTGCCAAACTGAGATAGAGAACAGGCAAGGAAACAGTACAGCTCCTGTGGCAGCTATGGCAGCTGCTCTTGTGGCCAGGCCAGAATGTCCATTAGCTACTTTGGGGGCTGCTTTTTCAACATCCAACTTTTAAATGTTTCATCTGGTACAGTATAAACATTACTGCACAGAGATATCCTCTAGTCCCAGAGATGTATTTACTAACAGGAAGCCTTAACTCTAACCTAAACCCCATTTTTGCTTCAGAGTACTCCTTGCTTTTTACCTATTTTTAATAATATTGTGTCTGTACACACAAATTTGCTCATTTATTGACTTTCAGTTCTAGAGGGAACACAAACAAAACCCTTCAAAAACTCAAATACTGACAGCAAGAAAATTTAATTAGTCAGAATTATTACACCTAAGGGGATCCAAGTCTCCTAACTCCCATCCTGCTGAATACATTGCAATAATTGTTGGGACCTCTCAAGCATGCCCTGCTAAGCTCACAAGACTAAGTTCCTGTGGGGGTTTAGGTGCTTCTTCATTGTACTTGCCTCATAAATGTTGTACAAATAGCCTCTTTTCAGTATTTTGACACTCCCAGCCAGTACCAGGAAATAGAGAAGAGAGGGAATGTTACGCTTTTCTTGCTGTAGCGTCCCAGACCTCAGCACAGACTTCTAAGCCCTGCTGCTGATAGCCACACCAGATTCTCTCAAAGGGGCTGGATTGTCTTCATGCTGTCTCATAGTTTGTGTGCTCTGAGACTCACAGTCATATCATCCAGCTGACATTGCCACTGTTAAAGTGTGATTCTCTCAAGATATCACCACCTACTACTTCTTTACCTCTAATCAGAGATTTTTATTCCATACCCGTGAAAGAGTAACACAGATATGATTTGTTACACATCTAAATCTGTTAAAACCATGAGGCCCAGGTTTCTGAACTTCCCATTTTAAAAAAACCCTGTAATGAACAGCTTGGTTTAGGAATTATCTGAGAAAAGCTATTTGACTCAATTTTACCAGCAGAACAATAGAAATAGGCTCTCTCCTCTCACACTTAGATCAATTGCCTCCATAGTCACACAGCTGCTATATTCAGCCTATCATAACATGACTGAATTCCTACTAATAAGTTTGATTTAAAAGCCTTCTTTCTCCCTTAAAAAAGATCTTCGACCTTTATCTTCAAATATAAGATAATTGCAGCAGTAGGAAGGATTAATTACTTACTTGCTTTTAGAAGCAGCACATATATAAGTTAATATATGAAAAAATAGTCAAAATAACACAAAAAAAAATCAAAATAACACAATATTCCTTAGACAGACCCAGCTGTGAACACAAAAGCTGGAAAACAAACTGAACTGCTACTTCTTTTACCATCAAAGGAACTGCAAGCCCTTAATGTGATATAAATGACTGCAGTTTCAACCTGTGGTCAATACTATACCGTGTTAACACAATCATTTATTGAATTTTCAATTTTGCAAGAAAGTGTAGAACTCCACTGTTCTGAAAGCATCAGCATGAGAAGCGGATGTCCTTGCTTTTCCTGCCACAGAATAGATTCAAACACTTCCACATAAATTATTCCCACATGTCATTGAACTCGATTCCTACAGAGATGGGGCTGCTTAGCGAGAGTATCTTCCTTAAGGTCATCTTGTGCGAGGTACATGGGATCTACAGAAAGGCAGAGGGGAACACCAGGCTACCCAAACATGGGATGGGCATGTAGAGGAGGCTGTGGGCTGCAAGCTGGGATAGAAAAAGGAAACTGTGTGACTTCAGGAGAAGGCCCTGCTAAATGAGCTGAACTAATCAAGTGTGGGACTGCAGTGAACATTTTGGAGGGTGTGACATTAATGAGATAGATGCATCTTGGAATTTTACGCTGTTTATTTTAGTAATTTATATTACTCAGCTGAATCACTGAAAACAATAAATTATCTTTAAGTCATATAGATCTTACTGAAAAATTTTATCACGGGTACATCTTAAGTTTGCTAAAGCTTGGGTTCAAGGCCCACACAGAAAGATAGATGTAGATCAGAAATAACTTTCTGATATCAGAATAACTTTCAGTGTGTTTGCAGTAATAAATGCCATACATACACCTCCACAGTAAAATCTCCTGTGGGAAAGAGTAACTCAAAAAAAAGGATCAGCTATTTACTAGAAGTACATAAGGACAGAAGCATTTACTGAGTCAAAGGAAAGTCAAAATAAATTAATAAAGACAAGCACTGTTCAGAATCAGGACAACAGGAAGGCAACTCATTAAATCCTGTATACAATAGATATTGTACTGAGAGAACCAGAGATTATTTCACTTCCCAAAGTACCCATTGCACCTGAGCAAACACTGAGTGATTTCAGCACACAACTCAGTGGACCAATATTGAAATAACAGTTTCACATCTCGACTTCTGAAGGTTGTGAGGCATGGAAGCCAAATGCAAAAGAGGAAAACTCACAGGCAGAGTTTAGTGGTTTGGCCTGAGACAATTAAACACTTCTTTTTTAGTGAAAAGGAAATAGGAAGAGTTAGGTTATGACTACAAGGCACAATGCAGTTAACTGAGCTAGAGCAGGTATGCACAGCACCTATATGGAATAATTCCTGGCCAGAGAAATACACCTACTGTACCAGTATGCATCTTGCTAAGAAGGAGAATAAATACCCAGCCGTGGTTCTGTGGTTATTTGCAAACCAGTGACTTGGATGCTTCTCCAGTACCAGCCTGAAGAACCTCAGACTACTGGGATGAATAGGAGAATGTGATGTCTAAACTTCAAGAGGATCCAAAGTCACTTGTCTTCTGTCTTGCAGAGCAGCCTTTAGAGAAAGATGAGAGTTTTTTCTCCCAGTCAGAGGAAATAATTCTAGAGAAGGAAACATTATACTGAAGCAAAAGAGCAGAAGAACTATAAAGGTTATCATGCAGCTATGTATGTGCAATATAAATCAGATGTTTTCTAACCACCAGAAGAGCAAAATTACAGAACAGGGTGATTTCTGAAACAATGGGATGAAGGAAAACTGCCCTGTTTTCAAGATGGTGCTTTCTACCTTCCAGAGGGAATTGTGTGATACATCTGCCTGCAGTAACAGCAGACTGAATTCCGTGAATCAAGAGATTCCTTCTCCTGATGTGCTATTCATCACTTAGGCTGTCCAAATGCAGTAGTATTCCAGGATTTTAATCTCTTTGTTAATAAATCTGTATCTCAAAAATTGGAAGGGAGAACTGTGAGTAACTGTGAGTGAAGAGCTGCCACAAGAAGAATTACATCCTGCCGTGTTTCTGCCCAGAACAGGACAGGTGCACACCGGAGTTTCCTGCCCGGCAGGCTGACAGCCTTCGGTAACACACTGCACTATGTAACATCATGTAGCTGCAGCCTGCTCTACTATAATTACATATTTGTGTTAAGACTTATCCAAAGACATGTGCATCAAACCAAGGAGCTCATGTAACTTGTAAACTTTTGACCCTTGTTAAGATGAGATGCATTAGAATTGTTACTGAGGGAGGCAGCTGTGTAAGGTCTGGCAAACTTCACCACTACAAACATCACAAGCAAAGAGATAAGGGAACCTCATCTACTCTTAAAACTGCAGAAAAAAAAGTTTAAAATCCCGTTTATACCATGTTCAAAGCACACAAAGACCAAGTGGGTTTGACCAGTTCTCCAGAGGTCGGAATCAGAGAAACATTAATAACCAATTAGAGAGAGTAAGCTAGTGCTGTGCTTAATATGAGCAACAAGAAGAAAAAAGATGAAAAATAATAGAGGCATCAGCAGGAAGCTCAAGGAAGCCAAAACATTCCAACCTTCTCTAAGAAGTTCTTTTTCCATAATATTTCCCACAATAGCAATAATTTTCTATCTCAGAAGAGAAGCAAACATTGAAAGAGGAGTTGCATATGGAAAGATGTTTAGAGAAATCAGGGCCAAAGCATCCCATGTCAATGACCATTAATCAAGTCAGGTGAATGTTTGATACTGGTAAAATCTAATTTAATTAAGACACAAACACAAAGCAATAAATCATCTAAGGAGAAATATATCCATCACAGGCTTCAAGAAAAATGGGATGGTCCTGTAGACAGGGTCATGGGCACCACTGTAAACTGCTTAAGGTAGGTTATATCTGAGGGCAAGAAAAATGCAACTGCAAAGACTGGGACATCAGAAGCTGTTCACTCATGCAGGACATTCAGGTAGGTGATATGCTGGTAGAATTGCTTGATCCTAAAATTTCTGAACCTAATAATCAATGACATAATATTATATTTAACTCAACAGTAAGATCTTGCCTGAAATGGTGAGGATCTGCATCTCAAAAGAATATTGCAGAACTATAGTTTGCTCAGAAAAAAAAAAAAGTAATTAAAATGACAAAAGAAATTTTAAAAACCCCAGAGATTGCTTAGCCTTTAGAGGTCAAATATAGAAGATAGTAAATACATTTGATTTCCCTTACACCATCTCACTCTAATTTATTACATGTAGTACAAGGGACCTTCCATAAAATTAAATAGTGTTAAACTCAAAACGAAATCAAAGAGCACTTATTAAATTGTGAAAGTCCTTGCTTCATGATACCACTGAAGCCCAGAAATTAATGAGGTTTTAAAAGAGTCTGGGTAATTATAGGTTTAACAAGATTATTCAGAGTAGCTATAATTATAAACAACCTTTTTTGGAAGGGATTTGAAACCACATGCTTTAGGATTAAAGTCATTCTCACACTAGGAGCGATCTGGATAAACTGTAACATTGCAGAAGGGTATTTTCTTATTTGCTGTTGTCCTTATCCAGCAGGTACCAGCTACTTTCAGGATAAGGATACTGGTCTAAAAGTGTAATTCCTAGGCTAGAAAGTCCTTGGACAAGGCATGGGACATGGGCAGTTCTCAGAGCCTGTCTGCTCTGTCCTGTATGGAATGTAGTCCAGTTACACTTGGGGACCTGGAGCAAGTGAGAGCTCTCAATGCACTACATGCCCAATGCATGTGGAAGACAAACAGCCTGTCACTGTTCAGATGGACAAAGCTGGGGAACATTTTTAGTGCTTCT
The DNA here is from genome assembly GCF_051311805.1 of Agelaius phoeniceus. NCBI lineage: Eukaryota > Metazoa > Chordata > Aves > Passeriformes > Icteridae > Agelaius > Agelaius phoeniceus. The sequence goes on along the minus strand of NC_135265.1, from coordinate 102,012,976 downwards.
GTGTGCCCAGGGAAACAGGAGCTGAGAGACAGATGAGGTAACAGACTTGAGGACACCAAGTTAGTGGCCAAAGTGAGAACCATGATGGTCCTCCTGATTCCAGTCCAGTATTTTGACCCCGGCCAAGCTCTCCTCACATTCTTCTCAAACTTTAGTTTATTAAAAAAAATACTCTATTTCCTTTTTTCGTAATTTTTTTTCTCTTTTGAGATCCCAAACAAATCTCTGACTGCTGCAGAAAAGACGGTGGGTGGTAGCTTTGGGATCAACCTTACTTATGAGACAAAGTCAGGACCTAATGGTCCTGTTTGATTTCTAGGACATCATGCATGAGAAACGAGCTTCAATGGCAAGGCAGCAAGTGCTTTATGAGCAAGCTGCATTCAAGACTACAACAGGGTTTTTTTCAAGATCAACACTTCTTCTAAAGTTTAAGTTGTGCAATTGCAGAAGTGTTTTCCTTCCTGCCACTGTCACTTGAAACATCAAGGAATTCATCCACAGTCTCAAGAAAAGGCTACTTCCTTTCTAATACCTATCAGACTGTATATACTGTATTTGCATTTTGGCACATCAACCGCCATCTGCTCCAAATCAAAAATGTTGTGCTTTCAGCTGCAGCTGGAAGTTAACTGTTGTTTCTTATTTTCTTCCACCTTTCACACCTTGTGACTGGCATTGTGCTTTTCAGCATTTGCAACCCGGGCCTGTCTCCAGCTGAATTCACCTGCTTTAAATTTTCTGGGCCCTAATAAAAAGGGCCTGCGGACACGTTTGCTCCAAGTGTGCAACCATTTAGGGGTGGTAATGAGTTGGACTGCAGCCTGGTATCTGGCAGACCTTCCTACTCCATGACTCACTGTTAATTAAAACCACACTCTTTGCTTATTCCTGGGATAGCGTTACTTACAAATAATTGAGAGTCTCACTGCCTTAGAGCCTGCTCCCTCAGTTCTGTTCTGTAGAATAAACTTTTCTGATGGAGATCTGTTTCTCTTAAAGTTGGATGCCGTGTAATGGAGAAAGACATCCATTTTTCAACAAATCCTTGTTGTTCTTTATTTGGATTCTGAAACTTTTTCTTGTTTTGAATTGCATCTCAATCCAAAAGCAATCTGATCCATCATGGCCGGTTTCTCAAGGCTACTGCCATGCCAAAATACAGCTGCTCAACTGGAGGCATTTTTACAACATGCCCATATATCAACAGAAATGTGATGGGCTCACACAGACCTTTGAAAAGGTTAATTATAGCAGTATTAAACCAATTATTTAACAGGTTTTCCTATACAGAAATGCTGGAAGGAGTAAATAGATTAACCTTTCTTTTTTAATTAAGCCTACTTTGATGGTATTTCACACTCCTACAAAGCAAAGAGGTCTGGGAATCATTCAATGTAAATAATTTAATGCAAGAAGGTAAAGCTGCAAGACACTGCTTTGGCTTGGAAGTACTTGATTTATAGAACCATCTGTGGCTAGGCATCTATCAACCTCAAAAGTTACCTCACTAAAGGCTCTGCTAAGGCTGTTTAAATCAGCTGATGCAATCTTAACAAAATCTCCTACCACAAATTTCTGAGGGCTGGTGGCTTGAATTCTCAGCAGCAGCTCTTCAACTCTAGAATTACCTACAGAACTGGTCTAACAAACCCAGGACTATTTCCTTTGGAGGTACAATACCAAGCTCAGCATTTCTTCTGAAGTGTCTTTTTGAAGGACAGTTGCTGCTGCAACTCTGTGTTTTCTAATTCAGTGGAGTTACAGCCTCAGTAACAAGCTGCATCAACACAGAGCTACAGGTATCAGTCAGCTCAGGCAGAACTCAAAGAACTGGTCACTTACTAAGTCTTCCCTTTTCCAGTGTACTCTACCAAGAAAGAATTGAAAATTATGTGAAACCTACACAGTTTGGACTCATTTTAGACTATGCCAACATTCTCCCAAATTCAGACATTCAGTGGCCTGATCTCCATATGCATTAGGTTCCTTTCAGTCAATCCTGCCAAATACATATTCCTTGCAGATTCAGCTGCTTCTGCCTCCTCCTCCTAACTAGCAGAAATGATTCCAGGATGTTATGTGCAGACACCTAGAAAGAGAAAACTGAAGTTTGGAAAAACATTTTTAATAGGTATTTGATTTTCCACTCTCCATTTCACTCAATCTTTAAAAAGCTACCAGATTACTCTGATGCAAATTCATCATTTTGGCTGTGAAGGGCAGAATTCCTTAAAGTTTTTGGGATCCCCTCACATAACAGAAAATATTTTCCCTTTTTTAAAAAAATGCCTGTGATAGAGCTTCGGGTTTCACTAAATCTAAACACAGCTGCTGTGTTCACTAAATAGTCTGCAATACATGCAGTTTACAGAACATAAATAATATTCACTGGGTTTTGATGTGAAGAAAAAAACCATATTTACACATATTTCTATTTGCCCAGTATTCATGTTTCTCTGCAGTCAGAGTTTTCTTCTCTCCCTCCTTCTTCCCTTATGGAATACTCTTGCCTTGGCATTGAGGTAGCCAGTCCAGGATCAGCCTGATGTAAAGCTACACTCTGTGCTATGCAATTAGGGCTTGTTAGCTCAGTTTTTCTCTTGCACTGGAGGGAAATGGCAATTGAACCCAGCCTGGAAGCCAGCACCCATCCACCCCAGGACACTGACCTCCCTTTGACTCAGACCCCAGTCTCAGGCTCACCTCTGAACCAAAGAAAATATCTAAACATCATCATTTGGTTTCAGAGGAACCAAACTATGCCTATCTTTGAGTTTCTGCCATCAGATTACTCCTGTTTTGTGCTTGTGAATACTTTCTCTTCAGAAGATCAAGAGCACCAAAGAAGTCTGTTGGAGCTCACTTTGGTAAAATAAAACTTGTTTAAGAGGAGAGCTGAACACAAACCATTCTAATAAGCCACACTTCTTTCCTTTTCTGGGTATAGCCCAGGGTTCTAGCCTGCTGCAAAATCCATTTTGCACAGCTTCAACGATAAAGCAGATTTAAAGCTGATAAAACCATGTTCCAGGAGACACAAAGCTTTGCAAAGGCACATCAAACCAAACCCTACATATCCTCCAATGTGCAGTTAAAAAGCTGCAACCTTCAGGCAATCCACAGCTGCCAGGAAAGCCCATAAGAATTCCAACTGCAACTGAGTATAAAGCACAGCCCTGATATTGATCTCTCATGTGCTAGTAACTTGACCAGCTTCTGGCACTGCCACAATCCAGACAACCTGGCAACATGCAGGGAGGCCTCTTTTTACTCTATATAGTGGCACCAAAATGGGCAACTGATCCCCCTAAATATTTCACTCCCTTCAAAGTTTTTCAAATTTCTATTTGAAATGAGCAAGTTGAAATTGTCTCCCCTAAAAATGGTGTTTTGAGAGTAAAGAAAAAACATTCCACCCATATGTAAAAGAAGACAGAAATTGAGCCCCAAGCCATGCTAGACAGTCTGATAAAAAACATGTTAAGATTAGTAGTAGGAATTTCTCTGCACCCTGGCCCGAATTCCCACTGTGGCTTTTTATATTACAAAATTGTTTTCCTCTTTCTGTGGATTTTTCTGCATTCAGTATCTCTGCTACTCTTCTCCCCACTAGTAAAAGACACAGAAAACACATCAACACTTCCAGCTAAGCCAAATAATTCTCAATCTCACTCAGTATAACCAAAGTTTTAGATAACTCCTTCCATGAACTTAACACACAGCCTCTCTTCTATTCTTTAAGAGTAATTTCTGATAATCACTCAGATGCTGCTGTTATACTTGGATAAGAAATTTGGAAATAGGACTGCTATCTAAGAAACTGAGTACTGTATGTAGCAGAACAACCTTGTCAGATTTAACCAGCAGCTCTGGTGAAGAACAACTTGTGATGGACTGTCATGATTATTTTTTAACTTAACATTATTTGAAAAATCCTGTAGCATACCTACCACTTTTCATATTCTGCTTTGTTTTCTCAACATAAAAACTTTAGATTTTTCTGCTTTAAAACAAATAATTTCATTTCCTGAAAGAAAGTTTACTACTTAACATAGCCAGGGCTCATGAAACCATTTCAGAACACAGGAATGTCAAAGCTAACTAAAAGCCATACAGATAGAAATGTGCATTTGATACCATCTCCTCATTTTCAAACTGCATGTTGCACTGTGCTGCATCCTCGGTTACCAGCTTCTGGAACACATTGCGGCAGATGAGCCATATTGTCAGGCTAGCAATGAACATCCCAATATCTGGTACAAATAGTCTGATCACGTTCCCAGCATCTGCTCCTTTCACACTGTATGGGACGAAAAAAATAACAAAAAAAAGAAACATTTGTTATTTTTAATGGCATTTTCAACTGGAACAGAAAGTAAGCTCAAGGCAAGGAAAAAAAACCAAAAAACCCTGTCAGTAATAACAAATCTTTGCAGTATGGGAAATATAAGGATGATTGAGGAACTCCAGACAGACAGATATTTTTGCTCTCCAGAAGTACAAAATAAGTGATTATTTGTTGGGAGCTTGCACACTCTTATTTTAGTGACGCTTAGCATTTTGATTAACCCAATTCTGAATCAATTTTTTGAGAGCAATACAGGAATAACCTCCAAATTCAACAAGCAAGATTTCAGCTGAGTACCCAGAAAATCCATCTGTATGAAGCACAATCCTTTTGCCAGCATTCCTTGCAAAGACAACAATATCCAGGTCCACCAAAGATGAGGATGTCCATCCTAACCCTAATCCTTCTTCCTGGCACACAGAGGAATGATCAGAATGTGTTTAATATTTTGACATGTTTTATTATGTTTACTGTTAATACATTTTATTCAACAGACTACCTGAATACCTTTTGGGGTATTTAAGTACAAATATTTAAATGCTAATTAATGTGTTCAATCCCTGCCAAAGAAGCCTTTCTTCTGCTCTGCAAAGTTTGTAAGGCATGATTTTTATGTAGGAAAAAGGTTGCACTGTTTCACTGTGCAGATTTAATTGCTTATACTAGGGAATACAACTTTTTGGACTTGGATGTGGTGTCTGAATTTGACTCACTGTTAAAAAGGAGAGCCTGGATTTAGTTTTAGTGGCACAACAAAGTTTTTATTAAGCTGCTGAATGCACATATTAAACTTAAAATTATTAATGAGAGGACATAATCATAATTAATTGAAAGAGTGAAGTTAAGGGGTGTTAAATATGCAGCTCTAATTTAATTTTTTTACAGGGCTTTAAATCTGTAATCAGTTCTGAGGACAGGTGAACCATCTGTATACTGCCTTGGGCATGGGTGAGTGCACCAGGTCTTGACAGCCTGAAGTGGTGAAAACCTAACAGGTTGTTTTACAGATGCAAAGAAAGAGTTCACCTCTGGCATTTCTTCATTGCAGCTTTGAAGCCTAAAATAAACTTTGTGAAGGAGTTACCTGCAACTGCTGTGATTAAATGCAGTTGGAGTATCAAAAAAGTCTCTAATGTGATTACAATACAACCACTGTCAAGAACTGTGTGGGTCTGCTCATACACCCACGATCAAATCCAACATTTCCATCACTGCTGCTCTGCTGACCCAGCTTTTCCACTGATGTGTATCTTGCAAAATAACATATGCTCAAAGTGGGAATAAGGTAAGTGATCAGAAAGCTGGCTTTAATGTTTGTTTCAACAGCTTAACCCTGAATGGTCATGCACTGTATGGCACCTAAGTAGCTCAAAAATATTTTTCTAATGGCTTTCAGTTGTCCTGAAACAGAGAAAAAAAAAGTAATTGAAAGGTTTGCAAAAGAGTTAGATGGCAAAATCCTTGCTGGACTGCTTGCTTGTTTCTTGTGCCACTGGTCCCAGGAAAGCATGCTGCAGAGTCAACTGGCCTATGAGAGCATGGCCACTCTGGTTAACATTACAGAAAGTCCAGGCTTGACATGAGCCCGCCCTTCTTTTTGCAGTACGGTGACCCCTAATGTCACTGAAGATTAGCCCAGGCTGCACCTTGGCAGGAAGAGGCAAAAAGTACATGTTTAATGAATCTTTTTCCCAACGACAGTGTACATGAGTTTCATAATAATGTTAATGAACTTTTTTCAATAATCCTGACCATTGTGATGCCTAAAGAGGCTGACCTGGAACAGAGGCTAGACAGTGTTAAAGGAATAAAGTAGGTATTTATTAAAAGGCCTTCAAAGGATACACCTTGGGCAGTCCAAGAGCCTGGCTGTGGCTCTGCCCAAGACAGACCTAAGATGGATGCAAGATGCACGACCAGTCACTAATTTAGACACTTATACATATTTTGGTCCATTTACATATTGTAATTATCCAATTACACTTTCACATTATGAAGTCCTGTCTTCCCAGATTGCTCTCCTCAATTCGCTGTTGTTTGTACTTCTTGAGCCTAAAGCTGCAATGGTGTCCTTGGTTCTCAGGCTGGAAAAGATTGTTTTGTCTAACTACCCAGTGAAGAGAACTTGCAAACACTTTATATGAAGTTCAGAGTCACACACTATTGCAGTACACAATCTAAAATATACGAAAGCTAAAATTTAAGGCATCACTTCTGTAAGTGATTTTTTTCTTTACACAGATCTGAATTCTTAAGTAATTGAAAATCAAAAATTAATTTTGCATCACTTCTGAAGTCCTTCAGATTCAACCACTCACATGTTTACAAATTAAAAAGTGGCGGCCTTCAAGTACCAGCGCTTCTTAGTTGCACCAGGCTCTCCTTCCTCACATTGTACTCCCATGGAGCCATGCTGGGTATTCCTTTGCATATCCCGCTCCCCAGACTGAGGGGAGACCCCTGCGGGAGCCCTGCCCCTGGTGCAGCTCACATTTCTTTCCAAACCAAGTGCTTCTGATCTTTCAAAATAAATCATTTAGTGTGCTGTTGTGAGAGATGTAACGTACAGCTCAGGCTAGCAACAGAGAGACTGAACAGTGATACCTAACCACGGGGTGGGGGAAAATTCTGCACATGAATAGTTTATTCAGCAAAACCAGTTGCAAATGTATGCTGTCCCCACTTCCCCATGAAAAGGAAAACAAATTGACCTCGGTGTGATAATTAAGAAGGAAACAAAAGATCGCTTGAAAGTAGAAAAATGTATATTCTCCTGTAAAGCAGAATAATAAACTGCTTCATTCAACCCCAAGTAATTTGCTCCCCACTTTTTCACAGCAAAAGCTGAAACAAAAATCAGTTATTCCCACTTGTTATCTCTGGCAATACAAAAAAGAATGGCAAATACTGCCATCATTCCACAAACATTTCTCACTTTATTTGCGCATTCACACATGGTCATATTTTGCATTTGATAACAGTCTATACATTGTGCTCTTTCCCCCAAAAGAGGCTTTTAAACTACCAAGTTAAACAGAAGAACAGGAAACCTATTCAGATCTCCTACAACAACAGCTTTTTTTTTTAATCCCTGCAAGAATCTCATGGTGTTCAATGAATTGGTCATAGCCTTTGATCTACAGCTGGTAAAGTATAATTTATTCACTTAAATGAAATAATTTACCTACAGGGCAGCTTTAGTTGTAATAGATACCAGTGACTGAAGCTTATAATTCAGCCAGAAACATATTCTGCAGTATAATTACAGTAAATGACCGCTTTAGTTTTTCCTTCTTTCTTACAGGATGCAGAAGAAAACAACATGGACACACACACAGACACATACATACAGATACACACACAGACACAGAATGGATTAGGGCTTTGAAATGGTTTAATTCTTTCCCTTGAACAAAGAAATCAAATGCACACAATTTTTTAGAGAAGGGACTGCTACAGTTAGGGTTGCAAGAGTTCCTCTGTAACAAAAATAACTTTTGTAGGCCAAAAAAGACTTCATCTACTTTTCTGTCAATATGTGAAACTGTTCTATCATATCAACATACTCCTAATATGGCAATTTCCTCATCAGTGTGTTCCACTGCTGATTTCAGCTGAATATTTTAAACTTAATACCTTACAAAGGGTTCATCTATTTTCTGTGCATTTACAGAATTTTCCTAGGACAGTGTGACTCTGGTTTATTCCTGTATTTCTCTGCTGCTCAAGAAACTGAGCAAAATTTCCTACTTTATCTGCACTGAGAATAGAGATATCTGTGGACACACACACGTTAGAACCTTTGTCTTCATGTACTCTTACTGGTAGTCAAACAAATGTCATCATAATGAAACATTACATTCTTTGGAGCTGTAGAAATAAATCAGCATTTCTGATTTTATTAAATAATTTTTTCACTTTTTGCCTTTCTAGAATAACTGTTATTCACAAATTAAAATCATTCAACTCCTACTAAATGTACAAAGCTTTGGTGAACAGTGAAGTGTTAATACTGCCAAACCTGGCCTGATTTCATTTCTTTAGAATGGCAGACACTCTAACTTCCTCTTTATTTCAGATTTACAGAATAAAACCAGAAAGGCAGCAGAACTATTAGAATTACAACTGCAATATTTTCAATTAAAAAAAAGTAAAATATATAGTAAGACACATGTGAGATACCATGAATTATGTACAAAATAGTCCACATATAAAACGAATACCAACAGTCTTCAACTTTAAATATTTACTATTTTCTTACAAATAAACAAAAATGGGAATGAACAACCAGTCTTTCTTGAACAGAACTAAAATGAATTCAGCATCAGCAATGTATCACAATGTTAAGCTTATGTTAGACAATAAATAAGATAATGCTTCTAGATTAAAGAACTGTAAAAAAGCTTGATTTTATATTGGATACTGGGTAAACAAAGTATTTTAAAGCTTATTTTTTATTAAAGTTTTAAAAGTTAAAAAAAACTCTTATTCATGCATATTACATCTTTCCATACATGCATCCATCTTTCCTCTTGTCCCTTCAGGGATTTTCTATAGCATCTCTTTACTTTCTAATTACTTTAATAAAACAAAAGAGGTAATACTGTATTAACAGCTGGCAAGAGATAACCTAAGGAGGAGATGCATAGATGCTAATAATTTCCATTCATCTGTTTGGTGACTGTGAAACATCTGATATTTCTAATTGGATCTAATATTTCAGGGTAATTAATGCACCTCTGTAAATGCTTACAGCTGAATTCCCATGGGCTTCATCTGCAACCGTAATCATTAAGTTTGGAAGTGAAACAGACCCAAGAACCATAAGCATGGACCCCTGGAAACATGGACTGGCAGCATTTCACAGGTGCTACGCAGTACTGTGAATGATTCATTTGTTTATCATTAGTATTTTCTCTGATCCAAAAACAGTGGAAACTTCAAGGGTACCAAAGGCTACTAACCAGATGGCCTTAGAGATGTGCCTGCTGATCCTTGCTGGAAGAGGGTGTTGGGAATGGCTGCAGCTAGAAGCTAGTTAAAGGGGCTCCTTATCCTTTCTCAGTTTGAAATAAGGATGAAATGTCTGATCTGATATTTACTCTCCTGGGAAACTCCCACTTTACTTATCTGAATCTAAGGATTGCAGACACTGTCTGAGCCACAGCACTTCAGTGAACACAAGATGCACAGAGTTTATATTCATGGTGCCATACTTGTCCCTGCTAGCTCAAAAGACAAGTTTTCTATGATGTTGGTTCAGATGGCAACCTTGCCATCACGTTCAGGGCAAACCTGCACCGCGGGTAAGGTTTACAAGCTGCCGAGCACTGGTAGATCTGCCCTTAGTCCTCTCCTTGCTCATCGACAAATTGAAAATAAATTATATCACAAAAAAACCCAAAAAACAAACTTTGAAATATTAAAATCCACAGTGCTGTGTATGCTCTCTCTCTCTCTCCTGCACTACCTTAATATGATGGTCCTTTCAGTTCATGCAGAGCATGGCATGTGTTTTACCCAAAATACCTGAAGTTGCATTTTCAGAAAATATTGGTCGTGCAAAGTAAATGCATGGGAGGAAGAGGGAAGCAAAAATGCATAGAAAACTACTTATAAAAATATTTAGCATGCATTGACCTACCCAACATACAAGTTCAAAGGGCTCCTGAAGTATTTGCAAAATCTAAATCACTGCTTACAAACTATGTCTGCACGGATTCAAAACCCAAAAGTACACTTTGCTTTTTCAGGAAAGATACCTTGCAATGAAGAACACACTCTGTATTGCAGAAGTGCTTAACCACGTATAAACCAAACATTTGCTTTCCAAACACCACTATGCAGAGAGAGCGAGCAGCTATTTGAAACTAAATGTACACTGCCAAGATTTGGTGCCTCGTTGCTTGCATAAAACATTCAACATTAAGAAATTATGGATATGTGCAACGAGTAAAACGTTGGTTTGTGGTAATTCTTCTCTTTCTAAAGCACCTATTGCTTCTTTTTGTTCATTGATCTTCTAACAAAGGGCAAGCTCCAGCTTGCCCAGGGCAGCACACAGAAGATTTAAACTTCAGCAGGGATTTTCAGCTATCATGCAAAGCACTCAGCTACACTACTGCCAGACTCGTGACAGCACAACACTCAGCTTGCTTTGCCCATGCCCCACAGCTCCAAATGTGGAGCAGGACTCAGGTTGCACAGCCAAGAGGAAGGGAACAAAATCCCCTCCACACCCATGGAGCTGTGCGTGCCAGCCCCACAGCACAGCGGTGCAAATGACAAGTCCATCCGCTACACAAATTATTTCAGGTCAAAATGGGAATGTGATCCTAGATGGAGGCAGAGCCAAAGTGAGCAGAAGAGACCTGAGGACACCTCAGCTATAAGTGAATTTTGGTCTTAACTCTTCAAAGAAACTCTCCATTTTCAACACTTCTCACACAGACTTCCTACCTATGCACTCATTGTGTAAGGATTTAGCTTAAGCACTAATTCAGTATTCATTGATCTCTGCAAAACATTCCCAGTTAAATTTGTCCATAATGCTCATAAATATTTGGTAACTGGCAGCAAAGTGTTTGCATAAAGGCATACAGATATCCATATGTTCCACAATAGTCCTGAGTAAAAGAAAGTGCTGACAATCTGAAGCAGGCTGACATTCTGCGATTATTTCAAAACATATTTTCTCCCTCTCTCCGCAGTTTTCATACTCTAGTTGGAGCATGAACAGATCATCACTTCAAACTACATTTCATTTCATTCTGTTGCCAGCATATAACATACTCACAGAAAGTAAAAGACACATCTAGATTTCCCAGTCAGCTGCAGATGAGGAGGGAATAATATTTCCCCCAATTACAGCAACCAACATGGTAAATTACTGTCATTTTACAAAGCCAAATTATCTCCAATACAGAGAAAAAGCACACAACTACCAGTGGTTCAATCTGGAGTGCCCACTGCACTTTATTGTTTGCATAGGACACCCTTCTGTCCCACAAGACCCATTCCTAATTTAAAACCATCCAAGTGACTGTTTGCTGGGATGGGACCATTCACCCTCAATTCTTCCATATGAAACAGCTCCCAGTCTACCCTGCCTGCTGTGGACATTACCATCTTTCTCTTCAGAGCATCAATCATGACAGGACAGAAAACAACATCTAACTTTTCTCATCACCACCTGCTTGAAAATCCCAGTGGTTTAGAAGCAAGAGCACATGGACATTGCTGGAAGCAGGCTCCAGCCATCAGAGGAACGTGTACAATATCTGTCCTCACTCCTCTGCTGACTTCCATTAAAACTGGCCAAATGAAACATCTGATTCATCCCACTGGTGCACTTCGTTCATTTCTACAGTGTCAATCAAAAAAGTATGGAGTAGAAATGAGTGGCAAACTAAATCCCCCAATGCCATTAGATGTTGCTTCTAATTTTTCTGTAAATGGAGCCTATAACATAATCTCTGGATGGCAAACACCCCACATCCATGTGGGAGGGGAGAGGACTAATCCCCCCATTGCTTGATGCCATCTGCTCATTGGCTGGATGTGTGGCCACCAAAGACCTTTCTCAGGTGCAGGAGGCAACTGTGATAGTGTTTTGCCAGTGTGGGAGGATCTTACCTTGTCTTAGCATTAGACAAACCATGATTGCTCAGATCCAAACTGGGCAAAAAGGAGCTGAAGTGAAGGGCTCCAGGCTGGCTGGGTGCCAGGTGTGAGCACACTGCAGCAGGCTGGTCAGACCCAGCACTCAGGATGTTCCTGCTCCACCAGCCACAGACTCCCTTCTGTTTCATGTGCCAGTCTGTGTTTGGAGATCTCACATGATTTACTCGTGAACAAAACCCAACAAAAACAAAATAAAACACAAAGCCAAACTGTTAAGCATGCATCCTAGAGAGTTTTTTGGATGCTGATTGCAATGCTGATTGCTCTCCAGATTAAAACAAAGACTGGCTCACGTTGTGCTGCTGGTGGGTTTACAACTGCACTGCTCCCAGCTACCACTGTACTGCAGGAGGCTGGGCTGTGCCAAGAACAACACTGACAACAGTCTCACAGCTCGAGTGCTCAAACAGCACCGGCCATAAAAGATCTTCTATCAGATGTTCCTTTTATTTGAATCCCTAGGTTGAATGGCATGAAAAGTTAGCTGAAATTAATTTAGCTGAAAAGAAAATAAGCACAAGGGGTGGTAGGAAACAAGCAACCTGAAAACTGAACACAAACAGTTGGATAAATAAGATTCATCCTGAATGGAGACAACTTCTAAGAGGGCCTTATGCCAGTGCTGAGGCAGCCCAGACCATCAGATCAACACAACACAAGGACAGGTTTCAGAGGCACAAGGACCCTACATGAAATTGCCCAAGCACAGAGAAATTTTCTCCTTCAGTTAGCAGTGAGGACGTACCTGGGGTACCAAATTTAACAGTAATGATGAAACCTCAGGCAAAGACTGCTCTGCCATCATTTCCTTCCTTCTATTTTATCAAACTTTACTTGTCAGCATTTCTTAGCCTATAGTGACATGAGGTTACTCTTCTTTTTGCAAAGTACCTAGACTACTGTAGCATGCTGTAAGAAATGGCAGAGTAATAATCACACATTTTTTAGCTTTTACTTTCAGTGTGGTAGAAATTAATAATTTTCTTGTTAAATTATTAAAAATAATCCTGTTCTACTTCAGGCTTCATTTCCCTTTAATCTCATTGTGTTGCTGACTGCACATATGCTGCAGTTGTTAGCAGAAAGTAAATTTACCTATTTGATTTACATCCCTGAGACTCATGATCTCTTATTTGTCTCCCTAGTTTTATCTAGCCTCACCTGGGCACCTTATTAAGCCCTTTTGTTTGTTTAACCACTAGTGTCACATAAAAAAGATTACAAGCTGCCATCATGTGATTTGGGAATTCTCCTGTCATAAATGTGCAGCCAATATAACACCCCTGTGGCAGAGGCTGGCAGAGAAGTATCAGAATGAAAAGAGGCATACTGTGCACTGCTAACATTTCCTAGATTGATTGACCTCCTTCCACAGTTCTCTCTCTTGAAAATCTATGTCTCCAAGTAAAACAGAAAATAATAGAACAAAATAGCTCAGTTGAAGTGGTCTTACAGTGATCTTCTAGTCCAGCTTCCTGACCACTTTAGGGCTGACCAAAAGTTAAAGCATCTTATTAAATGAATTGTCCTGATGCCTCTGACTGGCTGACAAGGCCAAAGTCCTCAGACACTCCTCACAGGACATGCCTTCCAGCCCTTCCACCAGCTTTGTTACCCTCTTCCCAAAAAGGACTTTAGCATTCTTCTTAAATTGTGGGGCCGACACTGCCCATAGTGCTCAAAATGAGGCTGCACTGACACTGCATACAGGGGGAAATATTGAGTGCACCACATCTCTTACTTTTTTTCTGAAACCACTAATTTTAATTATTGCCGTCCTCCTGACAAAGGCTACAATGAGCTCTACCTTAAAATAATTCATTTACTTTTTTGGTTTCAGACCTCTGGCTGATCACACTAAAAAGAAGAATCACCCTTTTTCTGCTCAAAGAAACTGAAAGAGCCATCAATATTCCAAAATTTGCACAAAACTGAAGCTGCTAAGTTAGAGCCTATACCATTCCCAGTGACTGAGGAATGGGAATGGCATGAAAAAGCCTCCCTGACTTGTTCTGCTGAAACTGCACTTCTGCAGATGACCAACATTACCAGAGGAAGTCTTAGAGCAGGATTGAGGCAGCATGTACAGTTGAAGGCCTGGTCTATGTGCATGAGTTTGCAAAGGAATGTAGCAGCACTTGTGTTATTTCTGATTCAGCAATTGCTCTCCAAGCACCTTCACCTGGAATTCAGCCTTGAACAAAACTGATATAATACATTAAAAAGTTATAATGATATTGTGATTGACAAAGTTGTATCTTGACTCGCATGGATTCCTACAGCAGTTTAAAAAGAAAAACCCAAACCAAGGCATAACAGAAATAACAAAATAAAATTGACTAAGAGGATGCTTTGGAGACTTCATTAAAATTTAATAGAGATTTTTGTCTTTCAAAGTTTTATCATCTCTCAGACAGTTAAGAAGTTCTTTGCTCCCTCATTTTGTTATGGAAAGAGAGAGCCAGATGATCAGCTGATACCAATTATAAATTATAGGTCAAGATTACCAAAGGAAATGAAATATGGGGGCTGACTGATCCAATTTCTAGCAGCACTGAACTGGAGCAGATGTGAGCATGGAGCCCTGCAATGCTTTCCTCCCACATGTCTTTTTCTCCTCTGAATGGCAGCCCATGAAGGGAAAACTTGGCTTCTCGGTAAGTTCCCATAATTCATCTAGGTTCCACAATAACAGCATATATTCCTTTGTGTTCTGACAGTGTGCAGAGACCACAAAAGTCCCCAGTGAACTTGGGGTGTTCACCTCCATTCCACTTTTCTCATCATATGCATATGGTAATGAATATTTACTAGCTGCTTGGAAGAGTCAGTACAGACCCTTTACTCATGTCAAAAAAATGGGAAGAACCCTATCCTGTGGAGCTGTCTTCCAGGGCTAGATTAATTTTTCAACACAAATGTCATTTTCTGAAAGAAAGAAAGAAACCTTACTAATTTCCTCTATTTTTTTCTGATTAACTATTCACCACTTTACGCTACTATTTCACATTAGCTCACCATTTGCCCAGAACATCTAATACTAATCTTCCTGTGTAATACAAAGTCTGCTAGAATTTTCTGTTCACTCAGCTACTTTCTCTGGACACGTAGAAAAGCCATTCATATATTTGATTCTATTTCTCTAAGTTTTCTGGTCACTCTGAACATCTCCAGAGTTCTAAAAAAGAGGAGCATATGGCCACTCTTTAAATACATTTTAGGACTTGTGCACAGTGGGGTTGTTCTAACTAGTGTATTATGATGAGTGCCATTTAATGCACAGCTAATACTTTAGAAAATCGTATTTTACTTTAATTTTTTTTTTTTACTTAAAAACCCCACTTTGTTAGCCAAAAGAAAATTATGAAATGAATGTGCAAAACCACTGTGATGGAACCCACAAATGTATTCTTTCACCTTTTAATTACATCAGGCTTTATCATTATATCTTTGTATGACTTTTTATCCTTGTTTTTTGCATTCATGTGCTTTATCCTCTTCACTGACAAGTTTTTAATTTAAAAGTTACAACTGATTTGATTGCTCATTCACAACTGCATCTGCTGCAGCAATTAATCTTTGGTTGTGCAATCACTTGCCAATGTCATCACATAGCAGTGGGATGCAGTCGGATGGCAAACACACACATACACTAAAGCTACAGGAAGACTGTAAATAAATGAAAAGTAACCAAAGTAGTTTTTTACATGCTGAATCAAAAAGAAAGAAATGTTATGACACTGCAGTGACAGTGGGAGGGAAGGGAAGGAGTTATGCCAGATGCAGAAGATGACAGATATGCTGCTGTGTGCAGAGCAATGTGGAACAAATATAAAATCTGCACTGCTGTTCCTACCCTGGCAGCTTGGCTGTCTGCATTGCACAGGATCAGATCTCTGACAGTCTCTTGATCCACTCTCACAGGGCAGAAATCAGGTTGGCATGCTGGAGAAAAGGCAGTTTAAAGCCATTCACCTTCTAGACTGAGATGGAGTTACACTATGAGTGTTGCAGAAGAGTCCTGCAAAGCTCAGATATCACTTTGATAGTTTCAAAAGCTTTACTGGGGATACAAAATTTTCCTAAATGTTCACCTTCTGTAACCATGTGACCGTGACAGTCACCAACATTTCCTTACAAAGATACACACACCCATTTACAGCCCTTACAGCTATGAAGAGAAGTTGTGAAATGTGAAGCAACTTCACTCTTAAATGTTTGAAGTCAGGAGAAGAATAACAATGATTTTAAATCATTCCACTTTGAAGCTATTCATGATTATTCTTGGCATCCAATCTTTACTTGTTTTTTACTTCAAGTTAGAAAACAGCAGAAAAGTTATAAAAATACTTCAGGGAATGTGTCTTTATATCTGCAAAAGAAGAAATCAATGTCACAAGGAAAAAGAAAAAAATATTTTTTGTTTCTTACTAAACAACATTACATACTGAAATATACATATCTTTGGTATCTTCAGTAGAGTGTATCTAGTACCAAACATCTTTGTACAGGCAGTGTAAAATTTTAATTTCTGTTTTGATCCAAACTGTTCTAGCAGAGAGCAATTTTAAGACTGGAAGGATGGGACAAACCCATATTAATCCCTCTTTTGTCCTGGCCTATCAAATTATTGCTTTTCCCAAAAGCTATCCCCAGCATTGGAAGCGTTGGAAAGTGGTTTTATAAAAGTATTTGGCTTGGTTTCTAAACACACCTTTGCTCTACTGTTAGAGAAACACTATGGTGTATGTTAGGAAACTTCAGCCATGCTGATAAATAAATGAGTTTCAAGTTTCAGGTTTGTTTGATGGACTTTTCCTAGTTCATTGAAAAAAAAAAAGAAAAGGAGAAAAGGAAAAACGTGACAAACCTTCTTATTCATAAAGCATCTTGCAATTAGTAACACTACTGTGCTTCTCATCTTCTCATCTACACACAGCTAAATTTTAGATTTATCACAGGCATATCACACAATTAAGAGACTTATGTGCCTCCAGGATGTTTGTACACCAGCTCTCTTGCTGCACAGGAGGTGCACAGGAGGCTGGACAGGAAGCAGGACTGTCCTGCTTCCCACAAGTGAGTGGCTTCTTGAACTTCAGCCTGTCTGGGCAGAGGATTAAAACCCAGTCATCACACATGTGTGCTTTACTTGTATAACAATAGGATTTTCCTCTGGACTACCTGGTGTGATGTGCACCTTGGGTTTTTAATACTTGAATTCTCTCTAAGAGAGTTTAGAATTCTCTAAATTGTACAGAATTGACTATATTACCTAAAACTAGTTTATTTATTTATACCACTAACAATGAATTTTTGCCTTGGTTCCATAATGTTTACTCTTGTGAGAAAAATTTTTGAAATCTACTGAGTTGCTTATATAATTAAGGACTGTGTGTTCAGACATTTAGAAAATTCACATTGCTGCTTTCTAAGTTGTTTAAAAAGAAGATGCCAAAGTAGCTGCAATCAACCCAGAGAAACTCCTTTCTTGGCATATTACAATGATGTACACCAGAGAATAGCCATGAATACTGTAATTATTTTAGGTAGAGATTGTTTATACTACCATTAAGATAGCCACTTAAACATAAAGATGGAGGTTAAAACCCAAAAAATCTCTTAAATTTGCTCAAAACAAATGAAGTTACTTTAGTGACTGTTTACATATTTTGTGATCGTTTTATCACTTTTTCTTAATAAGGACAGCTTTGAGAAAATCCCACAAGTAAGGAAGCAATTAGTGGTCTAAGTGTTTTTAGCCATGTAGTGACCATCTAAAAAGCTTCTATAAAAAAAGTCTCCCTTGATGAATTATTTTTTACAGTCTTGCAGGTATGCTACACAAAGGCTACAAAACCATCACTAGCAAGATATTAAAAAACATTCTGTGACATGGTTGCTCGGAAGAAATGTGTTTATTATGCAAAAGCTAGGGTAGTATATTGCAAAACTTGCAAAAATGACATCTGTCAAAAATCAGCTTTTCTTCTAGGGAGAGGAGAGAGGAGAGAGGAGAGATTTCAATTGGAAAGGAGCTACAGTGATCATCTAATCTTACTGCTCAACCACCAAAATTTAAAGCATGCTATTAAGGGCATTGTCCAAATGACTCGGGCAGGCTGACAGTCACTGCAAACATGGGGCTTCAACTTCTCTCGAGGAAGCCTGTTCCAGAGTCTGACGACCCTCTTGGTAAAGAAATGCTTCCTAATATCCAGTCCAAATCTCCCTTGATGGATGCAGCTTTCAACTATTCCCAGAATTTCTTCATGGGCTACTACAGCATGCCCAATACAAAGTATTGTTTGAAGGGGGAATGAGAGGGAGCACACTGAACTGACTACATACAACAACACTGGAACAAAGGTCAACGTTGGAATAAAATCCAAGGTAAGTTAGACTGGTTTAAAACAAGGTTTAAATTGTTTCTATTTCACTATTTAATATAGACTGAAAGATTTCAGTTGACACGTTGGTGAAAAAAAAAGCTACTTAAATTTTCCTCATGTCTTCTTAAACATTTTTTTTCTTTGCAAATACAATTCAATTTTTATTTTGGCTTTCTCTGCTTTCTCTGTAACTCAGACTTTTATTTCAAAGTCTTGCTTTTTGTCAGAGCAGCGAAGAAAACTCAATTTAAGATAGAACCTCAGGCATGCAGAATATATCAAATAAAACTGAAAACACATTTCTTCCCCATTTCCTACACTATAAACAAGACAAATACTTCGGCACACACATGCACAAATTCCACAGCCCTGGCCACCACGAAGTAACAAAAAGAGAGAAGCTTTGAGAATTAAATTAAAGCAATCTGAGTCCCCCTGTCTTCCCAGGACTCAGCACCCTGTGCTGCCCTTTGCCTGGACACAAGTGTATGCATGTGGGAAGCCAAATCATCTTCTGCTCATCGCACCCTGAGAAAAGAGCTGCAGTGTTATGGCTGGAAGGACATGAATAAGACTTTCTGATGTAGTCCTCTGCCTCCAGATCCCTACCTATTATTACTTCAGTTTGGCAGCCTGGGCCTGCAGCTGAGGTAGCCAGTACCATGTTTGGCCCAGATGAGAAAGGTGTGGAGGGCTCAGAGTTGGTGCAGCACCTCTTGTCGCACCTTCTGCATCACCACTGTTGCTGGAGCTGTAGCCTTTGGGGATCTCTGAACCTCAACCCTAAAACCCCAAAAAGCAGTTTGGGGTTGAGGATGAGGCCCTCAGTGACATGTTTTACCAGGCAGAGTAATGATAAAATAGAGATACCACCCAGAAGACAACATTTGTGTTACAAGCAATAAACTGCCCTTTTATTCACAGCCTCCCAAAGGAATGTGTGGAACTGGTTCTGTCTCTCGACTCCTCATGTTACATTTATCTGCCATATTATTCAAATAGCACACGCAACCATAGAATATTCAAAACTGCAGAATAAATTCACATTCATTAACTCCTACAAAAGTGTGATGGCCATCGTATATTAAGGATAGAAAGTATAAACAAGCCATCAATTAATCTAATCTCTCCGATTTGAAGCACATCAAGGATGGTATGGTGTGGAAGAGAGCCCTGCCAAAGTAAGTGCCTGAGCACTGAAAAATTAGCACTTGCTTAAGTGCTTTGAGGGACAAGAGACCAAAACAATTTTACAGACTAATACAGCTATTTTTTCCCAAAATGGTGAAAGATGTGCCTGGCAGGGGTTTTCCAAGTCCCTTTGATTGCACCACTGCACCCATTTTTCCTTGTCTTCTCAAATTATTCAACATTAGTGAAAATTATTCAAACTGCACTGTTTCTTTTAAAATAACCTCTCAAGGATCAGACCATACAGCCTCATGCAGCCCCTGGCTGAGGCAAGGCTCCCAAAATGATGTCAATGGGAGCCTTGCCCAAGAAAGGACTATAGGATTCAGCTGTATGTGAAGAAAGGCTTGAAGTAACGGAGCATAGTATCAGGATAAGACTGTATATTTCAAGTATATATTTATTCTTTACACTAAATCACCAAAGAGCGTGGGGAGAAGAGGGGGATGTCACTTTGGAAAACCATATGGTGCTTTGATTTCCAAGCCAGAACTGTGCATACTGAATGTTTATAGAATCTAGTGGTATTCTCTCCTTTCTGTTTATTTCTGTCACCCAGAGAAACTCTGGCCAAGCACCAATCAAATATCCAAGCAAGCAGGGGGAAAGAGAGAAAACAGCTCACACCAGCAGTAGGCTCATGATTAGCAACCTAAACCTGGAAGGAGGCGCTTGGGAAGCGACTCTGATACATTTGGATTCCAGCACTCACCGCATGTCATGAGTGGTTTTGGATATTGAGTTCTCAGTCTCTGCAAGGGGTAGGGAAGACATACACAGCATTTCTGGCTAGACTGAGCAGAGGCATATGTGGAGCAGCTGCAAAAGCAGACATCCTTCTGCTCTCAGAGATCAGTGTAGGAACAAAAATGCATCTCTCAGCGATGACAGCTAATCTGCTCCTGGGTTAGCTGTGTCTCTCTACCTGTGGCAAACAGGGCTGCTGCATTTACTTTGCTTCAAATAAAACCAATGCAGAATATCCTCCTTATCACCCTATGCTTAGGAGAGCAGTTGGAGGAGTTACTGAGGTACACAGAAGATCTGAAATATATCTTAATAGGAGACAGTCTTCATACCCAAGCTCTAGCCTTGATACAGAAATCTTCAGGTCTTTTTCCTTGCGAGTCTTATTCCCTTCCCTGCTCTTATCTGCTTACCCTTTCCTTTCAGTGTGAGAGCAAGCAATCTCCAACTACTCTTTCATTTTTCGGAAACAGTAAAAGGATTACAAAAAGCATAACAAGCTCACAACTCAATACACAGTATTTTATATACAGGAGCAGCTTTCACTGCTGATCAGCCTCAGTATTACTTTAGGGAGAGTCTGGGATGCTACTGGTGCACTTTCTACATAGATGTTGCTGCTGTACTAAGTATGGTGCAGAGAGGTCTTACTAGCATTACACAGGGTAGAAGTCACCTAATTTTACACACACATATATATATGTAACTTCTAATTAATAGCAAGTTTTTGCATACCATGAAAATAACAACAATTTTAGTATCAGATTAAAGCTATCAACCAAACAAAACTTGTATCTTTGATACAGAAAAGTCTTTCATTTTTATAAAGATAATTTCCTTTTACTGTGAAATTGGTGCTCAAAAGTTCCTTTCTCTACCCTTGAAACAACTATTTACTATGAAAAACATACTTATTGAAGGTTGCCAAAAGTGTAGTAACCACACATCTGTTATTCTTCAAATATATATTTTCTAAAACATTTGATATTTACTTCACATGTAATAACAGTTATTCAATTTTTCTTAAGTGTGCTTTGTGGAACCATAATGTAAAGCATTACATGCACAGGAGAAGCACCATGGGAACAAATGCAAAAAGGGAGTAGAAGTGTTGTTAGTAGCTGAGTAACTTACTAGTCACACTACAAACTACAACCCAGAGAAACATAGTAAGAGGAGTATTGGAAGTCTGGAAACCCTGCAGAATGATGAGTTTTTAAAGGTCCAACATCATTCATTTAAAGTTTTAAAATTGTTAGATAATTTATAGGTGAACAAATATGTAAAAACAGAAGACATTTCTGTAATCGCTACTGAATCTACTAGACAAGGACATAAACTTCATCTGGTAGCTCAAATTAGAGAAATTTAGGTGTTTAAAAAAGCCTTCTTTTGGTTTTAATTTTCCACAGTGTGGTAACATATCCCCAGGGCTGGTGGTGGCTCTTTGCAGGCTCTGCACTGCAAGCCTCACCCCAGCCATGAGCTGGAAAGACACTACTGGCTGCATTATAGGAGAAGACCAGCTCTCTGACTGAACTGATGTTCTTTCTTTTTGAATTTTAGCAGGCTTTGTGTATTAAGCTCTCTTTAATTGCCAGAGTAGCCAGGAAACAAGCACAGTCATGGTTAATTGTTCATAACTATTCCACTTGAGAATTGAAGTGAGCCTCCCAGCAACAGGACAAAAGGAAATGGCCTCAAGCTGTGCCAGGGGAAGTTCAAGTTGGACATCAGGAAGAATTATCTCACAGAAAGGGTGGTTAAGCATTGGAACAACTGCCCAGAGAAGCAGTGGAGTCACCATCCCTGGAAGTGTTCGACAAACAACTGGATGTGGCACTTAATGCTATGACTTACTTGACAAGGTGGTGTTTGCTTAAAGGATGGACTCCATGATCTAGGAGGTCTTTTCCAACCTTATTGATTCCATGATACTATGATTTTTTACTGGGTCCTGAATATGACTGAAAAAAATCTTAAGCCATTGAGATGAACAATGCTTTCTAAACCAAGTTTTTAGTCATGTTTGGAACAAAGTACAAGAGATCTGACTGCTTTCCAGAAGTTTTTCTGCATGTGTGGGTGCCATGGTAATATGCATCAATAATGAACAATAATACCCACATTAACAGTGGCAAAAAGTCATCCTATTTATCTATAAGTCTACTTGCTTTGGCTTACTGAAGATTTTTTTAAAAACAATTAAGGTGACAACTTGCATCACGTGAAAGTATCAGACATGCTCAGCCTTTTAAACCATGTTTCTAATAGGACAACAAAATGCAATACAATATTTTTCCTAAATCTCAAAATTGCTCCTCAATGTTCTTCCTGTGGTTAGGAACTGCAGTCTAGATCATGCTGGACAAAGGTGGTGACTAACATAGTATGTTACAATTAGCTTATTTGTAATGTCTCAAAAGACAATCAATAACATAAAGACCTTCATTTATATCTATCAAACCCACATATACTCCTTTTAATTGAAAAGCTCTTAACTCCAGTCATTTCCTGGATATAAAGCTACCTTACTTGAGCTCCAGCATTTTTAATTTCCCTTGCATTGAAAAGCAGCATCCACAGCTCACAAGTAATGCTTACATAAAAGCCTTGCAGTCAGATCTCTTGGTGGCACATTGTTTTTCAGGATATGAAGACAACAGTAATGTAAACACTCTACTACTGCAGAATAAACACCATGTAGCCACAAAGCAGTGATGACTTCACCTGTAAATTATATGGGATTAATTTTCTGCAATGTAAACTGACTGTCTATGTCTCCTGTTCCTCAATGCACTCTAAAACTGTTTGTTGAGAACAATTAATATCTTCCGGGTTTAAAGCAAAGATAATTCCTCCTTAGGGCATTACTTCATGTTTCACCTTTTGTGTATCTAAAAATCTTGCTTTCTCCCTCCTGAATGAGAATGTTCTTGCTCAAACAATACATTTAAATGCTATTGATATTTCAAAGCTGACTCAGGTGTGCCTAAGTCAACAGCTTGCAGAGAACAAAATTTTAAATAGTGAGACATGCTTCTGCTGGTTCTTTCCCTAGAGTTTATATAAATAAACACAAGAACAGCTGTATTGGATCAGAGCTAACATAGATATAGCCCACTAACCTGTCTCTATTTGTGGCCAAAAAGGGATTCCTACTGAAGAGAATAAGATTAGGGAAAGGATGTAGTGATACATCCCCAGAATAAGCACTCTGCTTTAAGAGATCAGCAGACTTGAGATTTCTACTTCTGTGACTGCAAGATAAGTGTGATTCCAGCATCCAGGTACTATATATAGGAATATGTTTGCTTTGGAAGCTATTCTTTAAGATACAAAAAGTACTGATCTTAAGCAGTGACATATGATATTAAGAAAATATTGCTTTAAAGGAGTTAACACTGAACTTCACTTATATGTTTCTCATTACCATTTTACTCAACCAATTTGAGAAGTTGTGGATGCCCCACACCTTGTGTTATAGCCCAGGCTGGATGGGGCTCTAAACAATCCATGGCAGGGGGGTAGAAACTGGATGACCTTTATGGTACCTTCCAACCCAAGCCATTCTATGATTCTATTATATATTCTTGTCATAAAAAATATTGTGTTAAAAATACAGGTAGTATAATAGATATTACTAATTTTAAAACTCCAAATCTTAATTGTTGTATTTATATAAAAGTCTTTATCTTCCTTTTTTTTCTCCTTGCCAGTTCTCTGAAAAAGCTGAAAAGAAAACACATTCGATTCTATGACTATGGCAAGCAAAGTACATTCAAATCTTCACCTCATCTGTGCTAACTAATGTGCTGCTTCAAATAAAGTAACCCCAGAGTGACAATCAATCTCTCAAGGTGCAGAAGTGCTGTTAGAAAGCCTTTCTGCTTTTCAAACTAGAGTGGCAATAATGGCATCTGCACAGAAATCCCTTCTACATATTTGCCTCCTCTCAGAAAGGCTCCTCAGCTGTAATTTAGTCTATCAATAATTCTCCATCCTTTATGTGGTATATACCTTGCATATACACAGCTAGCATGGATTCTTCTTGTTTTGAAACATCTCAGAGGTTGGAAATTGCCACCACAGAACTTCTAATGAACTCAGCTAAAAAGATGCTGACCGTAACCATTCTCTCTTTCAAAACACAGACACAGTATCAATTCATTCTAGAACTCCTCAAAACTTTTTTTTTTTTTTTTTGATGAAGAGAAGCAGCACCAGCAGATGCACCAAGAGATGCTAATTCACAATTTGGGTGATGAAAGGTTTATTGTAGTGTCCTATGGTATCACACTGAGTGAAATGCTCATTAGGAACGAAAGTGGATGTAACTTGGGAAAAAAAAAAACCAGCCTGTTAAAAAAAACAACTTTTGAGGACATCAAACTTAGCAACTGAGTGTTTAATTTTCAACAACATCCAGAACTTCAAGTGGAGAGGAGATTCTTCTGCTTACCATTTGTAGAAGAATAAAGATAGCATTGAGCATCTGAATCCTTCTTTACTTTACATAACTCTTTACTGGACTTGGCCTTGTTTAATTTACAAGACAGAAATGTGTTTCTGGTGTGATGACCTTGTGGCTAAGTTTGTCTGCAAGAAGTTCTTGCACTTGAGGACTGCTGAATATTGAATTTTCCTCTGGTGCTAAATAGATCTCTGCCAGCTTTGCACCTCTTTCAACTTCATTTACTTTTGTCAACTCATATGTCAGAGATTAGAAGTCTTCATGGAAAAAAATATGAGTGAGAGCAATATTTTCATTCATAAGTAAGACTTGTGGCCAAAAGGTGTGTCTCTTTTTTAATACCAGCATGCTGTAGAGTCACCAGCAAACCACATGATGAGCCAAGTTCATATAATGAATAAATTGCTTCAGATTGACTCGGGAAAGAGAAGAGGACACAAACAGAAAAGCTGAACACATATGTGCATGACACTGCATGACTTCCACTCTAAATTTGAGGTCTCTGATACATTCAATCAAGTAAAATAAATAACTGTGCACATTTGTCTCTGCAATTTTTCTTCCTTACTTTTTTGCACTAGTAAGGAAATAAATTTATGGCTTACCTTTCAAAACCAATCTGCCGTAATGTTTTCTCCCATGTCGAACCTGCACAAAGAGGAGAAAAAACACCTTCAGTAAAGAACCTTTTTTGTATGAACACTCTTTTCCTTTCCTTGTGCAGCTGGGATCTGTATATTAAGGAGATTTTTCCACCCCTAGAGAAGTACCTGTAAATAACACGACTTTTCCCCAGAGTGGAGAATGTTGACAGATGCTACCACTGGGTGACACAACAGTGAGAGGGGTATCAGCCTATACAACTTGACATTGCAGAGCAGCTACAGTTCACTGCAATCCCAAGGGTGGTCTCCTCTGCTAGAGCAGTGTGATCTGGAAGCGCTGAGCTGGCATCTCACATCATGCACTCTTCACATTTCAGCTTTTCACTTTACTGTAGTGTTTGCCTGATTCTTGCTGAAAGCTTTACAGCTCCTTCTGAAATCCAGCCCTTTTATTTTTAAGCAAAAGCATGAACATGTATTCCTTCCTTGTTGTTTAATCCTTCATAGAAAGAGCTGCAAAGGACTCTTTCTCAAAACTATCAAGGACTCAGCCCCACGAACTACTCAAATGTGCATCCAAACAACTGCCCTCAGTATTTCTGATGCACTTAAATGCACTTCAAATTTTACCTCGATTTTCTCCAAAATAATCCCCCCACACACTTCAAGAACTAGGTTTTTAGTATTAAGCTCTTGGTAGATTTTTAGCCTTTTGCCAGTCTTTTTTTTTTAACTGCTATGAGGTCATTATAAACACAGGCTACTAAAAGCACAAATATCTCAAGTCATGCAGATCTGCTCAGTAAATCTGTAGGAGGACATGAAGCTGCATCATAGTTTGCTCTCTGTCCTTTTGTGCTGCTGTGGGAAACACAACAGGACTGCATGCCATGTAAGCAACTACAGCTCTTTTTGAATGACTGACTCATCTCAATCATTCATTGAATTCTCAAAATCAGAGAAGTGACAAAAATTCCTGTTGCTGATGCATTCCATCACGTAAAGGGAAATATAAATTAGGAACAAAAGGATTCCCTGTGAGTTTCATTAAGCAGCACTTTTAACTGCCCCCATTCAGTGCAAAGCAGGCAGGAATTTCAGGCCCATATCCAGCAAAACACAAAGCAGAAAGAGACTTCAAAAGCAAGGTGGAGAAATCTCTACCTTCACTATATGGGAAAAAAAAAAAGAAGTTAAATCCTGTTCTGGAATAACTGAGCAATGTTGATTGTTTGATGAGTAGCGAGAGCTTCTACTGTGGCACCTATATTTGCCTGAGGTGGGGCACAACTTCTGCCTGCACAACTACATAAGACATTACATTCATCACACTGAGTTAATATTTTATGAAAAGAAGTCCTCTAAAGACACCTCTAAAGCAGGACAAGAAATACTTTCACACATTTATTTCAAATAAATGTGAAAAACAAAAATAATATCCAGCACAGTGAACAATAAATGATTGAGATAAATAAAGACCCCCTCCATTAATGCATCCCCCAAACCCATTATCTTCTGCTCATCTCTGGAGTGTAACTGGTTTCACACAGCATCTATGAATCAAGCCATTGTTAAAAAGGTAACTGTGCCACTCCACAGGAGGCAGGGCAGACACAAACAATTCTCTATATATTTTATTCAATCCTGCTGGCTTTGGAAGAGTAGCCAATGGTTTTTGAACTCTGAAGATTTGAAGAGTGTTGAAGAAAAGAAATCTCAACAGCACTTCCTAAAGCAAAGGCCAGTACTGACATTTTTAGTCTATGTGCCTTCCACTGTTATGTATATGTACATGTATGTATGTATTCATATATGTATGAATTTTTCACCCCATGATTGGCTACACCTCATTCATAATATATAGATAGAGTCCTACTGGAGAGAGAAGGTGGAGAGGGAGAGAGAAAGGAAAAAAGCTTTAGAGGAAAGGGAATTGTGTCTCCATTGGTTTGAAATAATCTTTTGGCTGCAGCTGGCCACCAGAATACTCTTTGAAATGCATCTGACTCCTCTGAAGCAAAGCCTGCCAAGAACACAACTAACATTTCATATTAAAAAAACAAATCTTTTTTATGGAGTCTTATTTTAAAATGTTTATGATCTAAACATTGGGTTTTAAGACTTGCCAATTCCATTCACAATAGTATCAACTTCTACACCACACTAAGAGCCAAAAGTAAATACCCTGAGGTAACAGAAGCACTAAAAAGAATAGTGCTATTAAAAGTCTAGAAAACCTAGTATTTGATTTAAACCTTACCCGTTGCTTCCAAAACATAAAACAGGGTTATATCACATAATTCTCATTAAAATAAAAAAGGAGTCAATCAAGAATTAAAGACTTGATCCTGCTCCCAAGGAAATCAATGGGAATTTGGCTGTTCAATTCAGTCTTTCTCTCTGCTACGACTGGGGAAAATATTCACCCCTTGACTTTCAGAATCCATCAACTACTACACTTGAGTTACTAAGTTAAGGTGGCTTCCCTTTGCTTTCTTTTTTTTTAGCACCACAACAAAAATACTATAACTGTTTATAAGAATGCCTTAATCTGGTACCCATGTAATTAAGTTTTTTTTTCCAAATATTTTCTCCAGAGTGCCCAACCATCCTCATTTATACCAAAAATTCTGTTTCACATTAACAGCTCTAGCTTCAATATTCTTCAAAGAGATGAAGCATAATGCACTTCCAGAATTTCTGCTCACATTTAATAGGGGCAATAGTTACACACATACCATGTTCACATAAGCACTCAATGAAATCCTAGCATATGAATGAGAGTATAAGAATATGAGATTTAATAAGATAGAATCCAGACATCTTCCTTAAGTCAAAAGTTGCCTTCTATGACAGGTAGTCTTTGATTCACAAGGCAGTTGCCATATTTAGTTTGGCTTGGTTAAAACTCTCTGCTTACTATGAACTTAGTAAGGATGAGAGGACTCACACACCACTGCTAGGTTGTTCGCCTTACAAAACATGAAGGTGCCTTGCTGCTGAAGTGCACTGCTGGGCACAGGGAAAACACACATTCACAGGATCACAGAATCATGGAATACCAGGTCAGAAAGGACATCAAGGATCATCTGATCCAACCTTGGACGAAAGCACAGGCTAGACAAGATGCCCCAGCACCCTCTCTAGCTGGGTGTTAAAAGTGACCAATATTGGGGAAGAATACTGGGTAAGTGATTTTCATCCTTTCATGGAGGTTGCACAGCTATTCACCTTGAGCAGTATCATGCCCTATCTGCCACTGCTGCAGAGATCTGTAGCTGTTGAGGGAGAAGTCTGGCATGCATTGTAATTGAAACTCATGCCTCCTTTGCCATTCCCATGCACATGTGCTTGAAGGTCCCTGTGGATCCTGTGGTCTCCGTGGCTATGTGCAGTGATTACCAAGGCTTGCTGCCTTCTCATTTCTCCAGAGTTAGTGGCTACTTTAAGAACTACATGCCTGTGCCTGACTCTGTTCTTGAGGCTTTCTAACAGGAAGAATAATAATTCTTGCATTCTTTTCTCACTGTGATTTGACATAAGGACCAGAGAGGAAAAATGGGGCTTAACTGAACCAAAAGACAATGTTTGACATTTTTCAGTAAGCATTAAGTGAGCCTGTCAAAATGCAAGTATACAATCAGAATTATATGAAGGTCTCCAAAGACTGGAATAGGAAAAATCTGTTAATTCCATCAATCCGAAGTTAAAAAGGTTTTTTCTGAGCCTGTCCATGGGGTATCACAGGGAGACACCCAGACTCTCTGAAGGAACAAGCAAGGTACCAGACATACCCCACCACACTTAACTCATGAGTAACATGCAGCTGTGACACATATAAACCTGTTATGATACTTCAGAAACAGGCAGATATTCTTGCAATAGTAACTTCAGTGATCTTTATCCTAACATTTTGAAGGAAAAGAATTTCGGAAGAACAGCTGAATTTGTAATGATTAAAATATTCCTATCAATTTCAAAACTTTGATCTTAAGCCTGAGACACTTACTAGTATTCTTCAAACCATGGGGAAAAAAAAGGGAGAAAACCCTTTCACATATTCAAGAGATACAAAACAGAGGTACAGAATACTCCAGAAATGGGAAGAAACACTGTGCTAAACATTTCCATTACAGGTGCTACTTCTATCAGCTCTGCTTCTCAAGCAACAGAGAACAGGGCAGAAGTTTGCAGAGTCCAGCCCAGCCAGACTAGTTGGGTACCGGAGTTTCTTGAATGGACACCTTACAGCTTTCAAAAAATTGAATGAACACATTAGCTTGTCCTGCTACAGCTTCTTTTTCAGTAGAGATACATACACTATATAAACTACTTGAGGGTCTGCAGCCTATCTTCAATGGATTGGGAAATACTGCTGTGCTGTGTATTCTCCTTTATCACCTCAGTACTTACTAACAAGTAACTAACAAGTGTTACCATTACTAATGAGCTGAAATGTTCACACCTGATAAAAACTGCCATATTTGGAACATATTTATTTCAGCAGCTTCATATATTATTAACAGCCTTTACAGTTGCTTGTTCCTAGTAGCAAGCTTCTATCTTCTTCCAAACAAAACCTAAAACATCTATTTTTTTTAAGAAATCCTACTTTTTTGTTATTTAGCAAACACAAAACCACAGGTTTTGTGAAACAAAACAGTAGTTTTGACTTGAGAAATATAGGTGGCATAGGGAAGAACATTCTCTTACTTGCTGCACAGTACCATAATGGTACTGTTAATATTTACTTACTCTTGGCTATCCAATAGTTAGTTACATGCAATGTGACTCTTACAGAAATAATAACTTCTCTCATGTGAAGGACATCAGACAATGCTACCTTGGCATTTAGAATCCATCTGTCTATTTTGAGAAATAAAGCTCTCTTACACTTCCTCTTCCCTTGATTCAAAGTACTTAGCCTGCACCCTGCACTCATCACTTTGTAATTTTATCTCCAGTCTATCATCTGGGATAATGACACCACTTTATTTTAGCATGAGATCTCCTAGTATGGCATATTACTACTCTGCTGTGTTCATGCTGATGTTTTAATTCAGAACTGGAGAGTATTTATTGGGCAATTTTTTTATCATGCTTTGGTTTGCACAATGGAGCAATCTTTGACTGCACAGACTGGATTCCTTTCATGTGAAACTAAAGCACAGCCCACAGACCCAACTGCTGTGTTTCAGCCACCAGCTCTTTTCTGTATGCATGACCAGAGCAGAGCTAATCCACACTCAAAACACATCAAAACATGGCAGGCAAGGACTCTGCACCAAATGCTTGACCCCTATCACAGTGTGCTGCTTGCTGAGACAGATGCAGCTCACTCCACCACTCCCTGTGCCTGTCCAGGAGTGTTCCCAGAAAAGCTTCCCAGTTACAGCCACCCTGAGGGATGAAGGGGCAGGTCAGGGTGCTCACCCTTAAGATTGTTTTCTGGGTTGTATCCCATCCAATGCAGTGAGCAGGAGCCTTTCTATTGCTCTGATGTACAAGCAGAGCTCAGCACTGTCACACTCCCTGTAAAACCCCAGGGAGCCAAATGTGTAAGGCAAGGCAGCAGATTATTTAATTTTTGAAGTAACTCCTCAAGGAGAAGAAGTAAAGGGAAATCTGGGCTGCTACAGTTTGCTGTGCATGCTGAAGAGACTAAAACCACCAGTAAAATAGAAGCTTAGGGCCAGTGGTCCAGGATTCTGTCTAGATGAAGAAAGTGATTGCTGACTACATACCAGGAAAGAGTCATATCAAGAAGAAAGATCAGATGTTGCAAGCCTTTACTTGCCTTCCACTCATACCACCCTTCAACAGATTTTTTTACTGAATAAAGAGCACAAATTTGATCCCTTCACAATAATGTCATGGGAAAGATTTACTGTGTATTTTCTCCTCTGAGAAAAATAATAAATTACTATAGTGAGATACAAAAATTGTTTTCCAATAAAAAGAAAACTTGACTCATTCCATGTTAACCGGAAAAATAATCATCATCAAAAATGCTAATTCTCCTCTGAGGAGATGTTATGAGTGGGAACTTCTACTAATAAAATGAGCAGAGGAGGAATATAGAGCAAAGTGCAATAGTACTGACACTACATTTGTGTGTGCACACATATGCACATTGCTTTAAGGTGAGCAATAAGACAAAGGCTATGGTAAAGTGATTAGCAGCTGCATGTGAACAGTCACCTCTTCCAGCCTGTGGCTTTCCTGGGAGCTCTGGGGCTCCAGATATGTGTCAGAAGAGCTCTCACAGAAAAGTGGGGACCCTAAAAGCAGCTGCTTCACAGGCCTAATCCATATTCTTTCTTTTTTTTTTTTCCTCTGTACCTTGATTAGCACTTAGAACTGGGAGGCTGGGGGAGCATTGTTTTTTTTTAATTGACCACGTAACTTAAGATAGACAACACCATGTGAAACACCCCTTAGAGCCCGTGGGTTATAATTGATCCAGCATCTTGCTGGAGGAAAGGGCAGATCCCAGCTCACTTTGCTTGGTGGTAAAACCTGTGTCTCTGAGCCTGATGCAAAGTCTATAGAAATAACTGGAAAGACTTGCATTGAGTTAATGGGCTTTGATAGTTTGCTGAAATTCATAGCAATGAGGAACAATAAAAGAAAAAAAAAAATCAGTCTCTATATGTGAAGATGACCTGATTATTAAAAGGCAAGTTAAGAGATGTGTGGGAAAAAATAATGACTTGGAGAAAGAAAATGTGGGAAATTTCTGCATTTTTTCTCCCATGAAAGATTTGTTTAAAATGATACACAGGTAACAAAATAAATTTAAATTGGCTGAATTGCTTCATATATTTTTTTACCATCTTTTTCACAAGGATGACAGGTTCCCTAATTTTTGTAAAAACCATGACTTCTTTTATCTGCTTAGATATATCAGAAACACTTACAGGCAATCTTCCCCTGCAACACACACAGGCTTAAAACCACTCTTATTTTAACCTCATTTAATTTCAAATTTATTTTCTCAATGAGGGAGCAAAACAGCAAAACCCAAAGCACTAGAATATCCTTGGGGAATGTATTCCAGATGAAACCCAAGACAGCTAGCTAATGGAAAGGGCTTTTTTGCTTTTGTTTAATATTTTATTTATCTATTTGTTTGCTGTAATGGTTGGTTAGTGGGTTTTACCCCAAGTTTCCAAGGATATTTCATGTTTGAATTCATTCTGCCATCTTTTATTCTTCCTTTTGAAACAGAACCACCCCTCTTCCCCCATCATGTAGAACACTTCAAAAATGGATGTGGAAAATAAAACAATGTGCAGAGCAGAACACTGCAGGTTACCAGCACTAGGGAATAAAGGGTAACAAGTCAGATGGTCCTTAGATATCTCTTATTCTTCTCTACAGCAGAAAACAGGGTCAAGGCTCCAGGGAGCAGCCTCAAAAGAAGGCTGCTTTTCCTGCTGCTGCCATGGGGGATTGCCAACCTTAAGCCAGAGAGTGACAGAGTTTAAGAGGATCAAAATTTTCTCCAGACCTTCTGAACTGGACAAATAATAATTTAATGAGTCCTTTTTCAAATATGGTAGATGGGCTTTGCTTTAGTTTTCAAAGTGAAAGAAAACTTGTACTAAGTTTTCTTTTTCATAAGCCTAAAGAAAAGAAGTGTTTTCTCCATTTGTATTGGCAGAAAAATTCTCTCCTCTCCTATCCCAAGCAACACTGCTCT
This sequence comes from Agelaius phoeniceus, assembly GCF_051311805.1. NCBI lineage: Eukaryota > Metazoa > Chordata > Aves > Passeriformes > Icteridae > Agelaius > Agelaius phoeniceus. Next base: position 101,979,828 of record NC_135265.1, on the reverse strand, counting down.
GTCTGCTAAGGAGCATCTCAGAGGCAACGTTTTAACTCCAGAGTGTAAGTGACAGGCATCCTCCCAGCCTCTAGAGCTACCCTCTGCTTACTTTTATTGTAACATAATATACTGTTATGAATAATAACATCAACCTAGTTTCCTGCAGGTTGTGTTATTATTCAATGTGTGCAGTGTACCAGCACAAGGAATTTGCTTTTCATTATCTCATTTTCTCTTCTTGTCTTATCTGAAGGAGGGGAAGTGGGCACATGATTCTTCATGGATTTTTCAGCATAGACACAGGAAGGGGGAAATAAACAGGAAATGTGTCTGCAGTAGCACATCCATATACAAGAAATTATGGATGTCATAAATAAGAACAGGAAACTAGGAAATCTTGCACAGAAACAGGAGAAACATTATGACAACAAAACCCAGAATTCCAGTGGTGGTATCTTTGACTCCACTAACATACTGCACACCAGGTAAACCATGCTTTTTCTCTGAAATTGCTTTCTGGCTTTTTTAACTTTTTTTTTTTTTCCTAAAGTTACTAAAGAACCATTTCATTCACATTATTGCCCTCAGAAATTAAGGAAGTTTTGCACCGTACAATGAAGACAGCAATTTGTTGTTGTTGTTAGGCATAAGGTCCTGCCCACATTCTCAGATTTCAAAAAACAAAACAAAATAAAAGCCACCCCAATTTTTTTTCCATGACTAAAATAACACAAGTGCTGTGGGAAGGATGATATGCAGAATAAACTTCAGAAAACAGGCTTGAGATGTGTACAAACTTAGCACACCACCTTCCACAGAAGCAGAAAGCAGCACTTTCAAACCCTCCTTCTCTCTGCATGCCATTAAGAGAAGGCAGCAGTGACTGGATCAGGCAGCCTGACATTCAGGACATGGAAGCTGGCTCACTCCCAGAGATCCCTTCAGAGAAGAAATCTGAATGCAGAAGGATGTGCTCCTCTGGGCAGTGGTGTGAAGCAGGCACACAGACTCAAACAATCAGGATAAGGCAATGATAGCAACAGATGCTATTTTTCTTCCCTAGAAAATATGGAGATGCTTTATCTAGTTCAGCTGAAAAGTATAAATATGTAAGCACTGAACAAAGGGTATCTTTTGGTTTAATTTTCTTTCTCTTTGCAAAACTTACAATTCCGTAATTTCACTCAGATTTTCACAAAACTCTAGTAGTCTGTAAGATCAGAAAGAGCAGAGATCTTCTGCTCGCCAGCTCCCATTCCTCTCATTCAAGACAGAGATGACTGTGTAGCTATAAGAGTGTTCAGAGAAAACAAAACTGACAAAAGAACCAGGGAAAACAGAAGGCAATGAGGTGCCAGTCACAGGCTCAGCCCAAGTCATTGCTTCTTGACATCGATGTTTTGAAAACACTGCTGCCACTCACTGGGAGTGGAGTCCATACAGATAAGGGGGTGCTGAGGAGGAGTTTGGGCAACTCAAACTGGTGAGACACACCAACACCAGAGAGACCTCCCACCCACCCACCCCTCTCTTTCCCAGCTCACAGGCACATAGCTCTCAGCACCCCTGCCAAGCCAGGAGAGACACAAGCCATGCGCTTTGCCACCTACAATCTGCTCCCCTGCACGCCTGGAACACCTGCTGGATTTCAGTACCACTGGCTGGGGACAAGAGGCACAGGTGAGTATTACTGGTTGTGCTTTGGTCGTGACCTGTGCAACAGGTGAAGTCTGTACTAGAAGTACCCAGCCAGGTTTCATAGCAATCCAGCTCTGCGTGATTGCTTTTAGATTAATCTATAACAGACTGCAGGATTACGTTCAGTGTACCAGGAGATCATTTCCCAGCACTTAATTAGTATGCCACAAATAGTATGAGCACTATCAACAAATTAAAGAAATCCCTGGGTTGCCTAATAATTTCCATTTTTAAAAGCACTCCATGCTTTTTTTCCTGTATGCTTTAAACAGTTTACAAATAGTTTGCTCTTTCTACAGTTACATAGCCTTAATTACAAGTATTAAGAGTAATTTCTCCCCATTTAGTTTGCTTGGCTAAGTCTTAGCCAAAAAAACTCAATAAAAGCACTGAAACCTTTGCCATTCTCACATGCTATTAGATGATAAGAGTATTCTCACACTTACTTCAAGTGTGGTTATTTTGTCCTCACTGGAATGTGTTTAATTTGAGTGCTTCATTAGGGTATTAAGAGAGTCATACCTTTTGAGTGAATACTGAAGAAAATGATGAGCAGTAATAATTTTCTACTCAGCAGGGATTTGCATTTTACAGAAATCAGGGGCTGTTTAGATGTGTGACTCTCAAATGCATTCTTAAATCATGTGCTTTATTTATTCACGTGCTGCTTCATTAGAAGTGATATTACATCAGGCCTAGTAGAAAAAGGACAAACACTTTATTGCTTGCTTCTTTTCAAAGATGCACGGCCAACAACAGCAACACTTCAAAGCTGCCGCCACTTGGCAAGTTTTCCCAGTCCAAGCAGGTCTGAAGAACTGGAAGGTCCCACAGTGGGATTAGTATGTCAAGTGATGGAACACAGGTGCAGAATTAGAGAATAAGCAGTTTATAAAGCACCTCCAAGCGTGTATTAAAAAACTTATTGGAAACATTCTTGTTCTGCTCAAAATAATACACAACAAAAATGCCACAGTTCAAGAGAACTTGTCTGAAAGATATTGGCCCACTTCCTAAAACTGTCTCACCCCAAACTTTCCTCTGCATCAATTTTACAAACTAATACCTGAATATACAAATCTGGGCATCTTGGCAATATTTTCCACAAAGCATAAAGGCTATTAAAATTTCTTGTCTTTCCCAGCTGAAATGCATTGAGTATTTTTCATGCAGTTGCAAATGTGAGCTATTCACAGCACTGGGGGACAATGAACCTCTTACATTCTGAAATGAAAGCAAAGACACAAAGGAGAGAAAAAAATATATTTGATAGGAAAATGGTCTGGAAAGTATAAAAGAGAGATTTCTAACAAAGAACAAGTCATACATAAAAATATTGACTTCTATTGAAAAGAGATGCGAATGCAAACGTTTGCATTAAATCTAAACTTAATTTAGATCTAAATTAATCTAAGCTTCAGTCATTCACTTTTTATCTGCAGTGATTTCTTTGAAGACACTTTGCATGAGAAAAAAAAATCACAGTCTAAAACCTTCATACCACCCTATCTAACTACTAATTTGGAAAGGAAATTAAGTGGTGGAAATAATAATAATACTAATACTACAAATAATAGTAATACTACTACTACTAATAAATAAATTCTACTACTTATAATAAATTCTATGTCAACACTTCAGTGAATTTGTTTTGTACAGTCAGTGGATGTAAAGCAGTAAGACTTCCACAGGAGTCTCAGTAATATTTCATCCAGCTTTAAGAATTATATTTTCAGGATAAATTTCCTCAAGCTTTTACACTTTTGATGTCATCACCATATCTGCATAGGACAGAAGGACAAAATGATGCCTAATTGGTTCTGCTTATTGAGGAAGAAAGCTCCTGAGAAAAAGGAACTATTAACAAAGCACACAGAGATGCAAGAGGGACTCACTTTCAAAGGATGCTGCAATTGTTGGTGCTCACAGATGTTTGCCTTATAACATCTGGTCTCTGAAATCAGGCTGCAAAGCAAGATGATACTGAAATACAGTCAAGATCTCACACCTCAGGCCATCTCAGAGAAAACCTGAAAAGCTCCAACGTTAGGCACAACTATCCATACCTAGATAGGCACCCACTGGCACATCAGTGGAGGTTTAGTGATTAAAATTATATCAGCAGGATAAACACTTAGAAAATTTAAAGTAAAGAAACAAATTAGTTCTGGGACACGTAATCCCTTCAGAAGATTCAGACATCTGTAACCTCACAAGAACCAACTTTCCAAAACCTGCATATGTTTTGGTTTCTTGAGCATCAATTTGATAGTAATGTTATTCATTCTTAACAAAAGAGCAACAAACAAAAATAGGGTCAGTGGATGGCTTGGCAAATATCAAATATAGCAAAGCTTCCAAGCTACTGGTGAAGCTAGAAGAGTTGTGAGCAAAAGCAAATACTGCTTAACAGATTTTGGAGGTCTCTGTGAAATATTCTCTGACTGCCGTCAAATTTTGTTAAATTTTATTTTTACTATCAACTGTGTACACTAGAAAAGACACCTCAAACAGGTAGTAAATGTCACTGCCCAACCTAACACAACCAATTTTATCATCCAAACATTTGGGATTTTTACAAGGGGAAAACCTATTCACTATTTAAAATTTACTCAAATTCACCTTATATCTTCTAGAATTTGAATGAGCCACATGGCTAGTAAGTCTTTATAGCTACTGTTACTTATGCTTTGCAGGAACGTAATTATGTGTTAGTGGCCACATCTTCAATCCACAGAAGAATGAACTGCACTCCCTCTTTTTCTCTTCCTGTGCTCCTCAGCCCACCCTAATATTTCACATCTATAGCAGGAGAGCAAATTTGTATTCTTCATGACTCTGAATTGAAGAACTAGTCATGTCAAGAACTTTGAAAAGTCAACAATTCTGAGGAATGCAAGGCGAGCCTTTCAGAGGAAAAACACATGAAATCCCAAGAGCCCACAAGTCCACAAATGTCAAAGGAAATCCCTCACACCACTGAGGCTGGATGTGCAGATAGAGAGACAGAGGAGATATTTATTTGATACAACCCAGCTCCCCACCTCTTTCCAAGAACAAAGCTCACCATATCAAAGTCTCCGTGCACTAGGTCAGCCCCACCACCAAGGAGTCACTGCAGTTGTGGAAGAAAAACTGTATTCAAACCACTTAAGAACTTTAGTTCTCTCTCAAGTGGGTAAAAACTGGCCACACTCTGGTGTAAGGGTAAAACATCCAAACAGAAAACAAACAAACAAGCCCCTTAAAATTACATAGGAACAAAAAAAAAAAAAAAAGAAAAGAAGAAGAAGCAACCTTACAGGTTATTAATCTGACTCTGACTTATTTTCTCATCGGGCATTAGTTTCACATTACTTGAGATTTTAAAGCAATTTCCCGGTTTAAATAAATACTGCTTCAGTAAAAACTATGTACAGAATTAAGGATTAGTTCACAAGAGAGATTATAAACTTTGGGTAGATTTTTTTTCCCATTAGTGCCTCATAACGCAGCAATTGTTGAATTAGTAATACATTTGTCAAACCTAGTAAGCAATTAGAGTTAATACATATAAAACAAATTACTGCTCCATTTCAGCATGTGAAAAGCAAAAGTTTGGCATGAGGTTCTAATTATCTACTTAACGTGAGTCGTGCCAAAAACAGTGGGACAAATTGTATCTTAACTCCCAATGTGACCCTGCTGAATCCAGCTTCTCTGCATCATGGCACCAGTCCCAAAAGCAGAGTATACAGCAGGACTTGTCTGGGTGCAGCAGCCAGCCTGCAGAAACCAGAAGTCAAAGGGCGAGGGTGGGAGCTGCCAGTTAAGAACAAATGCAACAAGCCAAGTGATTCCTCTGAAGGGGTCAAACCTCAACCAGGGATAACTAATGGCTTCTTTTCTACACCACAGTGGAGAAATAAATACATACACTATGTCGAAAATAATGGCCCATACTCCATACAGAAAAACCTGGCACAAACAAGTGACTTTGTGTTGACAGGGTTTTGCACATGAACTATGGACCCTGAAAGATGTTAGACAGCCCAACCTTCTACTGGCTCTCTTTTGAGAGTGAAGCAGAGATGGGCTGACATTGGAGATTAGATTTTTTTTAAAACCCTGTTAAATAATTCAGGGCTTCATCTCTTGCACAGCTGCTCTTAGCAGTTTCCGTGGAGTGATGTGGGAGCTGTGAGCAAAATTATCTCTTAGCTTTGAGAGCTGCATGTAACTTCCTATTACATTGTATGCTGAAAAGTATGCATTAAACCAATACAAATACCGAATTTCACAGGAGACAATGAAAAATTAAAAGCATAAAAAGGAAAATAAAGAGTCAATTTAATGTGTTGCTGTCTCACATGTCAGAGGGAAGCCAAGAAACAAATTCCGCACTTTGATTTATGAACAAGCTCATCAGAGATCTAAACCATTGCTCTTAAGATATCTCACATTTTGTGCATTCCTATGCCAAGAATTCAATTCTCTCAATTTTCCTTCTAAATTCAAGGAAAATATCTTTCCTGGGGGATTTGCTGGCACCAGCACTGTCTAAGGGCCAGGAAATGGTGGGATCCAGCTGAGCTGAGGGCTGTATAAAAACATTGAAGTACACAGTGATTACCTTGAAAAATGCAATCCAGACAGGAAACAAAAGCTGGAGGAAATGCTAAAATTCCGTATTTTATGAAGGGCTAAGAGAAGAGGAGGCTCTAGGCTATACACAGCTGAGGCACAACACTGAATCATGAGGCTCAGTAATGTGCTACTGCAGCTTCTCATCTTTCTTCAGATAGAAGGAAGTTTCTCCTTAGGTAGCCCATAAGGGACAGAGGCACTGAATTTCCTCTTGTATCAGGCCCAACAAATGCACACATTTCTCAAATCTTTTCTAATTCTTTCCTCTTTGAAGCTGACCTAACAGAATGGCTGTGGATGATGGCGGTGTCGTAGAGAAGATCCTTCAGGAGCTCAAATCTTGTTTAAAGTGAGAAAATTAACAAATAACGACTTCTTGATTTACTGCATTCATCTCTCCCTCTCTCCATGCTATTTTCCCCATTAGTACTAGATGTCACTGAAGAAATTTTTTCGCTGCTGTTTCCAAATGCTTTGAAACCTGACATTTAGAATCTCTGTGTACACCTAAAACATTGGAAATGTTCTGAGAGCCTTTGGAATGAGCCACTGGGGGAAGGATGGATTTGCCAAGCAGTGGTATCAGGACTATAAGTTTATGAGACTAAACATCATTTTATTTGCTTCATTCTCAAGAGATTCTTTCAGTGTCAACAGAAAGGGACCACAACAATACTCAGGTCAGATGTTTATGTGACAAACAAGCTAGCAATAGTGTTTGAATTTCTGAGAGAAATGTTCATGTCAGGAGGCCGCCTGCTGCTCTCAGGAAGCAGGAACCAGGAATCATAGGTAGAAATGCAAGCAAAGGGAGAAAAATAAGGTATCCCATTACTGCAGCAAGCCAAAGGATGAGGGAGGGTGTACACAGCACACATTTGTCACTGTAAGAGGAAATGCAGTTCAGAAGAAACCCAAATACAGCATGTAAAGATATGTTGGTCTAATTGAACATAGACACAGTCATTGAATGCCACCTCCATGGAGGTTGCCTTATGTTTGGCACACAAATAAAGCAGTTTAGAAAATTGCATTAAATGACAAGTAGTGATAATGGTACAAGATTACACAAAAAGAAATTATTTTACATATAGAAAAGGAAATGGATCCTGAAGTACTCTGTACATCTTCTTAAATCTGTCACTGCACTGCCTACAGTGAATGAACACAGATGTGGAAAACAATCCTCCTTCAGGGTTTGTACCCAATAAAAATCAAATAAGCTGAGAAAGGCCAATTCACTGCCTTTACTGAGGAGCTGGAAAGTGACCCTGGTGAAAGAGGAAGCTCCCGTTTAGGAACAAGCAGAATGTACATCAGAAGCATATCCACAGCTGAGAACATCTGCAGACAGACACATATTTCAAATAAAATTTCATAACATTTATTCAAGTCATTAAATGTTTACATAATTGGTACCCTACTGCTTGATTTTTTTAATGTATCACCATGTGTCTTTGAAATACTGTAATTTCTACTAGAAAACAACCCCTGGGAAAGATGGAGAATCAGATCATGATAAATTGAAGAGGAAATCTCCAAAAAGGCCACTGAGATAGCTCTATGAAATCTGCTCCTGCGGGGCCCAATAGAAACATCAAGGTAAGAGAACAGGTTAGAAAGTACATCACTGTCCCATTAAATTTGTTGCAGTAAGAAATAAACACACACATGCAGAAAAGTTTCCTATCAAGGGCTGGCAGGCAAGGTATGCTCAGGGTAGGTTGTTGCTGAACCACAATATGAAAAAGCTGTCTATGCAAGAAAACTTAAAATCATCTTTTTATCGTAGCAACTGTTCAATTTCCACGTCAATCTTAAGTTGAACATGTTCTTCTATCACTGGGATGTATCTGCACAGCTATGATGACATTTGCTGACAAAACTCAGTCTAACGTCTCATGAGCTGGGATAACAACATAGGACCTGAGATCCTGTTCCTCCTTTATGTCATTTTTGTTAGCTGATATTAGACTTTGGCATTTGAGCAGAGTTTAACTATCACTCTGTTAAAATAAATCTTCTAATAATGATTTTAGTAAATTATTTGAGGAGAGATTTCCAGCTCATCTTCAGTATTCCACACAGGCTACAGTGTTTCAGAACTTCCATACAGATACTGTAGATATCAACAAAGGCCTGATAGCAAGGAAGTCGAATTGTCACAAACCCCAAGAACCAGAATTACAAATGGATATATCTAGACTTGATGCCAATGATTTCAAAGGAAAGCAACATTAAATTCCCAAGACAGAGCAACAGCAGAGACAGACCAGTCATAGAGGTCTCCAAAAACAAAGGGCAGATCGAGCCACAAAAATTCTTCTAACATAAGGTACTTTTAGTATGCAACAAATGTAATGAAGTTTTAAAAAGAGGCATCAAGTGGGATGCTGTCACATCAATAAAAACAAATCTCCAGGTGAAAGGTATGTGAACATATGAAAACATATGTGAACACTCTTCATTTCAAAGCCAAGATTATTTGACTGTACTCTACACAAAGAAGATTTCCAGTTAGGGAGATCATTCAAAGCCTAGCCAAACACTAGGAAATATCCAGAGAGATTATGACCGAACTATCCACATCCTGGACTAAGAATTTCAACCCCCCCTCAAAAACTACTCACATTGTTATTTATGCTGAAATATTACCTAACTTTTTTCCCATTTCTGTGTTCCAAAATACACTAATCTTCTTCATAGGAATACATTATTTATTTCATTTAAACAGCTTTCATATAGAACCTCCAGCTGAGGAAGGAATAATGAGCAAACACATGTTAGGATAAAGTATCTAAAGAGCAGAGTGCTCCTGATGGGTTTGATTTACATCTGAATGGATTTAGCATCAGCATTTGGAAGTTGCAAAGTCTACATTCCCCTCTCCAAACACAATTTTTTCAGCTCATAAACCTTTTTGAAATTTATAACAGCTTGCTGAGCAGTGTCTTCTGCATCCCATATGCTAGGGGGATGGGAGGTTTTATTAATATTAATGGAAAATTACAGCAGCCAAATTTTGGGATCATTGACCCAAATATAGAGGATACTACCTCAGAATCAAACACAGCCAAAAAAGGTACAACTCCAAGGTGAAAGTAGCTATTTGTACCACAAACAGTAACATAAACCAAAAAAACCCTCTATAAACATGAGATCACTCTGGCAATGATCCTAACTCAGAAAAGGGAACACGACAGTGGAAGTTTTAAATAAATGCAGTCACTGTGTGACATGCAGAAGACAGAGAGGCAAATGGAGCAAGTGAGAAATATTTATCCTGTTTTCCATAATCTGGTAGGTTTTTACCAGATTTTTGTTTTAGATACTGAAATCCTATTGAAAAATCCTAGCCACACATTTAACCTTTCTTTATTCTCAGAACTAGATCTTACACCTTTTCTCAAGTGAGGACAGAAAGCAAGGTTTTGTGATTGCTTTTGCTAAATTCTCCTTGCATTAGTGCATGGGCAGACACCCAGCTAAGCCTTGCATCCCTCTCCACAGAGCAGCCTAATGATGCACCTTCTACCTGCTCATGTAAAAGAGAACTGCTGTTACATATGTAAAAGATTTAGAGAGGAGGAAAAAAAAGGGAAAATGTAATGCATTTAGGAAACATGGAGCTAACTACTATGCAGTTCTCTCTCACCAACCCAGCACTGGTGGTACATCATTGCAGTGTGGTGCTGTAGCACCAGCAATGATATATACAGCATTACTTTTATGGCTTCCAGGGACACATCAATCCCTGCTAATGAAATGTTTATTTAAAATTAAATATTCTTTACTTAAATTAATAGCCTAGTAAAGTATAAACATTTAATGGTGTTTACAACATATATATTACTGTACAAAAAAATTTAACTCTTGCAAAAAAACCAAAAAAAGTGAATTTTACATTGCTGGCACACAACACTGTATTTGCAAAATAAAAATATCCTGATAATTCATACAAGTTTTGGGAAATCTCTGAAATCAAGAGCTGCCACTACCTAAAATGCAAAATATTCTGCTTTTCTCTGAGAAAATTACATAGCAAAACACAGAAGCTGATTTTTGCCTTCTGGCTCAATACATCAGCCACCAATAAAATGCAATATTTATTGTCAATTCCTGCAGCTGCTGTTATAGAATCTTTACTATAGCTCTTTACTATAGCTAAAAAACTCAAAAAACAGGAACTGTGAACTATGAAGGGAAATGCAATACCATTTTTTGTTATCCAGAAAGACAAAGAATAGATATGGAAACCCATCTTTGACTTTTTCCAGATGTTCATGGAACTCTATCAGCATTCCAGCCTTTGTTTTATGTGGATATGGATTCTGTGAACTTCCTTGCTCAGGATTTTCCTTTTTATCTTATATATGAGGCAATTCTGACAATGTTTCTGTGGGGATATGAAAAGTCATAAAAACAATCTGAAAATTCATGTGTCATAGGTGTTGTGTAATCTAACTTGTGTAAAGACTGTTGAGAGAACAGGATTGTAATGAACAGGTGGTATTTTACTCTCAAGACAATGCAGTTTCATGAGCTGAAATTTATTTTGGTTAGAAGCCTTCATAAAATAGTGATCTGATGAGAGTACAGTAGCAGAAGAGGGGTCCAATTCAGCATGGCTGTAGAACTGCTACACCAGGCAGAACCATCTACATGTCAGCAAGACAAACCTGATCCCTATCAATTCCCAGAAATTTTCATTTAAAAGCTGCATAAAAAATTTTAATGGCACTTACAAGTACTACTAGAAATTGAAAATTTTGCTTAATTCAGTTCATTGGCTAAAAATTATTTATTCCCTCCCCCAAAATCTTGATGGGGCAAAATCTGCATGAGTAGCAGCCTCAGGGACTTCAGAAAAGCAAGTCCAAGTCATGGACTCTGAATGCCCATGTCCATCTGCTGACCCTCTCTTCTCCTCCTGAGAATTTCCTAAGCATCTGACCAAGAAGTGCAAGTTCAACAAATCACTCTTGCTCACTATCTCCATTCTGCAGAAAACAATCATTTACTGTGTGACCAATCCATGTATTGTGAATAACAATACTATTATTCCCATTTCGATAGCAACACACCTGGCTTTTTTCTTTTTTTTTTTTCCCCTGTTAGATCTCAAAGTATTACATCCCCTCTAATCTTGGCTGGTCTGTGCATATTTTTGGAAGCCCCCTACTTGGAGTCAAAGAAGTTGAGCTTCTTTTCTATTAACCACTAGAGCACATTTTCCTTCCTCGTTTGTACTTACAACTTTCTAAACCTTGGACAATTTCATGGAATTTTATTATTGAAAAAATGGTGCTGAAAAGTCCTCTTCCCCACTTAGCAAGGTTGTCTAATTGCATAATTCAATCAGCCTGACTCCTGAAATTGCACAGGTTGCTGTGCAGTACTAAAACTTAATAATCACAAAAAGTTCCTGCTGTAATGAATGAGGCCCCTCAAGATGAAAATGTGCATGTGTGTTTATATAAACAGAGAGAAACTGAGCACAATCTGATAAAGGCATCTCTTGTCCCCTTCAAACAGCCCTGATTGTTAGTGTTTCTGCCAGTCTTGTACTTTATTCTTAGTCAAACATAAAACATCAGATGGTCAAGAATAAGGAAAACTATGTAAATATTCCTCTCTGAAATAATGAGAGCTGGGAGACCAATAACTTTTACAAAGCCAGAATTGTTGCCAGCACAACAGCATCAGCTCCAATTATTTTTTATTCTTGCCATGTTTATTGGGGATATTTTAGAATCAGATTCATAGAATCAATAAGGTTATCTTAGAAAAGATAGTAAAAGGTAATCTTAGAAAAGACCTCTAAGATTACTAAGTCCAACCATCAGCACCACAAGAATATTCAACGCCAAACATCTCAAGTGCCACATCCACATGTTTTTGTTACCTCTTCCAGGCATGGTGCTTATAGGACTTCCACCAGTCTTTTCAATTCCACAGGTTTCACACTGCAGCTGTGTTTAACTACCACTAGACCACCACACCCTCCAGGTGTATAGAAGATTTTTTAGGATTAAAATTCAGTTTGGCACCTAAATTAAGGACTACATTTTAAAGAATGATGGTAATTTGCTACACTCTACATTGGGACCTATTCTTTTAATTTGAGTCTTTCGTCATGTCTACAGTGAAGGTAAGAAAGAAGACCAGTTCCCTCATGAAACATTACATTATTTGCAGACAAATTTGTGGAGTCTAGAAAAAGCAGGAATTTCCTGGAGCCTGCTATGTAGCCAACCATGGCATCACCAACAAACCACATGGACACAATCCCATGATGAGGTCAAAGTCTGCTGGCTCTAAAGGATGAGTTAAAAATCATCCTTTTATGTTTCAAGATTCTAAATTTGTGTGCCAAAAAGAATTTGTGCACCACCATGAAAAACAATTTGCTATTTACTTTTTGACCATAGTGACAGTAGGTAAGGTGATACATGAACAAAAGAACTTAACATGCTATCAGTTCTTATCACTGTATCCTCTGTACTGGGGGCTGGCTATCTTCTTTTAAAATGCAGGAGTATACACTTAAATATACAGTTTTACAGTTATCAACGACTAATTAATGTACTCTGAACTACATTACTCTTGATTTCCTTCAGGAACTACATCCATTCACTGTTCCACACCCCAAAAGCTTGATAAAGCTTTTGACAGCCACTGGCTGGAGTGCTTTTGAGTGTTTTACACTACTTCAGTGTGAAAACTGTGTTTAACTTGTTTACAGTTTTAAAATCTGCATTCAATGATATCTGATGACAGATAAAAATCATTCTCTTAACCATTTGATAGATATTGTGTTTTATTCTCCCTATTTCTAGACACATAAAAATAGGACTAAAGTTTTTTCATGAAACATTTTTCATTTACTACACCTTTCACTGATATTATTGAATCTCTTCCTGGTTTTAGTCTAGATGATGACTATCACATTTCTGAAATCCAGTTTCTTGATTGCTTTGAACAAACCCCTAAAGAAATGTAATATGATTAAATTCAGCAGTAAACACAGTAGAACTAGATATCAGGAAAAATGCAGGAATTGAAATGAAACAAAAGGGGGATGTACAACTTTGGAAATCAAGTCTAACCTTCAAAATTCAGAGTTCTCCTCCTTCCAGAGATGTAAAGGATACTTTTTCACCCTGAGTGTTACAGAATTGTTCTTAGTTATTTTGTTCTTTGTTAAGGGTAAGCATTGACAGATGTGCTGCACATTGTTTATGCAAAAGGTGTAAGGTACAGCACTTTCTGGCATCCTGTGTGGATGATTTAGACTTGTATATCTGGCAGAACTTGGAGGGAATTTTGAGATAGACTTTCCTTTTGGAAGTAAACTCAAAGCATGCAAGTTCCAATTGTATTTGACCCAGGTTTAGGACTATATTCTAACACACTGATGCGGGAGAGCCCACAAAAGTATTTCAAGTCCAACTCCATAAAGAAAACACTTTTTTCCTGATGGGTCCAAGCCTTACTTATGTGAGCAACAGTTTTTGCTTTGTTTTACAGGGTGATTTGTTTTACATCACAGCTTCCACGGAGGGTTCAGTAAACTCAGCCCTTTCAATTAGAGGTTAACCTCAACTCAAGACCTCATTTTTGTCCAGAGCAGCCCCTAGCCCACACTAGCCAGGGAAGCCCACCCACTGGGGCGCTGCACGGCCAGGGATGGCCCATCAGAGCTGCCACCCTCAGACCCAACACCTGACCTGTCCTTGCAGCTGAGGTGCCCAGCTGGTGCTCCAGCCGTGCAGAGAGGCTGCGGTGAGCAGCTGTCATCATCTCCACTCAGATTTGCTGTTTGCTTTCCAGCTGCTGACGTAAATCACCAAGAGGTGCGGAAGGATGAAGCCTAAGGGCTCTGGCCCAGGGACCAGCCCCTCTCAAACTTGCAATGTGGACACAAGTACACACACAGGTTCACAGCGTCACATGAAAGAATCAAGTTTTCTAAAAATATTCAACACAATTACATGATGAAGAGCAATCCTTAACCATGTAAACAGCCAAACAGAAGAAACAGATCCCCAGAAACAAAGTGAAATATTTATTCTCAGTGGAAAGTATTTGTCTAAACAGTGTCCAACACACAAATATATAGTTTCCTACTCCTGAATAGTAGTACTAGAGTAAGACTCCCCAGTAAAATATTTATATTACAGTGATTTGAATGATCAACAAGGGAACATTTCAGCATGGTCCCTACACCAGCCCAGAGATGCTGGTTGCTAAAGCACTGTAGTGCTGTCCTTACATACCTCATTCTGCTACAGCCAAACACTGCCAAATGAGCCTTGATAACCTGGGTCAGAATAAGGGTCGGACCCTGTAGACAAGTTTTTTTTACTGTAATCATCTGAGCAGACAGTTTCTGATTTTGCTGGTCTTCTAGAACTTTCTACAATATGGAGAACAAGTTCTGTAGTAACTCGGAAGTTAAAAGCAGTTAGCAATGTACGCTGATAAGCTTTTCATACAAAGGTTAAACAAACCAGGGGACAAGCAAGCAAGTGGCTACTTACAAAAATATAGAAGCCTAATCTGCACATTTGGTTCTTAGTTTACTAACAGCACTAACCCCAAGTATAAATCAACAGTTACTCTCTTCTGCTTTTATTTCCTTCACACATACATTCTGCTCTCATCTCATCAAGTTTTATTGAGTGCCTTCTCGTTCACAGCTGGCCTTGATTTCTTCCTTCTGTTTGCTACTTCTGCTTCTTCCTTTAAGGGGACAGAGGGAGACAGAAAACAGCTGCTCTATCTCTCCTACAGACAGCCCTAAAACAAGTTGGCAGTGATGGTCACACTTCTATTACCCTGCAGTCATCCTAGCTACAACTAGGACACTAAAAAGAGAACTGTCCCAGTTTGCATCCCAGCATCAGCAGGTACACTGGGTGCTTCCTTGGGTGCACCTTGGGAATACCTTCCAAAGTCCACCAGCTTCAGAAAGAAGCTGTACAACCCCATGGGTCAGCAGTTTCCCAGATCTTCTCTCCAATGCAATTCTGACTGTCAAAAATACAAACTGTGAGGGGCAGTGAGAAGGGTGACCTCCTACGTCAGGTTCTCTTAAAGGGTTGAACACAAGCGAGCGTGCCAACATCACTGCAGCAGAATAACACACATTCCACAATGGAGTCATGCACCATGCCTTAAAGTGACTCCCTAGAATATTGCTCAGTTTTCACATGGCAGCCTGTGAGTCCAGAAATAAAGACTCCATAAGTACAATGAACTAAACTGCTAAGTAATAACACCCAGCAGGAAATTGAGCAGGACTTATCATACATGCCTAAGAAGCAATTACAGAAGCTTCTGTTTCCCCAGTCATAAATTTCCTGGCTCCATAAAGGTGCATGGAAAGTGTTGAAGAAATGTTAACATCCAATGTGCACTGAATGAAAGTAAAATTAACTTTCATACACAGAATAAGCTATTGTTCTAAGTTTCTGTTGAGACAAAAAAGGCATGCTAACACCTTTGACTAATTAAAAGTTTCTCATTGGATGTGTTCCACATGTTAAACATTCTTGAGTCTTGGAATCATTGAAGTGACAGTCAGAAATGGTCCCTGGTAATAATGTACAATCATACAACTTTCTAGGACCCAATATAATGACCATAATGGTGCCATCACATCTGGGTCTCACTGCAGTTTTTTACTGCTAAGCATGCTTTTTAATCTCAAGCTCTTCATGACTGCATAGAGAAGTTTCTTATTATTATTCTTGTATTTCTTGACTCCAACACTGCACATCACCTATGCAAGAAACAGTACATGATGAAACCAGAGTGTGATAGGAAATATTTCCTTAAAGTCAAATCTCCTGCCTTTCTGTAATTTCCTAGGTTTTCACCATGTGAAATAGCATAACAGGAGCTTCAGCTCTACTTCAGTCCTTGTAAGAATCACTGTTACTAATCTCTGCAGAGATTCTGAGATTTTCTGTCTCTCAGTGGAGAGCTGGACAAATGACCATTTGCTGCTTTCTACCTCATTATTCTGCAGGCTCAGTGGCTGATAAGAGGGAAGCTCTGAAGAAATCCTGTTCTCCTTATTCTGTTATTCTGTATTTCCACAAGGCCCCAGCCACCCAGCTGAATCCTGCCACAGGCTGTAGGGTACAAACAAGAGGAAAAGCTTCTTCTTACAGGAATTTAAAAGTCAAAGCAGGGTTTTTATTTTTCAATCCACATGGCACTGGGCAGATGTCACCAAGAGACAGCCTTAACTACTTTGGATAAGAAGGACAATATCCACATATTGACTTTTAATAAAGTTTCCACAGTTAGCTTTATAAAATTCTATTAACCTGCATTCTGCAAAGATTTGCAGCTTCTCATGTGCTCAGCCTTTAGCAACCTGCTAGTAATATAAGCAATAAAGTCACAGAGTTTGCTGAGAACATGACACAAAGTCAAACCACAAGAAGTAACTTACTGTCCTAGCTTTGCTGGGATAGAGTTAATTTTATTCCTAGTATCCGGTACAGTGCTATGTTTTGGGTTTATTTTGAAAATAATGTTGATAACACACTAATGTTTTGGTAGTTGCTAAGTAGTGCTTACCCTAAATCAAGGACCTTTCAGTGTCTCATGCTCTGCCAGTGAAGCAGGTCCACAAGAAGCTGGGAGGGAGCACAGTCAGAACAGCTGACCCCAACTGACCAAAGGGATATTCCATACCCCAGACTGTCATGCCCAGTACATAAACTGGAGAGTTGGCCGGAAGGGACTGTTTCCTGCTCAGGGACAGGCTCAGCATTGGTCAGCCGGTGATGAGCAATTCTATTTTGTGATTCTGTGTGTGTCACTTGTGTGCCTTGAGTTTTCTTTTTCTCTTTTTTTTTTTTCAGTAAAATTAGTAGAAGCAGCAGTAGTAGTTTACTTTCTTTAAATTATTAAACTGTTCTTACCTGAACCCATGAGCTTTGAGCTTTTCCTTACCTTTTTTCTCCTACTTCTCCTCCCCATCCCACTGGGAGGTAAGGGGGAGCAAGCAGCTGTGTGCTACTTACTTGCCATCTGAGGTTAAATCACAGCACTCATCTTTCATAAAACCTGAACAAATAGACTCTCCAGGCAACCAGCTGTCTGTACTGATTTAATTAATAAATACTGTAGTTCAGGACTTCAAAAATATGTAGGCATCTAAATTCCATTAAAAATAGACTTTTATATTATGGAATTTAGTATTATCGGTCTTGCTGGCAGCATGAAG
Source organism: Agelaius phoeniceus (assembly GCF_051311805.1). Taxonomy (NCBI): domain Eukaryota; kingdom Metazoa; phylum Chordata; class Aves; order Passeriformes; family Icteridae; genus Agelaius; species Agelaius phoeniceus. The sequence continues at coordinate 101,962,274 of NC_135265.1, read as the reverse complement.
AACCTGTATAATCTCTTCTATTAAAATATTGGTTTAAAATTTGTTTTTCCCACTGAAGCACCACTCACCACTCTGGAATTCATCTAGCTAAAAGTCTGGACTAAATTTGTACTATATTGGCTGTCATAGACATCACAGGCTCAGACAACTTTGACTTTAAAATATATAAACTCTCAATGGAAGGTTACTCTGATTCTTCTGCAGTGCTACAGCTGGTTGTTTCATCCTATATTAGTTTTGCTAAACTGGACATTCCACAGTTGTTCTTGAAACCAGAGTTCATTTCTGAATCTTCTTGCTGCTTGTACAGAAACCACAAAAGTACAATCTGATGACTACTGTGATAACAGAATAAACTGTTTCTTAGATGTTTAAAGGCATCACTTTTTGCTCAGATTTTGGCCAAGACTATAATCTTTTAGATTACACGCAAAAATACAATTAAAATGTAGATGTTCTGCAAGACAAGGGCCACTTATACTGGAAAAGACATGGAAATATCAATTTCAGTGAGCAAAAAAGAAGGAGTGTGATGCACATACAACTGAGGTCACTGAAGATCTCAAATTTGCAGTTAAACTAGTTTGTTAAGCACCTTAAGCATTTGCCTGGTTGAGATATGGATGTGTTTGTTTAGGAAGAATGAGCTGTTTTGCCTGGGGTGCAGTGCTTGAGCACTCTTTAATGAAGATAACAGCTTTTATTTTGGTAAGCAAAACCATTGGAGAGGACATAATGACTTTTTCAGTATAAAGATGGTTACTTTGCTATGACTTCTGCTCAGAAGCTTCTTACAATAAACTTACTAGTTTTCTTAAGTTTTCAAGGCAGCCTCCCATGAAATGATGCGTCAAAACAGCCAACAAGGAGCGATGAGATACACTCAGCCCTCAGACAGGAGTTGGGCCAATAAATCATGGTATTTGAAAGACTGGCATTCATCTGCCTTTGAAATAGAAATATGAAACCCTGTATGAAATCTTTTAAACTTTTTTCCCCTTTAGAAACAAAAGCAGCATCTTTATTTCCAGTGAGTTAATGAATCCAGCAATAAACAACAACTTTCACCAAAGCTGTACTTTACAAAATCAGCACAACCTTAGAAGTATACTCAGGAAGATATAAAAGGCATGGAATCTCACCAGGTACATAGGAAAAAGTAATTATTCATTCCTATGAAAGGTCAGCTTCAGTCCTGAGTCTGAGCTTTCAATAAATGGTGAGACATAATTTATTTGTACTGGGTATTACTGCTTCCTAACATAACAAAATACCTCAGGGACATGCTGGTAGTAATGCAAACATAGGATGGTCTTCTAAGCCAAGAAATAATTTCAAAATTTATGTAAAGCACAAAGTTATTATGATTCCACAATGGTGGCATGCATTTGTTTGACATTCACCATGGCATACCAGAGACAGAGAATTATCTGATTTTAGTTCCCATGATGTAACAGAGAAGCTATCTAGGCAACTTGGTGCTTTAAATCTATTCTACCCTTTTCTACATATAACCGTTTTGTAAATAAAGCACTCCAAGTAGGCACAATAAACAAAGATTCATAGAAAGTCTATAGAAGGATTTCAAGGTACCTATTTAAATGCCATCAGTTCATTTATGTGATGTATGAGAAAAATATCCAGAAATATCTTAAATATTCTTTTTTGTATTCTTACAAATATTGACTACAAACTTAATTAGTGAGTAGCTGAAGTAGTCTAAGCTGCATTTCTCATGAACAAAAATATGTTCCAGAGAATAGGCATTTCAGTAGATTCATTCTCAGAAGTCAAGATCAAGGGATTATAGAGGAGAACAAAATAAGAAATGGATGTACATCACTACAGTTAAGGGAAAAAGAAAGCAGACTTCTTTTAAAGGTTGACTAAACACAAGAAGATACACTTACAGTGTCTACACTTACAGAGTATTATGGTGAGAAATAATTGCACTAATTTATTGGAAGTAAAGTTTAAAATTAACATTGTGGAAAACATTCCTGCTAGTGGTACTGCCATTTTTAAAGCTTTTTAAAACTAGTCCTGGGAAAGAACCATACTGTGCATACTGGAGAATGCAACTATTACCTTGTGGTCTAATCTTCAACTGCCTGCCTGACGGGTTCTATACTCAAAAGATATTAACTAATCTAATAACCAGAATTTTATTCCATCAGAAATACAAACTTAATAATGAAATTCTATTACTGCATCAATACTGCTATATTTCAATATCATGCGGTCTATTCTATGGAGATATCAGTGAAACAAGCTTAATTACGTAGCTCTTGATGGCTTAGGATTAGCTCCACTCACCCTTTCAGTATTAATTCTTTTCCTTTCTATATCTGGGAGGTATTCAATGTTAGCTCCACACACTGAAGTTGTGGCTAACCAGAAATCTTTCATTAAGCTAAATAAAGACTACTAACAGCAAAATTTTATTAGTGCTAGGCAATAGTCACAAGGCTCTTGAGAAACAAGAACCTTCTGTTGGCCAAACATTTTTAAACACCTCTATCAACACACCACCATCATTTAGAGAATGCTGTAGCATTTTGTAGCCATCCTGAAAGAGAAGATATATGAACTCTAAAAAAAGAGTCCTCCTTCCTAAAAAAGGAAGGGGATGAAAAAAGATAACCAACCAAAGAAGTTAAACATCCCAGGAATTATCCTAAATTGATTTTGAATTACATAAGTCCAGGATAAGAGCAGCATGTTTTGAAATGAACCTGAAATTCTATATGTCTGGTTTGTGTGTGCAGATGGGCTCAACTAAAACTGCTTCTAGACATAAAAGATACAAGGATGGTTGTTCTTCATTTCCAAAATGAAACTATAATTGTATAAGGTTTAAGGGGTAATAGCTTTTATCACACCTCTAAATTTAAACATTTTTCAAGTGTTTCTGTTACCAAAATGAAAATATTATCATAGGTTCTTATACAGCAGTGTGAAAAGAACAACTAAAACCAGAAAATCTTTTGATTCAGAAAATTGGCATTTGAAAATATTGAGACAAACTAACCTACAGCATTTGCAGACAGTATTATCCTGCCCTCTCACCCATTTCTGAAATTGCCAGGAGTTAGATTAACCACAAAAAGACCTGCAGGGCATCTTGCCCCAGACAACACCTCCCACTTTGATAATTGTTAGTATCAAACTTCCTAATGGTGTATTCAACTCCCGCATGCAGATCAGTGACAAATATATTGAGAACAGGACTGGTTCTAGAATTGAGCCTGAGGGTCCTGCGGTCCCATTCACCACAACCCTTCAAGCCCTGCCCTTCAGCCAGTTCATCAAACAAGTACATCTTGAACCTACTGAATAATTTTTTTCTGGGAGGACAGAATCAAAAGCCTTAGTAAAGTATGGGAAAAATGCATCCAGCACATTTCCTTCATCCACTGGGCAGGTGGACTTTACTATAGAAGAGTATCAAATTAGGTAAACAGGAGTTTCCCTTTGTGAACCTGTGTTGACTGTGTCTGATGACTGCATTATCCTTTAAATGCCTTTAAGTAGTACGTAATATAAACTTTTTTATATTTTTTTCAGGAACTGAGGTTTGAATAACTGGTCTGTAGATTCCTAGAACTTCCTTCATGCCATTTTTGTAAACTGGAATAACACTGTCTGGCTTCCAGTCAGCAAGGGCCTCCCCAGACTCCCATGACCTTTGGCAGATAATTAAGAGGGGACCTGCCATAGCATCCACTACCTCCTTTTATGGTTTGATTTACTTAAACTTGGGGACATACTACAATTCTAGAAAAATCAAAACAAACACTAAAGGAAAACCAAAAATTATTTATCCAAAACCCCTTAAAGGTATTATTGCAGAAGGCCCCTATCAGAGAAGCCACTACCAAACAAGGAGATAGAACAGTCTTGATAAATAAAACTTTCTAGAGAAAAAACAGGCAATCATCAACTTCCACCATGCTATAAGAATACTCACCTACATAAACATGGGATTGAAAAAACATGGTCTGTTTCCAAGAAAAGGATTTGTGGGTTTCAGTGAATTACAAATAAAAAGTACGAGACCATTGCAAAAAGTACCATACAGTAGCTCGTAGGGAGTATGACTTGCAGACACTTGGGTAATTGTTATATTTCAGTATATGCTACTAAACTCTCAGCTGAAATAGTGCCTAGCTTTGGACACTGAGCTTCAAGAAATATCTGAAAAACTAGGAGAAAACAGAAGTAGACCAACAACAATAACAATAATCTCCTTCCTAGAAAATGCAGTGCATGAAGAAAGTTTGAACAGGCTGAGGTTGTGAAAATAGAAGAGAATAACAGAAAAGAGTACATATGACAAATGTGACTGCAGCCTTCAAATACAAAATGGGTAACCATAAAGACTAATGGAAAGTTTTTCTTCATTTCCACATCAGGCTGAAGGATGAAGACAGGATATTTTGACTAATGGAAGAAAAATTTCCTAATGATAAGCATCAGAAGAGACTCTAGCCGTAAAAAAATGTTTTATTAATAGTGGATCGGGGTCTGGCTGGAGAAACAGAACACATCAGTCTTCCAGTCTACACTTCTGAACTTCTTATTGCTCACAAAAAGAGTTGAATAAACGTTAACAGCAAGTCTAAAACGCAGAGATCCTAACACTGTGAAGATGCCATGGGTGAAGTGCTGTCATTTCTCCAGCTATGGCTTAGCCCACATCTGCAGTCAGTGTTGTACAGCCCTCCTCATATGGCTGGGGAGCAGGAAACCAGAGGGGCTGGGGCACTGAATTGTTACAGGCAGAAGTACTACTAAGGTGCTTTCTGGAGGGGGAATTTTGTCCTCTCTTCACCCACACAGGAACATCTAAGTTCTGGTGCCATTAAATGACAATAATTGACCTTATTCCCTGACCTAGTAAATGCTCTGGCCTTTTCTAGCTCCTACATTTACAACAGTCATTAACTTCTCCTTCAGCATCTTGGGGGTCCAGCAATGCCAGTATCAGATTGCCCTTTTTATTGTTTTTATTGGCTTCACCTGGATCTCACTGACTGTAACCATACCAGTAAACAAAATGGTGCCAGTTTACTCAGTATTCAGGCACTGAAATTCAACAGCTGAATATTACATCTTGCTTAACAGTTTAAAAACTCTTGGAACAACTTTGGTCAACCGGCTTCTTTCCCAAACAACTTGGGCACAGTTTGGGTGTTCCTCTGGGACAAATACCACTCCCAAGAGGGAACTTCAAAACACCCTTTGCAATGAGGAGGCAAGAAGAGCTTAATGGTGAGTGTGTGGGAATGTCATGTCAAGTGGCCTTGGTGTCAGAGAGGAGACTGATAACATTTAATGCACTCCTACAGCTACACCCACTGCCCTGTGAGGCCCCAAGGAGATCACTACCAATGGCAGCTGAAAGAGGAGCTGCTACACTTAGCAAATGTGAATAAATAGTAAAAAATGGTACATTTCATGTTAAAGAATGGAGTTTTCAGGATGAAATAATTATTTTAATTCCCACTGCAGACCCCAGTTCCCACCACAAAAAGGGGAAAAAGCCAGCGGTTTTTCCGCAACTCTCAAAAGCAACTCTGTCTTGGAATTCTTGACTTGCACAAATGGTGTCTAGATGATGCGATTCCTCCAATCTAAGTAAAAATTATGTCTTTATAGTCATAAGAACATTAAACACCTACAGAAAACAATCAATCCAGCTCACTCAGTGAATTACATAAATTTTTGAAAAAAAAAGAAAGTATGTTTTTAGACACTGAAGGCCTGATTTGAACCAATCGAGCCCAGGATATTCCAGGTGAAACTGACATTTCATGAACACAATTATGCCTTTTACTTTAGGAAATGGTTTAAGCTAAAGGTGAAATGGTAATGTTCACTTCAAGCTTTCTGAGGGTTTTATTATTTAAGTCAAATCCTTTACATCACATAAAGTTTCTTGTGTTGAATTGTAGTACAGCTGTTTACTCAAGTGGCAGCAGCATACCTTGTGATAAATTAAATGGACATTTATCAAAGGTAAGTTGACAGGTTTAAATGTTAAATGTAAGCATGGTAAGACAAGTACAAATAGTTTCTACCTGGAGGTTACATATATAAATCACAGGATAGATATTTTAATTAACTTCTGCACAATAAAGAATGTTTGCTTTCTGAAGTATTGAACAACATTTCCTGAGAGAGGAAGATACAAAATGTCATGCAATATATTTTAAGTAGAGCTTACACATAAATGAAAAATTGAAAATCCTTCCTCCCATACAACATAGGCAAGAAAGAGACAAATACTGTTCATAAATATAAGTTTTGGAATCACTACTTAAAGTTAAATGAAAAACTAAAGAGAGTTATGTCAGAGAGGGACATAAAACATGGATAGAGGGAGGTTTGTTACTTTATTTCATTTTACTCTTAATTCACTGAATTATTATCTAATGACAGAAATTAGTAGTTTCCTCAGGTTCTGAGATGATTTTGAGAAAGCCTAAAAGCTGAAGTCATAACAATAGTCAGTGGTAAACTCAAAGAAAATGCATCTCTGGTGGGAAAAAATAGTTTTAGACATATATATATACACACACATACATATAATAGTTACATAAAAATTTCTTTTGTTTCTTAAGCCCTTCTAGTCTTCCTACCTTACTAACAGAAATTTTTAAGGTAAAAAGCTGGAAAACAAGAACAAGCTGCAAACCCATAGGAGCACAAACCTAAGTGCCTTCTTATCAACCCTTCACCTTTCAAACCACTGAAGCATTTGGACATTTAAAATACTAATAAAATCTGAAATGCTTTACTCACAGTTAAAACCAGGTTCAATAGTTTTTGCAGCTTCAAGACTGTTTATTGTAATCTGAAAGATGATGTGCAGCAGCAGAAAGGATAGACTGGTGAAGCACAGAGATTTCAATAATCGTCCTGTATGCCCTAAAAGAGAAAAGATACATGCATATAATAGGTGAACTTCCAAACATTGCTTAAAGATTTTCAGTACAAAACCATAAAAATATCCTGACCAAGGATATTTCTACTAATCAGTTCCACATTAATCATGATTTTTCCCTATGGTCAACATTATAGTAAAAATCACACTTTGATTATAGTTTCTTTGAGTACTCTTTAATCACAAACCACAACGATAGCTATTGCCAGATTTTTCCTTTTATTTTTTTAAAGAAAAAAGTTTTTAAGCCTCCAGAGAGCAATTTTACATAAATAATAACATCACCATCATGCTTACCAACACGTTACCTGGTACTTAGACGAAACATGAATGATACTTCTACTTTTGAGAACATAAAAGCCTATTAATCTTATTACTCTTTACCAAATTATTACACAGCAGAGGGCATAAGACACAAACCTCAGTCTGGCACAGGAGTATAGACATACTTCCAATGAATGCTTTGCTTTGTGCCAACTGCCCTCTTCCTTCAGAAGTTTTGAACTTAATTTTCAGTATACACTAAAGAACCCTGTGCCAGACACATTTGGTCATATTTCCTCTGTGATTTACTGGATGTCTATTCAAAAGCCAACAGAAAATGTTTGATGAAGATTTAGAAATGCCTTATAAATCCTCTAGGAAACACTTGGCTTAATCACAGGCAGCCAAAATTGCAAGGTATGAATAAATAAAGTAAACCATCAGTATTTCAGGAAATATGCATCTTCAAGAGAAAATTGAATTGCTGATAAAAGACAACATTAAATATCACCCTACCTGACCTATCTGCAGTAACGGTTCTACTTCCAAAGCTTTTTAAACCTAGATTTTACACTACCTGCTTCATGCATTTGATGTTAATTTTTTAGTTTATAAATTAAAAAACAGCACTACTGAAATTCTTATCCAAGGCTGTAAATAAAGGCAAGGCTATGGAGGGCAGAACTAGTAGAATATACCTAGGAAATGCTCACTCTACATGCAGCCTGTTTTGTTCATACTTATTCTGCAAGCGACTGTTTTGAGCAACCACTAGAAAGAAGATGATCATTCACATTCTGCATCTAGCCAATAAACCAGATTTTAATTTTAGTTTTTTTAATAGTTCAAGCATAGGTCATCAATGGCCTAAACAGTTGTTTATAAAGCAAAGAATAAGTCTATTACTTTCTAGAATTATTGAATCATGCTTATCTATCTCCCTCCATCAGACTCCAAATTTTTGCCATAACGCTATCCTGAATGCAGATTTTGAATGCCAAATCTCTGTAATAACCTTCCCTGTTCTTTTTAAAAATATAATAAATAATTTTTACAAAAATAATTAAAATGGTTCAAATGAGCCCATGTATGAATTTTCTGTAATCCAAAAAGGAAGATACATTTGCTAGATACACGCTTTGTATGATCTATTCAATTTTGTCACCAGAGCTCACACAGAAAGGAGACAACCCGGGTGCCACAGCATTACATCGAAAAGACTGGCTATTAAAATCTTTGGACCACTATTTGTTGTTCTTCTGCAGAAGTTGGCCTGCTGTCCTGTCTTAGGACAACAACTTCTAAGCACTATAAAAGGAGAAACAAAATAGGTAATATTATCAAAAGTTTTAGAAGAACAAACATATGACAAGCTACATATTATTAAACAATGTTTGATATGATATCACATGTAAAGTAGTCCAAGGACTGCTGTATTTTACAATTCTCTTGCAAGCTTCAATATTTGATGCTTCTCTTCTTCATTACCACATCCCAGGCTCAAGAACCACACCCTCAGAATACAACAAAATATAACTAAAAAAAAACTGTCTCAAAGCTGGAGAAAGACAGTTTGACAGTACAAATTTTGTGGACTTTAAAAGTGTTTCCAAATGTACAGATTTCAAAGACAGTCTGGTGATTTATGAAGCTCTAAGTGACAAACTCTTCTCAGTGCTTGGGAGTTAATAGATATCAAGCAACAGATTTTTCATTTGGAAGTGGATTTGATATTTGGTAGAATGGTCTGAGTCAGTATCCAAAAGTGAAAAAATTCAATACAATTAGTCAATGTGCATTCAATTCCCAAACTTTCAGGTCTATTTTTTAGTATTTCTCTATCACTCCAAAATATATCTCAGTTTTAGACTTCGCTTCTTACAAGTTTGAAAACAAACATCTTTGAATTTAAATTGAGCAAATAATTTCTTTTAAAAAAACCTCTTTTACAGCTGTCATCTTTTTAAGAATTGCAGAAAACCCAAAAATATATTTCTTCAAATGCTGAAATGTTGAAAAAAGATTTCCTTCTGCACAAAGCTAGGAAAAAATATAAAGGACTATTAACACTCAGGACAATAAATAGTCTCTCGATGTACTGGTAAACATGGCAAGATAAACATACATCTGGAAGGCAGGAAAGTATGTTCAGAGCAGGTTATGGTATTCCTCAAGGGCTACTCCCTTCATGGCCATCAGTGGGACAGGACCACCATCATATTCTACTGAGCAGGAGCACTTTGCTTGCACCACATTCATCTGTGCCAGCAGAAACTAGAAACTGGAAACTAGAAGTATTTGGAGAAAAGTAAGAAATATTATGACCTGGATTTCAAAAGTTTGGAGCAACATCAACAACTTGGGAGAAATGGGAGTGCTAAAATAAGTGAATTACTGAATACGTAATTTATGTTAAGGAAGAAGAAGTGACAGATTTGGAAAAGGGATGAGTTTCAATTCATAGTGGGGTTTGGGTAAACCCACTTAACTATGTTTTGACTTACATTTTTCTCTTTCTACTGGAAACTTGGTTCTAAATGGCACAAAGGAAAAATTAAGCATATGTGTAGAGAACTGAGATGGTGAGAAAAGAGACAGCTGAAATAAAATGGCGCTTCTTACAATGAGGAAGGAAAGATTTTTTTTCCATCCTTGGATTTTTTTTAATTCTAATTCACTCACAATTTTACAATTCCTTTGCTAAAACATACCTCAACTTCTCAGTTGCCCTAATATAAAAGTCCTTGGGGACGTGAATAGAAGCTGAACAACCCATAGAGAAGGAGATATATATTGTTCAGAAAGATGTGTGGAGGGAACAGATTTGCAAGAGAGCTTCGCCCCAGCCGATACCAGAATTCACAATATCAATTCCTTCATTTCTAAATGTATAGGCTTCTGTATGTCCAACAAGACTAAGAAAAAAATCTCATGGCAAAACACCTCTGTTTGGAACTTGAGCACTGGGTTCTGATTTCACTCCAACAACTTCTGAAAACTATGGAGGATAGAAAGGAGAGAGAACATTTGTCTCAGAGCTGGGCTGAAGGACTGAGAAAAGTGGGCTTGCTTTCAGGTGTAACTGCAGGTGTCATTTCTAATGGCACCCAGTGGGAACAAAACCTGGCATGTAGCTCTAGAAATGTACCCCAGCATGTCTCAAAGCTCCTGGCAAAGGGCTTTCTTCCCTCTAAACAAGCCTGCAGGAAGCCAGACAGGATGTGAAGGCTTCATTACCCTCTTTCTCTTCAGCCCAGATGCAACATTAAACAGGACTCAAGAGGGCCAAAAGCATTTCACACGTGGAAGAGGAATCAATTTCTTATTTTTCAAAAGGTAATCCAGCCAAGAGCTGGATTAGTAATGGCATGTCCCCCCCCAGCCACAGGCATGTAACCTCAGTACAACTATTTGAATGTGTTCTAATTGGACTGCTGCCTCCAAAACACACATGCACCTCTTGACACCATGACTGACAAACAATAGGTTGGAGAATGCTACCCACATTGTGTCCAACAACAATGAAAAATTCTTGTACATTCATGTCTAGACCTGGTAGTCCTCTGATCTTTTTTGCTACCCTCTTCCCTAAAACAGCAAGAGTATGTCAGAGATTTTTGTACACCTGGAACTTCTTCAGAGCTTCTACCACAAGGATGGGACATGGAATAACTTAATGGCCAATTGTCACTGAGACCTGCCTAAAAATCACATACATTAGCTCTTATATGGCCATGAGCCTTAGGCTATTACAAAGGATATGATATGATTGCTATATGATGGCTACGATATGGTATCACATCATATGGCAGTTGTTCACAAGGTGCATTTTCATTCCACACTGCTGGGTTTTTTTCTCATTCTGATCGATTTATGGGGTATGACAAAGAACATGTTGAATCTTTAAGAAAGTGAATAATACTGCTAACAATTTATCTTGATTTTTTAAATAAACAGTACTATGCATCTCTGTTCAAAGCTGGTAAGTTCAAGGGGTCTGTATCTATTTGAATGCTGTAACATTATCAGAAAAGGGAGACTAGAGGAGGAAAAAAATGGAATTTAAAAATTAATTTAAGACTATGGAATTTAAAAATTAATTTAAGACTATTAAGTTTACTATTTCAGCAGTGTAATTTCATCATCATAATCATACATATTCTGCATAGCTTCACCTAAACGGCAGACGTAAGTGTTTGGGTGTCTTATTTGAACTTTTTGTTACTTTGCACAGGTTTATTTTGGTTTTTTTTAAAGCAACCTTAGTGTTGCATTTTCTGAATTTTGTCCATTTGAGGATATTTCCAACATCTCTTTAGCCATATACATAGTACTCCAAACTGGTATAACACTCTCAATTCTTCTTGAATTGACATTTGGGCAATTTTTTTTTGCAGACCACTTTCTATTCAGATCAGAGTAGATGAAATACCAAAGCAAAAGTCATTTTTCATATAATAACCTCTGATAGCACACAGTGAGTGATAAATATTAATGTGCATTTATCTCCTGAACTAGTGACACTTCATCTAATAAAAATACTCTAGTGCAGCCATTCAGGATTTTTTTTTCCATAAACCACTTCATCAGTAAGTGACAAATTTGAAACTAAAGAGCTCAAACTTCTGCAGCACACACAGATGCAGTCCCAACAAATTTGTTTCAGCTAGAAACTGAAAATCTTAACTTGACTTTCCATCAAGAAACCTAACATCACCTCAGAGACCAGCTGGAACCAGGGTCCAGAGACAAATCTCCTGCTCCATGGTTCCAAATAGGGATCTGTCAACGCCATCTGAACTGTAGACTGGGCAGCTTGGGGTGGGAAATTAGGAAAACATTTAATTCACAATACATGCCTTTTGGAAAAATCTGGATGTTTTGAAGCAATATGATCTGCAAGAAAAAAAAATCAAAACATCATAATTTCCCATATAAAAGAAATCCCACCCTTGGCCAGCTCTGGTTTAAGTGTCTCAAGATACCACAACTACCTTATTGACATAAATGCAAGAAAAGAGTTCTGATTTGAAGCTGGTTTCTGCCAAAGGTCCAGAGGCAATAAAAATACAGTTGATTCCAGACAATCATGAAGGAAAATGTCATCACTAAGTTCGGCATGAACGTCAGCCACTTTGTCCTCAAGTGTCAAACATAACTTCCCACACTTAAATTTACACACCAAGAAAAGTTTACAAGAACGAAACAAGCACTGAGATATCCATCCTCCATTTGACAGGAAAACTTTGTAGTTCAGGATGGGCAGTCAGCAACACCGAAGAATGCAGGCCAGTTCCCGTTCCCGAATTCACTGCTACTATTGCACACTACTTGACACTTAATGCAGCAGGACACCTCCTGATGACCATGCAAGATGAAAAAAGGGTTCAATTATGAGTTCTAAACTCAGCTGATATTGCCAGATGACTACAGGGTTACATTTGCAAGGCACAAAGAAATTTAGCCCTGTCCTAGAAAGCACTTAAACAGATACACATCTTTGAGCATGTGGACAGGGACTGAAGGGCTCTGAGTGTTGCATAAAAGGATCAGAAAATAAGGCTGAGTGCTTCACTCTTAGGGTATTGATACTTGATGTGACCCAGCCTTAAAGCACACAGCTTGCAAGTCAGTGGAAGCCAAATCCTTTTAGATGCCTCTAATGGTTAATTTTCTCTAGTTCTCCCTACAGGTAGGCATAATCTCATTGTTTTCAACTCCTCATGCACTTTTGGATGTGAAGACAGACAATGCCTTCCAGTTTCAGGTTCTGTAAGAACGATGCTAAATGCCAGTGGCAGTTACATCTGTTATAAAACAATGTTTCCCAGATGTAAAATATCCATTGTATTCCTTCAAGCACAATGAAGGAATGCTTAGAGCTTTGGCCTCTTGAGTGCTGAAGCAATGGGATAAAGCTATCAACAATGGATAAAGGAAGGCAATTTTTTGGCAGGACTATTCTAAGAATAAAATTTGATAATGGTGTGCCTTGTACACTGTGCAATTATATTGTGCAATGTCAAGTCATTGATCCACCAAGCAAAGTATCTGCATATCAGCTCCTATTTGTGAAGCCTTGCATGAACACCTTAAGTAGACTCAAAAAAGATAATGCTTAAATCATCCTGAAGCTGCCAGGAATTATTTGAATGGTTTAAAAAGTGCTACTCAAAGTGCTGCCATCCTTCCACTGCACAGTTAGCAGTACATCTATATTTAGCTTAATAGAAAATGCATTAATATTTCCCTTCCCCCCAAAGAGTATCTTATATTTTAACATCATCTTCCACCTAGAGGATGTCAACTTACCAAAGCCTTAAAAGTGGGCAGACATCAACACTGCAAAAATATAAACCCACTTGGTTTACTCACTGGATTTCCAGCAGCAAGACAAAAATATCAAGCAACTAATGTCATTGCCTAATCTATAGCTATCCAGACCCAAACCTCAAAATGTGTATCCACAAACAACAGCTCAAGACTTCATGCAATTATTTTAGCTATGTTTAAATGCACATGCTCAACCAGCCACACGGAAATCCTGACCACAGAATTACAAGTTCTAGATTCAGAATTTCCAGCAAAAGCTTTGCAATGGTCAAACAGTTTTGTCCAGCTTTCCTGAACATATCCTGTTATTCCCATGTGTAGCCATATGTCACAATGTACAACTGTGACCAACAGAAAAATTTTCTAATAAATTTACAAAAAAATCCATGGTTCCTTCATTTCAAACAGCTCTTCGTACTATCACATATTCATTTGCATTTCAAATTGGAATATTGCATAGGTGATAGAGCCACATGAATTTGCAACAGTTTATCACAAGATAGGTAATTAACTGAAAATTTTACTTCTAAAAGTAAAATAAGATACATTTTTCCAGGCTGTGTATTTGTACACAAAATGCTGGTTCAGTTGTACTATTCATACACTAACTAGTTCCCTCACATTTCTCTTTTTGCTTCTCTCTTTTAAAAATACTACAGAGTTCTAAGAAGGAAAAAAGTTATTCTAGAGATAGACACTTTGCAGGAGTGCCAACCAGACTTGGGTAAACACAGTCAAAAATGCTATGTGTAATTTAAAAAAAAAAATGCAGAAATGAAAACATAAAAGTACTGCACAGCATAATAAATGTCTCCTCACTCTAACTTCTTGCAGGATTTCCTGTTTTTCCTAGAAATTTTCATGCCCAGAATTCTACTAGAACTGAGCTGTATCCTCTGCATCAATAGACAATACCATCGTTCAAGCTACTCATAATCTCTGAGTTGCAAGTTTACACAGAAAATTTACCCATTTTCTTAACAAAATATTTTTTCAGACAAGACTCAGACCTTGACCCTTCATTTTTTTCCAGATGATACTCATAAGCTTTCAAACCAAATAACAGCTACTTGATGTCTGCTTCATAACTTGACAGGTGGCTGCAACAAGCTAAATACAGGCAATAAACCTCATCTCAGATACTACTGCATATGAACTGAGAAATTTTAAACCAGAGTGGCTCTTTCATAAGAGGACTTGAGAATTTTAATACAGAGCTCCAGTTCCTTCCCTTGAGCAACTAACCTCTCCATGTTCACTACTACCAGATAATATTTTTTTTTATTTCAAATTAATTCAGTGATTATTGTCTGTTAGAAGCAGTGCTTGCAACTTGGTTTCTTCATTCCTCTATCACTGTCATAAAGACTGATAATTTTCTACTTATCCAGTAGAAAATTCCTTCAACCACAAAGAGGCCAAACAACTACCAGGTAATGGGAGATGGCAGCAGGGCACACGCTACAGCAGTGAACCACATTTTCAAAAAATCTATACTTATTAGAGAAGAATATTTTTCTCTCCTGAATACCTACCAACATATGTTCATAAGCAGTAAACAAATGAGATACAGGGCAGGGTGAGAAAAGAAGGCTAGAAAATTACGTAAATAAGGCTGATCCAACTATGGCAAACCAAACCCTAGGCCATGATGTTTTCCCAGGGAATGGAAGCTGTGGTATGAATTTCTGCCTTTGGCAGAACTTCTCCCAGAAGCTCTAGAGACTGCTGCAGCTCAGAAAGGAGTTTTGCAAAGAGTTAAACATCAGTATCTCTAGCACACCATAAGGGACCTCGTGACCCAGTTCAAGAGCCCCTGAGTTGAAATGCATCGGCATTTCAACTTTGCATTCAAAAATGTTAGGCCCTCTTGGCAACACAGAGCTGAAGTAACCTATGCAAGGGCATGTTGCTATCTCATTGTAAATCTTCCATACCTTCTCAGTGATTTCTCATGGGCATCTACTCACAGCACTGATTCCTTCTTCCTCACAGCACAGCCAACACAATCCAACTCTCTTCTCAACTGGCTAACCCACTCTTTTATAGCACTCATCCTCATTGGACACAGCTGTGGTCTGTTAAGGGCAGGCCTGTTGCTAATCTTTGTAATTAGCACAGCTGCAATTCCTCAGGTGTGAGATTGACTTCTGCACTATCTCTATTCTCTTACATTCTATCCCCCCACCAAGATCATAGCGTCATCGCCTCCCTTTATCTCAGATGGTTCAGGGAAGCAGAAAGATGGAAAAGTAAATTACTTTTGTAAGAGATTTGGTTCTGAAAGTTTCCTGTGTTTGAGAACATTCTGCGATGCCTGTATGCCATCCAAACCATGACACTTTCTTCTCTCTGAAAAAAATAAAATTTCCTTCAAAGAACTTGTTCCAGTGGGTAAATGGAAGAGAACTTGATAGCTTTCCATAACTTTTTTTACATTCACCAAAATTCAGTTTTTCTAAGAGAATTAAAATACATGCTTCCTAAGTGTCTAACTATGTTGCATATTCTGTAAAATTCTGTAGAGAAAGAGGTTGCAGGAAGTAAAAGAACCACAGACCAATAAATCTGACTCACATGCTTGGCAAATTGGTAAAAACTAAAACACAGCTGATAATGATAATTAGACAGGGAAGGACTACATGCACAGGAGTGTCCGGGTAGTTACCATAAAAAATGGCAAGGCTTACCAAAGCTTGGAATTTTTTATGGAAACCAGAGAAAATGTTTAGAAGGAAATTTTAGACAATGCAGACAATTTAGTTTTCAATAAAATTCAGGTGAGTAGTTCTGAGGAACAACCTTCTGCCAAAGGTTTACAGGAAATGTTCTGTCACGGGAATAGAGGAATCATCATCTTGGGATGTATCAGCTCTGGCTGATGGTAACTTTTGATTTATTTTTCAGTCCAGTTGCTAGAAGTCTGGGAGTACACAAGGAGCTGGAGGGGGGGGACAGTCATTGTAGCTGACCTGAACTGACCAAAGCAGCCATCCACACTGTATGGTGTCATGCCCAACATATAGAGCTGGGGGAAAAGAGAGAAAGGGTTTGGTGTTAAAGTGTTCCTGCCCAAGTCACAGTTACATGTGATGAAACCCTGTTTTCCTGAAGATGACTGAACAACTGCCAGCCCATTTGAATGAATTCCTTGTTTTGCTTTGCTTGTGCACATTGCTTTTCCTTTACTGTGAAACTATCTCAGCTCACAAGTTTTCTCACTTTTACTCTTCTTTCTGCCCCATGCCACAGTGAGGAAGTGAGTGAGTGGCTGGGTGGGATTTAGCTGCCTGCCAGGGTTAAACCATGAGAGTTATCTATAAATATACATGTAATCTAGACAAAAAGGAATTCAACTGTGCTTACAGAAATCCTAGATTACTTCATGAGAAGAAATCACAGTATTGCTCAACATTTCACAAAAGGCTTATATCAAGGAAGAGTGAGGCTCAGTGAAACACTGAATTCCTAAGTGACACCACTAGTGTTTTCTTTCAGAAGCTATTCATTGGAACTCTCTTTCAGGAGTTATTCATTCATCCTGCAAACCAGGCAGAGAAACAGCAACTACATCTGTATTATTACTATTATATCAATTCCATGTAGGCATACACAACAATTCTCCTCTCTTAATATCTCTATGCATAAAAACATAGCTGTAATATAGTCTGTTGGGTTCTAGGTAGATCAGACAAAGCAATTTTTCAGAAATAATCCACGATGTTCAACTCAAAAATGTTACCTATGAATTTCCTTACAAGGCTACAGCTCAGGACCATAAAAGAACCATCTTATTTCCATATGAAAGTAACAGTTGTAGTTTTTGGACAATGACTGCAGAGGGAATCAAACAGTCCATTTTGACCCTACTACTCTGTTTCTCATAATGGAAAAAAGTGGCCAACATTACAGTAAGTTGAGAGTTGAGCCCACGCCTGCAAGCTGACTTTCAGATAATTGTATAGTTATGTAATGAATGAACAGTGATCCTCTTCCCTCTTAGGATGACTGGTACCATGGGCCAGGCATTTGGTGGAAACTGTCCAGACACTTACAGGATAAAAAATAGAATCCTTACCAGGCAATGACACTATGAAATCTTAAATTGCTTCTGTGAACAAAATGAATGATACTGTGAAGGGAGGAAAGATAGCGGTGCACATTAATGCACAAATCCTGGACGAAGAAATTGATTGACTTTTCTAATTATATGGATTTAACAAACCCTAGAATAAAAGGGAGAATGTGTACCTTAAAATTTTCATAATTATTTTTAAGCAGGTAGAGAAAATTCAGTTTCTGAGAAGACTAAAAATCATGAAAAGGAAACTAAAAAGAGTGGCATGTCAAAATGGGAAAAAACCAAGCCAGGTGTGGAACTAATTCATAATCTGAAATATCCATCATCCTGCAACCCACTGTGAAAACATTAGAAACTGTGAACACAAAAGAAGCTAAGAACCTCTGTACTGATACCCGTACTGACCAAAAGTCCATTATCACCAAGTAATCAGCAGCAGTGTAAACAGTTGTCCAGGGTAAGCATAAAAGAAGATTAATACTCCCTCCAAGTCTCTAATCTTTTTCAGATTGCTTGAGCCAGATCTTTTCAGTAAACATCTCCCTTGTGGATTTCCCCAGTGCCTTTCTCAATCATGTGAATTTCCAGCACACAAGATGTGTGTATTGCCACAGGTCAATGGCTCACCCTATGAAGAACATCCTTTTGCTTCCCAGTTCTCACATTATGAGAAAAAGAGAAACTGGTCACTATGCATCCTTTCCCCATCACCCATCAATTTGTATCTCTCATTCATACAGTCTTCCATGTGCATTTTTTCTCAGCTAGAGCCCCATCATGCTTAGCTGCTGCATATATATTAGTTATCCCTGTCAACCACCTCAAAACTCTTTTCCAGTTTTGCTACAGTCCCTTTGGGATAGGGCAGCACTACCACTACAAAACACAGAAAACTCATGGCTTTATACTGCAATACAAAGATCTATTCACTCTCCATTTTATTCCTTTATGTTCACATCTATTTTCTCAATATCTGCTGAGACTCTGAAGTAATGTTTCCATAGATCCACATATCACAAGCCCTCAATTCCTAAGTGCCAATGTCAACTCAGTGACCAGTGTTTTTTCTACACGTGATTATTTTTCTTTTTCAAATTCACTTTTATATACACTTTTCCCACAAGAATACCAGTGGGGTAAAAGGAAACCAGTGCATTCGCTGACAAAAGGGATCATAATTTTTTTTTCCTCAGAGATGCAACTGAATGTATAAAAGTTACCAGATGCACGTCCTCTTAAATATGTGATATTTATCTGAAAATTCCAACTATCTCCACTACAGGAAATATCCTTCAAAATTCTCTTGTCACATCAGATACTTTCAAAGACTGTAAGTTTTATCTGCTTGCTTCTGAAAAAATAAATTATCTCAAAACACAATTTATCTACTCTAGTATCTGGAACTTACAGTAAGAATGACTGCCTAACAATGAATCAAGTTTGTCATAGATGAACTTATTTAATCCACACATTAAAAACTACCCAATAGAAAGTACATGCCATCTTTTAGGATAAATACTTGAGTTCTTCTCTACAGTCCTCTGGGATTTTATCAAGGTTTTTTCAAAGGCTAACCAATTACCAAGCATTCACTGCAAGACCTTGGCTAGGTAATGGCTGTGTCCAACTAGATCTTATATGTCTGGCATTTTGTCCACTGGGGTAGACATAAAAGGATCAGTAGTTTCATTCTTTCACGTACAGAAAAAATTATGGGAACCCAGCAGCCAAATGTAGTAAAACTGCTTCAACACTGAAGCTGAATTTGGCATCCATGCTCTGCACACATGTAGCTCAATTGTTATCCAAGCAGCATTTCAGGATCCAAGAGGCCTCTGCAGTGGTATATGAGACATCACTGCAATTCAGCTGGGATTTCTCACACATCTGCCTTTCTGGTAGAAGGATTTGGAATCATCCCCTGGACAGAAGGAGGGACAACAAGCTCAGACAACTCTTGCAAGAATCACTAGGGACTAGAATAGAAGGCTGCACCATTTACACCTCTTCTTGTAGCTGCTTTTTAGAAAGGGTTGCTACTGGACCACTTTTAAATACTTTTCCCTGTAGTAGGAAACCTAGGTGTGGAACTAGAAAGCCAACATATAGAGAGAGTATCAATATGGAAAGGGAGTGTAAGATTGATTGGAATGTATGTACTACCATGTTTTACAGAGTATAGTTTTAGCATTCTGCAAAGCAAGGAAGTGCAGCAGAATAGCTTGCTGCTTGCATGGCTTTAAAATGGTTTCATGATTTTTAAATGGTCACCAATGTTGCCTTTGCACACCAAACATCAAAAACAAACAACAAAGAACCAAACCTCCCAAATGAACAAAGGGATCATTAAGAGGCATAAAATGTAGAGACTTTGCCAGATATAAAGGGCGAAGATATTCCTTTTCTCTTTACAACTTTACAACAAGTAGTTTCAAGTCTTTGCTATAGAGCGTGAGCAAAAAGATCCCTGTGATCCTGCACTTTGTACCTTTTGTTGAATGTTAAAGGACACTAGAAATTTCAGTCTTCAAAAGTCTCTGATAGCCTGAGCTTGGGTCCAACCTGAGTTATCTGTCTATCTCTCCAAAAAGTAAAGCAATCAAAGAATTATTTTTTATCTGTCATACATGGAGATTCATGTGGGGAAGGTAAGAAGAAAACCTTTGTTTGGCTATATGCCCTCTGAATGTCATCCTAAATCACTGATGTCACTGAAGTAGTGTAATGTCTAATCTGCAATTAGCATAATCTCATTGTCACTACTCTTGTAATGAATAAACTGGAAAGACTCAACAAAAAAATTCCTTAAAGTTCTTAATACAAGTATATTTAAGATAAAGAGGGAATGAGTACTTTTTCAATATGAAAGAAATTGAAGCATGTTCACTTATACAGATTGGTTTTACTTTTGGATAACCTCAAAAATACTGTTATGAAATAGGAAACAAAGCTTGCTTTTGAAATTTTTATGGAGACAATAATGAGCATGCTTCAGTTTAGCAGCATATATGTATGTACAAAGTTGTGTACATATGGAAGTAAAAAACATATATTGGTCACATAAACACAGGTAAAGCAGACAATCTTTTCTCAGCCTACAGTATAGTTAATAGTCTTACTTGCATGCTGAGAGGGAAAACTATACCAAATCCATTTTTTCATCCAGGTTTAGACTTATAAGAAAACACTTTTCCTTCTACAGTTCCAGCATGGCATATTTTGGACACTAGAAAAGGAAAGGTTTGGGTTCATAAAGCATTATCTCTGCATCACAATCAGAATCAAATGTAAATGTCATTTAGCTGTTTCACATGCTTAACATAAAATGAAAACACTTTAAAATTTAGTCTTGATTTTAAGTATTTTCCTGTTTTCCATTTTCTCATACATAATACTTTGCTACTGGTCTGTAAGACTAAAGTTTAACTCTGTTACAAAGAAATAATTCAGATTCCAACATGATGAGTTAGTCTATAACAAAGTGAGGTGTCAAAAAAAAAAAAATCATACTTCTGTGAATTTTGTAGGATTACTGTAATTCAAAAACTATTTACCTATTAATGAAGACGAAAATGTGCATTTGGTGTTATACTCCAGCATCCTAACTAAAACTCTAGTGTACAGTGTAAACAAAAAAACCACAGCCCTACATATTTACAGATATATACTCCTGTAATAAAACACATCTGTATTCAGTACAGTCAGTAGCCTAAGCTATTTTCCAGTCAGACAAATTCAGACCTTTTCTTAATCTACAACATACTAAAAATATTTAATATGAAGCAATGTTCACAAAGCTCATGAAAGTGGAAGTCTGATTCTAGTCTTGATTGCCCGTGTTAAAAAATTCAAGCTGAAATTCAAGTTGCTAAAGGAACTTTTACAACACTTGGCTAGAAGGATGAAATGCCACTGTATAGCTCAAGAAATCAAAAATAAAACTCTTTAGTTTGAGCTTACCGAAGTTTAGGTATTTTCTTTATATTTTTTTCCACATGGTAAAGTAAAGAATTTCCACATTGGCAAATATCAACATTTCCTCATGAAAAAAAACATCTGATTTTATTACAGCACCTATTGCTCTGAATTAAAAACTATTTGCTCGGAATTTTTCATAGAAAGTTACCAAATAGCAGGAAGAGAAATGTTGTTGGGAAAGAACAGCAACAACACACAGCATCAGCATGCATCCTCTGAAGTGCTAGTGACACTTCAAAGGAGGACTAAACTGATTTCATACAAGCATGGAATTTGTGCAATAGATGACAGAAAATCCTGCTCTAAATGTTTCAGGGCCATTTGCTGGGGACAACCCCTGGAGCACATTCAGGGCTTTTTGCCACATGTAAGTGATGCAACCTTGTAAGCACGTGCTAAAATAACCATGTTTGTGTTCAAACACCACCAAGGCAACATCTGATCCCTCAGTGTAATGGACATCTCTCTCTGTATGGATGTGGGGCATGCTCAGGCACACACAGTTGCATCAGTATCACTTCAGGTGTATACTGAACCACACGCAAATGTTGGGGTATTAAAACCTAAACAACCTAAACACCCAAATGTTGGGGTATCAAAACCTAAACAACCTAAACCCAAACAGTGGTTCTGGTATTAAAACCAGAAATAGTGCACTGGGCAACCTGCAGTGAGACATGCAAGTCCTACCCAGCACTGGTGAGGATGGAGCAGACCAGCCTGCTCCACCTCGGCATTCCACGAGGGACACGCATGCCCTCCCTGGAAGCTCAGCTCTGCTTCACTGCCAACAGGAGCTGAGTTTCCAGCAGTGTAATACAGATATTTCACTCCCTGACCCTCTGCTGCTGCCCAACACAAACACTGGGAGTGAGACAGCCTGCCATGACAGTAGTTGAACAGCTCTCTGAGTTTCTGATCTCCTCAGACACTGGGAGAAGCAGTATTCTCCTTTATTATTATACCACGTTTCCTTGTGTATGTCAACTGTTCCTTAGTTACAGAAAACTGTACTCTTTCCAGACAAGTGTAACGAATCTTCAGAAAAGGAGTAAATTTTATTTTTTTTTTTAAAGCATTTTATAGCAACTCCCAGAAGGAACGAACATTTTTATTTACAGCCTTGTCTGCTCATATGTGAACACATTTCTATGTAGCCACCTCATGGTAGCATATCCCAGCCATCTTGTAATGAAATTATTGTGAACATATCAGCAAGACATGATCCCACATATTTAAGTCATTACAGCAAACTTTGGCTTAGATGAAAGTACATTAGTTATTTTAATTACAGCTGAGTCAATCTCCGTTAGGTATGAATAACATTTGGCCAAACTTTTCTCTGCCTTTAAGCTAAAGGAGCCTCCTTTACATTTTAATTTTGAACTCATGTTTTTGAGATTTACATCATTAGTACAACTCTGGCTTAACTTTCACACTACCATTATCTCCTGCTTAGGAAAAATGAAAAGAAATCTAGTACAAAACAGTATCAGTTCAACCATATTAATTTCCTAGACTGATTCAATACCTAATTACTAAAACACAAAGGATAATAGACTGGAACACAGTAAAAAGTTCCTGTTTGCAGTATTCTGAGGATGACATTTTTAGACACCCAAGGATCTCTAAAGAGAATTTTGGTGATTTTGGTGATTTTCCAGAGAATACTGGTAATAATTGCAGATGTATTGCAAGACAGCTCAGCAGTGATGCACCTCAACCAACAATCATCCGTGGATTTCTTTACGAAAGCGCAGGTGGCTGGGACAATTGCACTGACAGTACCATCCTCATTTAGTCACTTCAATCCTCCATAATATTTATTTGTAAGTGTTTCAGTGATCATATTTACAAGCAATTTTTAGTTTTTTCCCACTGCTGCTGACAGTAAGACAATGGTGTAAAATCATGTGCAAAAAGGGAGGACATCACTGTGGAGACAAATAAGTTCATAGAGGGTGCCCCATGAAGAAGATGACAGACCAAATTGTTCAAGGGCTCTCAGGCAAGGCTTCCATCCATTGCCAGTGCTCAGGAATCTTCTCTGGGACAGCAGAGCATCCAGCTCTGTGTTCATGTTTGATGGCAATTCAGTGTCACCTTCTTCCCTCGCTTAAAGGGATTCAGATCCCATTTCTCACTGCACCACCATAAGAGGCTGCTGGCTAAGCCTGCCCAGACCTAGGGGCCTGCTCAGCTACAGCAGACACCCTCCAATGGCCAGATGAACCACAGTCCTGGATCAGAGCTGTCCTCACTTTCCTATGCAGTAACCACTGACCCAAGTACCACACCCTCCCATTGTCTTTGAGCCTACTGCCTTCTGTCCTCGGGGGGCACAGCCCAAGGGGCACAAATCCATCTCTTTCAACAGCTGTGACACTGATCCCTGACAACCCGACCTTGCCAAGCCAAACTGGGAACATTGATGGAGATAGCTCACATATTGGGAATTTGAGATACTTGAGGTCAGCTGGCAGCTGGTCATAGATTTTAGGGAGCAGTGTTTTTATTTCGACATCTAATAAAGAGCCTAGGCAATACTAGGCATCTAATTGCTCTTGGAATTCTACCTTCTCTCCACAAACTCCTTCACAAAAGTCTTAGCTGTTCACATGGTTCCTTTCACAGCTACTCTTATTTATGCCTACATTTCTAATGCACAAACTCTTCTTTGAATCCATAAGCCCTGTAGTAGCTTAGAAATTTCTAGAGCTGGAATCTGGACAAAGGGAAAGGAATAAGAAAGAAATTATTTCCTATTTTGAAAAATATTCAGCAATCATTATATACAATCTGTCTCTCAATTACTCCTAGTCCCCTAAATATTTCCTGAAGTCTTAATAAGGCTAGTCAGGGAACAAAGCTCCGTGTGATCAGCATAATCATTTATCCCAGGGGGTTGGAACTAGATGATCTTTAAGGTCTGTTTCAACTCAATCCATTCTACGATTCAAAAGACCCTCAAATTTAATAATGACTGACAAGTCACAAAGCCAAATTCTGACTTCTGAAAATAATCAGCAGTTGTCAAAGACACTTAATGGTGCATCACCATTCCTCTTCCAGATAGAAGTATGTTTAAGAAAACATGTCTAGGTCCTCAAAAGCATCTCGAATAAATATATGCAGAACTCTGGAAATCAGAAAAGGTCCCAGATTATTACTCTCTAAAACATTTAGATGTGGAAGTTTTTTAAAAAATCATAATTCTTCCTTTAATAACCTCAGCACCTCTCAAATGGGTCATTACAGATACCATGAACATCCTTAGTGTATTGTCTGATCACAAACAACATGCTAGTTAAGTATTACCATAACTATAGGGGTTTATGCATTCAGAAGGGATCCCAAGTCTCAAAGCCTGTGGAATTGCAGAAGAAGAGACTTAGGAAAGATTCTGTCTAGTGCAAATGTACCAGCAGGCATGTTAAGAAGATAACCTGACATGGTGTTGTTAAAAGTCAGTGATGTTCACAGTTTAAAAAGAGTCTGTACAGAAGCAGGCTGTGAAAAGATTCCAGGAATGCAGCCATTCACTGCAGAAGTGTATTTCAGGTTCAAGGATTGCAGGACAAGGAGGAAAATCTTCCATGCACATGTATGTGTGCTTACCTCCTCCTCCTTCCCCCAAATTCCAGCAGCAGAAATAATGTAGGAGAAAGATGGAGTAACCAAGAGTAGCTAATTACTCTAAGTCATTTTAGGAAAGGTAAATTAAGTACTAGAATCAAGATCTGAATAAAAATACAGTATTTAAATAAATAATTTTTTTAAAGGAAGGTGAAAACAGATCTGTGTCATGCAGAAGAAATGGCATGGTGAATTAAAAGGACCTTTTTTTACCTGGAAATTACAGGCTACTGAATGCAGAAGGGAAACATTCTGGAATTTCAAATATGCTTAAAGGGCCTAAAACCCAGAACAGGTGTTGTCTGCCATCCAAAATTACTTTGAAGAAATGACAGACAATTAAGGGAAACTTTGAGTCATCATGCAATGTCGCTTACTTAACCATACAAAAACAATGAGACATAACACTACCTTATTTTCTAGAACTTAAATGCTCTTTCTCTTACTGAAATCTATTATCTTCTGAAAGAGAAAACCCCCACAGTCTGTAAAATCTGAATACTGTAAATGAAACATAACATGCACTGGCTTAGGAAATCAGCCAGCCAATCTAGACTGAAGCACCTTAATATATTAATTTAAGATTTAACAGGCACAGCTCTTCCAAAAAAGAAATGTAAAGCTGAATGTGAAGCGTGAACACTTGAGTGGAATCAGCATTGCTTCATTGAAGTCAACTGCACTACACTGGTCAAAGAGGATGAGAACCAATGCTCTGTTTTACACAAACAAGCATTAGCAAACATACCCAATATTCTGCTGAAATTTTACATCCCAGTCAGACAGCATTTCTCGCCTCCAATCCAAGAGCATAAATGAAATGGCTCTGTACAACTCTCTGCTGGTAACATGAAGACAAAATTTGGCAGAAGGAATCCTTCTGCAAACATCCAATGTGGGCTCAAAAATATTGTTCAGTGGAAAAGCACTGAAAAAACTGATTTATCTTTAGCTACCAGATGGACTCAGGAAAGATGGATGTATTCTGTAATGGAGATGGAATGCCCTATTTTATGTCTGTCTCATTACCATTCTGTATCTCCTTTTCTCAGACTTCAGTAGGATTTTTAGAAGGGGAACACTTTCACTTAAAAAACACTAGTTTAAGAGTTTGTTTAGGTTTTGCAGGGAAGCACTTCCTTCAGCTTGCCTTTAAACTTCAGGACATTCAGATAAGGGAGAAACTGACTAGTAAAATACCTCTAAAACAAATACCACATTTGTAACTTCAACAGCCTTCTTCCTTTCAGAGTCCTAACAGCTGTGCCCTGAGTCCTAGAGCTTCATATTGACTCTGCTTAGTAGAATAGCAAATCTCCTGCTCCCACCATGAACAGTTTGGGAGCCAGGGTCAGGTTCTGAATTGTGCAGGTCCAGTCTTTGCAAATTAATTACTGTGGCCAGGACTGCAAATGACCTAGCTTCTCTCACCAACTCTAATATTAAAAGAAAAAAAAAAATCTATAATTATCCTATTTTCCTGTCAGGCAATAACAACTTATGCTATTAAATAAAATGTACAAAGTCATGCAAACACAAGCAGCAGGAGAATGGTGCAGAAAGCAGGATTCTGAATCTCTGATCCGCATCATGACCACAACAGAAAGGAGAGCATTGAGGGACAATCAAGAGCCTCAACAGGGCAGCAGGAGAGGTGGAAGAATAAACTCAAGTGTTTGCTGCAGGTGAGAGCAGGCAGTTGCTCCCAATTAATCTCTTGTTTCCAAGAGCTCAGGGATGGCATCTCTGAAAATCTGTCCTTTGTGAGTAGCTAAGTGCAAGGACAAAACTAAATTGGGCACACATATTTAAAGTAGTATTGTTCCCAAATACTTAGCAACCCTCTTTCATTAGATGTGCCTATATTCTTGGCTGCCTGTGTGTGTTTAGAAGCTTCCCTTTCCTATTTCCTGTAATGCTCATCACAGAACAATAACTACCAGGTTCTTTCTTATTCCTTGATTCTCTTGTGAACCAAAACAGTTTTAATGATTTCCCTAACTTAGGCTTGCTGAGAGTCAGCTAGGTACAGCACACACATCTGAGCAGGTCATTGACTTCTGACATAGTGTTTAACCTCCTGCTTCCTACCCCACGCTCTGTCCCTCCTATTTGCAAGGAAGCAGCTTGGAGCTTTGAATATGCCTTTGTGTGAGTAGGCTTCCTGCCTAAGGAAGTAGCATCAGTTTCAGCTGAGGTTTCAAGGCACTCTACTGTGAATAACAGTGAAAAACACACCATGCTGTTTCACCTAGGTTTGGCTGGAACAGTTAATTTTCTTCTAACTAGCAATGTTTTGGATTTAGTGCATCAGTGAGCAGGTGCACAAGAAATTTCAG
Organism: Agelaius phoeniceus; assembly: GCF_051311805.1. Taxonomy (NCBI): domain Eukaryota; kingdom Metazoa; phylum Chordata; class Aves; order Passeriformes; family Icteridae; genus Agelaius; species Agelaius phoeniceus. Next base: position 101,934,694 of record NC_135265.1, on the reverse strand, counting down.
AGGGTAAGCACAGCCAGGACAGCAGACCCAAACTGGCCCAAAGGATGTTCCATACCACAGAAAGTCATGCTCAGTTTATAAAGTAGAGGGAATTGGCCAGAAGACACAGATTGCTGCTTGGGGATAGACTGGGAATCAATTAGAAGATGGCAAGCAATAGTTTTGTGCATCACTTTTTTCTCTTGGGTTTTATTCCTTTTGTACTACTACTTCTATTATTATTTTAAACATTATTATTGTTGTTATTATTACTATTATTAACATGACAGTAATGATTATTAAACTTTACTTCATTTCTGATATTAAACTGTTCTTCTCTCAATCCACAAAGTTTACCTTTTTGCTCAATTCTCCTCCCTACTGGAGTCGGGGGTGATGCATTACAGTGAGAGAGCAGCAGTGTGGGTGTTAGGTTAAACCACAATGCTGTTCTACCCTTAGGAGTACATGAAAAGAACCCAAAAAACAAAGCAAATGCTGTGGCAGGATATACCACTGAAATCCAGGCGGGCTTTTGTTCTAGGTACATATCCTAGGGTGTCACTGCACAGTCAGCAGTCAAACCTAGGAGTCATTGGCCTCAAAATGAATACAGAAATATGGCACAGAATTGTCTTCAGAAAAGCCTGACCACTTGCAGTGCTGGTTTAATTTTGATCTACTTTTCCACTTTTCTCTAGAGTGGAAAAAAAAGTTACGGGGTGAGAGGGAGGTCAGAAAACTGCCAAGAAAACTGTCATGGAATTATCTGAGTATGGCTTGCCAAAGGGCTGAAGTAACTGTCCAGGTTATAGGATGCCTTATCATCTGTCAGCTTCAGACTAGAACTGACTGGAGTCAGTTTGGTGTCTACCCTCCATAATCACTTTTATATATTTCTTAAAGCACCGACCACTTCACATGACTTGCTGTGAGGATTTTCCTCTGCTTAAAATTAATGAAATATTTTTTTCAGACACTACTGTTATTTCCTGTACTACTAAAACACACAACTATCTTAAAGCACTTAGAAGATTAATTGGTCAGACCTGTCTAATTTATGAATAATAATCATGGGTTTGGTCTCTGGATGAGAAACTCATTTTTGTTTTTGTCATCTGTTGGACATCATTTGTTTGACTTGGCTATAACCTGGTAGAAGTGTGACTCATTCCCTGAGAACCAGAGTCTCCACAGAGTTAAGTATTCTCATTCTCTCTCCATTTCTGAAAAATAATTTTTGCTTTGTGACCGTGTTCCTCACTGTCTTGTCTAACATGTTTATGGGCTGGGGAGGAGTGGGGTGTTTGTTTGTTTTATTGGTAGTAGTAGCTTGGGTAAGGTATATAGATTTAAAGAAAAGATACAGACCTCAGTAGCAAGGTCCCTGGCAAGACAAACCTGGCCTAAAAGAGCTTGTGATCAAAACTGGCAAAGGATGGACAAGATACACACAAAGAGGTTGCTGGCAATATGGTTTTAATTTATTAATATCACTGTAACAGGAATGATGGCTTCATCTGCATGCATGTACACTTGATGGACTTTCCTCTCCATTAACAAATTTTTAAAAAATTAAAAATTAATTCCTTTATTGCCAACACATATAGCCGTGTTGTCATCCCACCTTCTTGGGCCCTTCTTGAATTACAATGCAGCACTAGGTTATCAAAGCAGAAAATAATTCACTTGCTGTAATTTTCTGTGAAGTGCAAGGGGAGATAGATGACCAACTACATGAGACAGATGATAAGCTAAAACCACATGTCATCCCAAAATACTGTCTCAGGGAGTGAGGAAAGAGGTAGATCTGGTTTAATACTCTACTGTTACTGCCTGGTTGTGTTTTCCAGTACCTGACAAGGGCCTGCTGACTGCAGTGCTCCCAGCAACGTGGCATTCATAATGCTGAGCACCAGTCAAGAAATGTACTGGCATGGCTCTGTGGCAGACAGTAAATAACTGACCTCAAACATTGCGTAGCTTGAACTGAAGACACCAGGAATATAACTGGCATTAGTGAGTCTACCTGTGTACTCTCCAACATGAAATAACAGACAGTGTTAACTTCAAGGTGAAATTTTAAAATAAGAACATTAGGGTTATTTAAGTACTTACTTTTGGTGACAGGTTGTAGGTGGAGTTTTTTTAGTTTGGGTGTTTTGAGTGTATTAACTTTGTGAAGATAGGTATCATCCAAAAAACATTCATGGTTCACACACTTCCTGTAAACTTGAGCAAACACGGCAATTTTCGAGCCGGGCCAACTTTTTTACTCAATTTTATTTGGCTTACAGTAGAGTTTATAACGAATCCTGGCAGCATTTTAACTAAAGAGAGACTATCTCCCATGTATAAGCAAAACTGTTTTAAATGTGAGTCATCTGAAAATCACCATAGTCAAAATGGACTGATGTTTAAAAATGAGCTTAGCAATATTTTAGGGAACCCAATCTGTATTTTAAAATAAGACCAAGCTATTCTAAAAATTCAGCTGTTACTGAAGTCTCACATACACTGTAATTTTATTGCACAGCACTGGACTGAAAATTTATACTTGTTTTTAAATGGCACTGCATCTCAAGTCTTTCCTCTGAATTTCTTTTTTTTTCAAATGTCTGCCATTGGTATGTGTCGTATGTGTACAGAACACAAACAACATAATTTTGCCAGAAAAATAACTTAAAAGTGCAACAGATAAAGAAAATTATTTGGCTTCCATTATTTTAGGTTTTCTCAAGACCTTTCTTTTCTATTTTTTTTTAATGCTTCAAATTATCAAGCTAGAAGTAGAATACAAGCCGACAATGAAGCACTCCATGCATCTGTACTCAGATGAATTTTTGACACTGCAGTTTTAAGTTAAGGCCACACAGATTTCTCCTCTTTAAATATGGAAGGAAGCATGAAATTTGCTTTTTTCACAAGGAAAAAGGGCTAAAAATGAGTCTAAGCCAGCACAGTCAATTCAAGAGAGGTGAAGCATTCAGAGAAGAAATATATGAGAAAAAATCTCCAAATCTGCATTGAGCACCAACTCATGAACCTTGTGATATCCAGTGCCACATGAGTATCAGCCTCACAGGCTACCATTTCCCAGGTGCGACTTTCCCCCAGCTTTGGAAGGTCAAACAAAGTATCTGCTCACAACACTTAGAGGGCAGGATATATGTGCATGTGGAAAAATGCTTTTCAAAACCTACCATCTATTTTAGAATGCAAAAAGTGGCGGTACCTATTCCAAACCATCAGAGTAGTCACAAGAATTCAGCATGAAAAATCCACATGCATACATGCATCTTTAACAAACATCATAGGGGAAAATCCCCATATATTTTCCTAATTCCTACATGAAGTATTACATCCAGCATAGCATTCACAAAAGATTTTATCTAGCACCATAATGAGTTTTATTGCTGAATCTCAATTATTATGATCCCTCATACATCTAGTTATATCATTTAAGTGAAAGTTAAGTATCTAAAAGCAAGCAGACAAAGAGACAACCTAAATCCATTTTTCAGCTTCCAAATCTAATACTCTTCTTTGAAGATATGTCTTAATAAAAAGCAATGTGTTTTGCTGGGTAGAGGAAGAAGTCAGCAAAATTTTAAATGTTGTTATTTTGTAAGGCTGTGAGAGACAAATAGATCATTTTACTAAAGTGGTCTAATGTTTAGCTTACAAATAATCACTGAAGCACTTTTCAAGCTGTCTGGAGTGCATTGGAGGGTTTTAGTTTAAATTCGAATTGTAGGTACTGAAAAATGTGTATTTTCCCCTGATAAATCCTGTACCTGACTCATCTCTAGATTTTCCTTCATCTTTCATAATAGTTTCCAGAATTATCTTATTTATTTCTGTTACTCATTTTTTTATGTACATATACAACAGCACAAGGAAGTACTCATGTAGCCATCTGAATATTCTCACAACACTAATATTAAGATAAGTTTTTACGCAATTGTATGTAAAATGTTTTTTCAATATTGTATAAAATGCATGATTTTTATGTCATATTCCAGTAACTTATTTCTTCCCATATGCCCAAGAAAAAAAGAATCCCTAAAGGTCACTAAAGAGTGCACGTCCTGGGTTTGGCTGCCAAACCTCGCCCAAGTTCTTATTTCATAATCAGAACATTGTCTCCAGCTAAACATCGGTCATCTGTGTTTTGCAGATGTGGAAAAGGTTAAATCACCAAATAAAGAAGCTGAGATTAAAAATGGTTTTCTCTAAACAGTCATATTTTTGTGCTGAAATGAAACTAAAGGCTTGCAGAAGAAAACTTCAAGTTTAGGACACAATAGATCATCTTAATAGCAGATAAAGCATATTTGTACTGCCTACACAGTATTTCTCCTGTACAGAAACTCAGTTGGTCAGAAAAAGCAAAGGAAGCAACAAAACCTCAAACTAGTTTTTTTTTTTTTTGCATAATGAACCTTGTTGATTTAAGCACATAACACCATAAATTACCTCATATGGCTTGCAAAGTGCTTAAGATGCTGATGAGCACCAGTAGCTGTTCCTGCTTTAGGAACTATTCTTTCCAATCATTATTTTCCTGCAATAGTCAAGCATAGGGGTATATGTAATAAGAAGTGGCTTCCCTGGTGCCCACTGATGCTGATGTTTTTGGCTCAAGATTTAGACCAATCATTAGGGGTATTCAAGTGTAAGAAAAAGTTGCACATTTGGTAAAGTTAATGACTGATTTCACAGTCCCTAGAGAAAGCCAATATTCCAAAACATGTTGCACTCCTCTTGGTTTCAGGTCCAGACCATTGCTGGTTTTGAGTATCAGTGGAGGCCAACTACAATTTGGCTGACCTGCTACAAGAAAATGTCCAGCCAAAACTGATCCCATCTTTACAAAATGGAGATTTTTCTACATAAATGCATTTCTTTAGGAATATATTCTCTTGGTCACATATCTGAATGCAGAGATAGCTTGCTTAAGAAGAGTGAAGCCAAGTATTTTCCAGGCAGTACAATAAAAGATCTTATTCCATGAGACCTTCTAATGCCTTCAATAAAAGGAAATGGAAGAACGTTGACCCCTAACTTTTATATGAGTGTACAAGGAGAGATTATCATTAACCTCCTATTCAAGATCTGCCCAAAGTGCTTACTTGCTGCTGAGGTGAGATATCATATAACTGCAGAGGTGTTTAGGAAAACAGGAGTGAAGAAACTGATGGAAACATTCATAAAGATATTAACAGTACTAAAAAATTTCTGAAAAAAATCCAAGTATTTTAGATAGTTGCAAGCGACCGTGATTTATACCACTGCAACACAGGAATGAGAACCTGCCCATTGTTCAATTACAGTAATTCTAAATTTTCTAACAATCTAGTTCAACTTTATTTCAGCCGTTGAGCAGAACACACCAGCACCCCCTCGACAAAAAAAACCCAAAACAAGAAAACCCAATAACAACAAGAAACAACACACCTCCCCCCCCCCCCCCAAAAAAAAAACAAATCCCACAAAAACAATCACAACAAAACTAGACAGAAAATAGTAAGGGAAGAGGATAGAGTTTTAGAAATTATAAAACAGCATTTTAAACTGATGCTTCCAGCTATTTACCATCTGGCTAATTTTTTTGATGTAAGGTTTTCACCAGGAAATACTTATTTTCAAAAGATTATTATTGCATTAATGTCAGGATCTGGTAAGCAAAACGAAAAAAAAACCAACCAACCAACCAAAAAGCCCAAGCTAATAAATCAGCTAATAAATCAGTCAGTCTTTGGCTGGTCCTATATTCTAATCAGTCTTTTGTAATATTGGATATATTTTAAATTTGGACTTCAATACTTTGCCTTGACCTTGTAACTGTTCTACATTTAATGGTCTAAAACATAGACTGCCATTATCAGGTTACACTTCTTTTGCTGATGCAACAGTCTTCCCAAAACTACTTCCAGTAATAACATTTTTATTTGGCTTACCCTGATCTAGCCCTTTAGCATAATTACTTCTTATCATTGAGTCAATATAACACTCAAAATTAGCAGCTGATTTGCACATTTTACAGACAAATCAGATGAACTGAAATCCTGATTTTGGTGGAGTACAGTCTTCCCACTGCAGGGGTGGAAGCAGGGGGTGGCCAGGGGAAAGCACAAAGGAATGCAAAGTTATCCATATTGGCCAATAATTCTTAAGAAAACTCTTGAAACTGCCAAAATTGAACTGCTTTTGCTGCTCTCATTCACCTTTAAACATCAGTTAGAATAGAGACTGCGCACAAAAATAACACATTTGTACATTTTACACAGTCTCCTCTGACCTCTTAAACAGATTCCTAGGTATGCTTCCAGTGCCTGTCCATTTGATCGGGAAGGGAATATTCTGTCAATACTTAACTTGCTCTGCAAAGCTTTCACTGTCTTGCCCAAAGATGAGCACATACTCATCACACCTCTATCTACCCAGAAACGTTGAACCTCCCCTCCTCAAAAAAACAAGAAACTAAAATCAAAAGTTATGGCACCTAAATCCTCTATATAGGCATGGTTAACTAATTTGAAAATGTCTTGTGTAGTTTAGCAGGAAAGTTCCCAATTCACTCAAAGCAATCCAAAACAAGCCTCTCAGATTTGAAATCAGAGTGCTCACGTGGGGATTTACAGATTTAAATCACAAAACAAAATCTTTGCTTTGGAGTTGCTTTGGAGCCAAGCTTTAGTTAGGGGTTTGAAGTGGGGACTCCAGCCAGTAACCTCATGGTTGAGAGTCTTAAAGGGTTGGACTCATCTCTTGTGAGTTTTTCGTAAAACTGAGTCTCGCAAACTAAACTAATATATTATTAAACGCATTAATGAGGCAATAATTTCTTAAAGTAAGTGAAATCATCTTATTAATACAACTCCCAGTGCTGTGCTTACTGGCTTGCCCAAGTATCTCAAACTTTTATGAAGATCTTAAAGCCCCCAGATCCTGAGCTAAGTTTCCTCCAGATGAAATGTGATTGCCTCCAGAATGGAATACCACAGTTATCTTGCAAATCAAAGCAACATTACACAGCTCTCTATGCCAGAGCTGGAGAATGCCAGATCAACTGAACCTCACTGAGGAAACTCTACAGCCAATAAAGTAAATATAAACATACCCAGAGTGCCCTCTAAATGATAATTTTAAGTACATGTAAATATTCCATTAATTGAGAAGTTGCCAGTAAGTAATATTCCAAAAAAATTGCTATGTATCAACAGATTGGTGATGTTCTTGAGTCCTAATGGTTTCCTCCTTGCAGATATTCACAAGATCTTAGTTGTAATTGTCAAACTTGAAATCTAGCCAATACATTTAATTAGGGAAAAAAGGGACTAATGGATTTACTTAAAAATAATTGCCCACAGATTTTTAATAATGTTCAGGAACTTGCTGTAACTTTTTTATTCTAAATTCACTCCCTTACTAAGTTAATATTCAGGTACCGTGGAAGACATGATAAACCCAAATTTTGCCTTTAAATCTAACTGGCCTCTAACTCTCTCTCTGACTTTCTCTGCACTCTTCTATTTCCTGCCCATGCACAAAAACCCTCTTATTTCAAACTGATTCTGAAATAACATTGTGAGATGTGCAGTAGCTGAAGCACACTGTCCCTGACCTATCCATCACTCAGCTTTTCTGCCCCTTTGATCTCCAGCTCCAGACCACTGCTTCCAAGCAAAGACTGCTGTGAAAACAACTGCACTCCTTCAGTAAGGAACAGACATGTCAGGTCTATGCCTCTTCTACATGGCAGTTAAGTTTTCCTTTTAAAATTAGTTTAAACATTTATTGGGCTAAGCTGCCAGTTTAATTAAACATTTTTTGCTACAACTCCAAGAGTTGAAATTCTAGGGCTTCAGAGTGCCTATGCCAAAATACAATCTGCCAAAGCACATTTTTTTGTTCATTGCCAGCTGAGTATATAGAAATTGGCTCTGAAAAATAGGCCAAGGCCTGTAACACTGCACCACATGCATACGAAATGCCTGAAGGTGCCAGCAATATGTACTGCACACAGCTTGACTTCACAAAGTGCATAGGTCTAAGTCCAAAGCACCAGGTCAAGACTTGGAGTAAACTCCTCAAAATTAAAGCCAGAAAGCAATACCTTTCTGTTGTGGTTACTGTATCTGTTTCTAGCCCAGTAACATTAGGGTGTACTGAGCATTCCCACAACTGTGATCGAAGCTGGTGCCTGTTTGCTTCTGTAAAGAAGGGGGCACTCCTGCCAGTCCCAGCACAGAGTTAAATCAGGCACATTTCTTCAGTCTGCTCTTCATGAGACATTGCCCCATGCACCTCAGAGCTTTCAAACTGGCTGTCACACAGAAATAGAAAGGCATCATAGGCATAGATACCCTGTGGCTAAAGGGCTAGGGTACCACAAAAAAAAACCAAAAACCCAACAAAAAAAAAACAAAAAACAAAAAACAAAAAAAAAAAACCAAAAAAAAAACCAAAAAAAAAAAGTGGGAGGGAGAAAAGGGAAAAGAAGCAAAAAAAAAAAAAAAAAAGGAGAGAGGATCTCTCTCCATGCCATGACTTACAAGTGATAAAATGCAAGTGTACACAAGCAATGCAGCCTATTAAAATGCCCAATTAAGGAAAAAAAACCAGTGAAGCTTATTGTATTTTCTACCTGGAATCACAGAGATAAGGAATGGTGTGGTGGTGTGCAACATGCAAAATCTGAAGGAGTGTGACACAAATGAGATAGTTTTACATATTTCTCAAAATTCATCATCCCAGAGTATAATGATTAAAAAAAAACCAACAAAAAACCCTCAGATAAATAATACGAAAAAGTATTATCATATAGGTAGAAGCTTTTTAAAAATGGTCATCCCTCACCTCATCTGCTCCACAACGACAAAGAAGATTTAGATATGGTCCAAGTACCAGGGTGGAGAGTGCTCCACCAAGAGCACTGGGCACCACAGTCTCAGTAATCATTTTAAATATCATCTCTTTTCTTCAAACAAGACTTGTGGGATTAGTTACACAGAAGAAGAACAAAGACAACTCAATTTAAGGATTATAAATAGCAGTTCCCAGTGCTAACAAAACACACATGCTTAACAATGGAAGGTTAATTTACCTGGATTATTGGATTATGGTCATTTCACTCACCAGCCTGAGCATTCCCTGGGGGTGTATATACCCTGTACTCACTGCCAGCCTTAACCTACCACTCTCCAGCTGGCCCAGAGGAGCCAGACTCAAGCACCAGGAGATCAGCTACAAATAACTATGTAAGGGTCACATTTTCAACTCCACTCCTACATTCCCTATCACTTGAGGATCCTGTGGGGAAGATAGATTACATTTTCTTCTATTATTTTTCCATTTATGCACCTTTTTCCACGGCAAACTGTTCTGTAGAGACGGATTAAGCCTCCTAACAGCCCTTCACCCTCTCATGCTCCAGCAGCACAAGGCAGGTGCCATCCTTGTCACATTCCGTGGGTTTCCTTTGGGAAAAAACCCCAGAGCACGTGACGATGAGAGAGAAGGATGGAGCTGCAATGGGCTCGAATAGATTTCCCAGGCTGTATGACTGGAGCTGAGGCTGAAGGACTACATCCCTAAACCCATTTTCCCACAGTGCAGACACCACTAGTGTCCAGCTTGATGTAGGACAGACTTCAGTTCCCCTAGATATTGATCTTCAGCAAGCACACATGCTTATGCTGCTTTTCTCATAAATTACATCAGCTTTGGTTTCACCTGTGAGACAAAGTAAGCTTTCTTCTATCAATCATGTGGACAGGAACTAAAAATATATAGAAGAAATGTACACCACAGTCAACACATAAAATAATGCTAACATTGATCCATCTGTGCAGAGCTCTGCTAGAGTAAAACTGCTGCCTAAAATATTTCTGCCTATGCCTGTTCTCTAATAAAACTTTCATACAGATGATGCCTTGAGATGAAAACTTTTCATGGTAAGAGTCTGCTTTCTTCAGGACACATTTCACTGGAAAGCCAAAATCCCACTGTTTTCACCCTGAATATCAAATCCTCAGTTTTTGGCCAAAAACATAAAAGCCTTACTAAAAAATCTGGTAATAAAAACCAGACAAGGGTTCTATGTATTGCTTTTTACCACAAAATTACAGATTTTTCTACAAAGATTATTCTGATCAGGGTAATATTAGGAACACTCCACAAAAGAGATGTTTGCATGCACATAATTACTTACCAAACACTGAAGCAATCAATAGATTTGTTCACCACTTTTTGTCAGTTCTGTGAAACTTTTTGTGCCCTGTACATGGTGTCCTAAGACCAATTCTCTGCATGCCATGTTCAGCACATGTTGAACACTTTGACAGACATCAGGCCTAACAAATTTTTAAATCTGTGACTAGAGAATCATGCAGATGCTCTACTTCACTTTTTTTAATCTGCTATATAAAAACGGTAGTGCTTGTGCACCAGGCACTCCTTTTTTACTACAGAGCCCCTAATCCAAAAGCACTTTTCTGAGCTCCCACACCTGGCATATTGTTTGAGAAAAACCATGTTTCACAGAATAAAATACTGGAACATCCAACTGCCCCATTTAATAGATAGATTTTTCTACAGAGAATATATAAAAAAAGAATCTAGACCTGTATAAAAAAGATCCATGTTAATTAATAGCCCTTGACAAAGAATCATCATTTTTTATGTCCAGATTTGCCAGATTTGAATTTCTTTCTTGTGACTTATGCTCCAAGCATATGCAGCCTCAGACTATGGAAATAAAAATACTAAAATCACTCTCCTATAATGCCAGAGTCTGCACCTCTTCAGTGAACAATTTTGTTCCCTGGTGTTTGTTATTTTTGCTGAGGAGAACCAGAGTAAATAACCAAATAATTTTAGAGACACTGCCTGTTTACACCCAGTGGACTTTGTGCTCACCTGCTCTGATCCTTCTTTGGCTCCCTGACGTCAGGACCACGTTCACGCCCAGATGAAACCCAGACAGTGGTTAGTGGTGTCAGACCAGTCTCCAAACTTAGGCACCAAAATTAGCAGGTCTGAACAGGGCTGTATGAAATTGAGTTTCCCAACACCATTTATCAAGTAGATAAGAATTCCAAGCTCACAGGTACAGAAGCTGGACACACTGCACAAATTATCTCTCCTCTGAGCACAGTATAGACCAAGACCAAGGGAAACTTCTAGCCCTGCACTCAACAATTCATTCCTTACCATCAACACACCCAAAACAAAATTATCATGGTTCCAGGATATTTAGGGTAACAGAATGAATTTTGTTGATAAGGATAAATTTGGGTTATGTCAAGCACTTAAGCAAGTGCTAAACAGATACAATATACATACTATGAAATTCACTAAAAAATTCTATTTAGATATTTGTATTTGATTTCACTATAAAGAAATTCACTACTGGAATGATTGCAGAAGAAAAGCCAGCAAATCTACTCAGATCAACAGTGAGATAGGAACTGACTTGAAAAATAAGTCATCTCAGTTACAGTCAAAACCCTAAAAACACATAATTACTCAGTTAGGAAGATGAAATGGATTCAGTGGTCTCTCACAAAATTGTGCAGCATCCTTCCTGTCCTCAAGAATTAATAGCTACATTTAATAGCACTTCTCAGTTGTTTTTGGAGTAAAAATCTACTCAGCATAAAGGTTATTAAATTCCTAATGATAGACTTAAAACTACCCCTAAGTATTTTATTTAAGAGAGATCAAGAAATAAGTATATTTGGTATATTCAAATCAAGAAACTGAATGAGAATGCGAACAATCCACAGAGCAAAAGTTAAACAGCAAAACAGTTTTGAACACCCTAACTGAAAACCACAGCTTTCCAGACAACAGAAACTATGGTAAAGACAGAGGCAGAGCCTGAACATTGCATTAGGGAGTCTACCCAAGTTCCTTCCGCAATACGTCAGCAACACTTCCCTCTGCAGTGCTGCTAACAGCTCCTCTAGTGCACAACCAAAGGCGAATTTCTGATATATGAACAGAGATAACTTTGCCTCTGCATTATCTTAATCTGTACAAAAACACGAGGGGGTATGGAGAGTAAGGGAGAAAGCAGAGATCCAATTGCCCCAAGCACCAAACTCCCTGCCCACAGCTCTATGTGAATGTGTGTGCATGAAACAGCTCTAACCAAGAGATCTGACTCTGGGGTATTGAAGAAATACTTGAAATCATGAGCTGGCAGGCAAATCCCATGGTTTCCAAGCCTTGGATGCCTTTTGCAAAATCACCTGCTTCACTGAACTGGGGGCTATGTCATTAAAGAGGATACAAATAATAGTGATTTTATTCTGGAATAAGCAGAATTTTAAGGTCCTTGCTTCTGGTTTTATGCCTGCTACTGCCTCATGGACAAAAAACGTGGCATTCATGTTAGCTGCAAACAGGCCAAGCCTGCCCCATTCCTCAGAAACTGTAAGTTTCTGTGCCTTTCTACAAGTCTAAAGAGAAATTATAGCAGCTTCTGTTTTCTTGATCTAGACCCAAACCCAAGAGTACACATAATTTCTTGTGTAAAGAAATGACAAAGATATATCATCAGCATTGAAGCCTTCCACAGACAAACAAAGTGAAGAACCCAGGAGATAGTACTACATGGTATATGGCCAGAGCCTCTACAAGTATAAATCAAAAAACTGTTTGGACTATAATGCTGTACAAAAAATTCCTCCATTTTGTTATCTTAAAGTACATTTTTTTTCCAGGCATTTCTAATTCAACTTGATATTCATCATGTGCCGGATTCTGTACTAACTGGATGTCATGGAAATGCGTTCAGTGAACTCAAAAACCTCATATCAAGCATCTGAGTGTTTCCTAGGAATCTTTGCAACATCTTTCTGATTGCTCTTTAAGGTCAGGAAGAATGGCTAATAAAACTGATTTATAGATGATTAAAAAAAAAAATTAAAAAAACCTAAAGATCCAGAACAGAGCTTTAAAATTCCAGAACTATTTTTTCTATGGAAACCAACTCATGAGTCTTCTAATGCAGTCAGTCTTCCCTATTTTCATACTTCAGGACTAGGATAGTGACTAAATTCAAGGTGACACCAACAAGATAGCATTCATCCCCATCTTCATCCTCATCTTCATCCCCACCACACTACAACCCATCATCGTGAAAGACTACATGAAACTAGAGATAGTTTTGAAATACAGGATGAGGGAGACAACTGGGATATACTAAAGAATGCATATAAATCTGATGTTTCCTGACCAGTCAGCTACAAATACAAGAGTCTGGATGAAATCCCAGGGTCATGTTTACATTAGTGAACGGTGACAGGTATATATCACTATGTTTATTTGTGAGGCAAATTGTTACTATGCTGCAGCTTTTGACAAAAAGGCTGCACTTGCTTGTTATGAGTAGTCCACAACAAAAATCTGACTCATAGAGGTCAGCTCCAGTGTTTATATTACTTTATTTGCATCAACCCAAATGTCAAAATAAGTACAATTTACTGAAACCAGGCTCCATCACAAATTATACACCACAGAAGACACAGCACTAAATACACACAATGAAATACTTTCACGTTGCTTTTATAGCCTGAGGAAATTTTTATAATCAAATTAAAAAAAATAAAAAAAAGAAGGTATTCACATAAAAATCTCTTCAAACCAGATATTTTGCTTGTGGTAATTAGTAAACCAGAAAAGGAAGAAAACTCTGTGACCCTGCTGCCTTTCACCACAGACCACCAAGTGTCCCTGGAAGGTTTCTGTAACCTGATGATCTGCTCCAAAGCACACAAGAGGCCACTGAGCTGGGTGAGATGAGTTACCATTACCTCTGATTATTACTGCTGTGGTAATTACTGCAGCACCAGAGGCATCAGAGGCTTAGGCAAATCTGCAGAAGTTGTGCCCATGTGAAGTTGGCTTCTAGCTGGGAGCAACAGGGGAATTTAAATGTCCTAAAACTATTTCCTTACCAGCTCACTGCCCTTCTTCCCCTGCAGCCCTACAGGCTCTATCCCTCCCCAGTGTGCAGCACACACACCTCCTTGGACCCCTCCTGCATGGAGACAGGGATGCAAAGCGACAGACGTGGTGGCCTGTCCTACCCTACTGAGAAGCTCTTGGTAACCCAGAGCACTGTGCCCAATGCCTCTTGCCTAATTCAGGTCACAAGAAATAGTTCTGTAATGAATGGGGCTGTGAAGGAGGCTCTGAGGGAATTTGTTGTTTTATGCAGCACTTCCTTTACATTTACCTTGCAAACAGAGGCAAATTGTTTCTTTTCTACTAAGTAGAGAAGCTGCTAATATTAAAAACAAATCTGAATCTCCTACTGAGACTTGGTTTTATTTTCTTTTCTCTTTTTTTTTTAACAGGAGCATCTTGTGAACCAAGACAAACATGTGAGGCTTGGTTTGTGACCAGCAAAAACACATATTCTAAACATCAGTGGACTGCAAGCAACCCTAACTTTTGCTACTGGTCTCAAAGTATTTACACAGAACTTCAGCTTGATTCTATTACATTTTTTACCTAGAATAAGAGACTAAAATTGACCAACACAAACCTCCCAATTTGATGTCCGTCTGTAAAATATACAAAGTCACACAACCCAAGGAACAAAACTGTCTCTGCAAAAGAAATTCAAAACACTTTCTATTGTTCCTTCTCTCATGTGTGGCCCCACATTTGTGATTTTAAGTGGAAGAACTTTCCAGAGTGGAATAATTACAGAAAAATCCATGTATTGGATTCCAGAATTTGGAAATAAAAGGAATATAGATTTTTCTTGGGGATTAGTTTATTAGGAAAAACCCTCACATAAACAGATAAGTGAAATTCTCCTGGTAGAACTTTAAACCTATGCAATCTTCCTTTTACACAAAGATTGCTACTTTGTTCAGCAAAGCATCTGCACACAGTGAAACACTGCCCTAGTAGCTTCACCTCAGAAGGACCATCTGAAACCAGCTTCCTTGATTCCCTAAATTAGCTCATCTGCAGCCCTGTGGCACAGTCAGGACAAGGACAATTTTTGTTTTAGATCAAGCAGCATTTTCCAAGCATGCAGCAATCCTCTTCCTCACATGGATCTTATTTGCTGTGCAGCTGTTCAGGTTTTCCTTACTTATTCACTAACTAGTTACTTCCAGTAAGAAGCTCTTCAAATTTTATTGCACAGATAGCACATGTAATAATATGCTTATTGTTCTCTATATTTATACAAGGAATATGGAATTGGAAGTTACAGGAAAGCATCTGTACCTATCTGTGTGATCATCACTTCTGGCTATACTATGGCATTACGGATGTCCCATAACCGTATAGGTGTGCCAATAAAGATGTCTTGTGCCTTTCCTCCAGGGCACTTGATGCTAACAACCTAAAAGCCCAAATGCATACCATCCATAAACATCCAGTTGGAAGCACCAAAGCAACAAAAAGCACCCCTTCTAAGTGATGGATTTAAAGCACCCCTTTAAGTGTTGAATTTGATGTTCTCAACCATATCTCATTACTAAACTGACTGTAGCAGAAAGTATATTGGCCTACAAAACCACACAGCACCTTACACATTTTTTAATAACTCTGTTATGAATAATAATGCATTATAATAGCTTAGTGTTTTTAGCAATCTAAAATATATATGACCAACCCAAACAAAAACATGGGACTAAGTGCAAGTAGAGTGGTAGTGATGGGTGCACTTCACTCTCTGGAACAGTCTAATATACCCAGCTGCTGGACAGGAGCACGTGGAACAGCCACAGGGAAACAAAACACTATTAAGGCCTGCTTCAGATGAGGAGCTGGAGATCATATCATAATGAGACCATTTCTACAAGTACAAAGTAATTTAGTTTAGTGAGTACGCAGGGGATTCACAGCTAAACAATTGATGGAGACGTTCTCTGCTCTCCCAAGCCCTGCAGTGTGAGGTTTGTCCTTGGTTCCCCTGCAATGTGAATGGTGAATGGCAACCCCTCTCCGCCTTGGAGTGTCTGTATTGCAGAGAATATTGTAGCTAAAATTTATATTATTTATATAAATATTCTCTGTATCGCAGAGAATTTTTATAGCTAAATTTCAGAGAAAAGCTGCAAAGACAGTCACTTCATTTTCTCATGGCTAATGTGAAAAAATAACATTCAGCACATCTATTTGAAATGAAATCACTTTAAAAGAAGGTTTTGTTCTGTGTTATAAACTTACATAATGGGAGGCATTTGGTGACATATGATCAGCTTTATGCTTACATAACTTATTGTCATCACAGCCCCTTGTCTTTCTGAAGTGGACTTGCTCTAGTAACAATAATGGACCAACTCTTCCAGGACACTGGCTTTTATAACACTGTCTGTAAACTGAGGATTCTGCAATTTTATCATAAAAATATTGATCCATAAATTAATAATTTATGTAGAAATTATATTGTTATGTTTACATATAGTATGATTTAAAAACCTACTATATTTAAAACTAAATCCTCAAACCCAGAAGTTCTTTGCTTTTTTTTTCCCAGAGGGAAGTTTTTTAAAATGTTCCTCTAGAAAGGTGCTGTGCTCAGGAAAATGCTACTAACAATTAAGCACAGAACTCACTTTCTGGAGGGGGGGGGGAAGAAAAGAAGTCTTCAACAACCCACCTATCACCTGAACATTTTTATTTGCTATTTATTCAGTTTTGAAGTTGTTTACCACTGCAAACTCTCCAGTTCTGTTTCTCTGTTGAAAGATACACACTTAACACAGCAAGGTCACCCCACTAGAGTGCTGATACCTGGATACCACCTGCAGTATCAGGCCAGGCAATGCTCAAACCAATTGAACCACAGTATCATTAACCTAAAAGTCCAAGGCCCATCCAGGATAAGAGTTCTCCTTCCCTAGCCTGAAGTTCCCCTTGCTGTGTACCAGAACCTGACCCCAAAGGATCCATACAGTGTATCTGCGGTCATTTGTCCTCATGGAGAGGAGAAAAAAAGGGACTTCCCTGAACAAGCACACAACAGTGCCAGCTTGCAGAAGTAATTCCTCTACCATGCTTCTGATCCTGGCACAAGGCAGCTGCTAAAGGACAAAGCTGCATCAAAACCAAAACTCAATAACAAATAATTTCTTTTTAAAAAGTCTTCTTTTCAAAAGTTTGTTTTCCCCACTCACCCCAACGCTTCAATGCATTAGGGCCAGTGAAATGATGCCAAGGAGGGACAGTATGCTCCATTCAAACAAAGCTGTTTTAGTGGCTGCACTATCCAACATAAACTTTGTGACTTTGTACAACATTCTCCTACAAAATAAACTCAAGCCATTTGCCAGCAATAACCTATATATTGATGTGGTATTAAGGGAAACTTGGAGGCTTCAGCTGGGAGACAAACTGTCAACCAACCACTAATTAGTTTTTATGACGTGACTCATAGTTCAGTAATTTCCCAGAATTTAATCACGGGGCACCCAGAAAGATCAATTAAAGAACAGGCTCAGAATTTGTTAGAGCCTTGTGTGAGACAGGGGAAGGCAATGACCTCAGCAGCTTTGCCACAGAATTTTATGAATTAACAAAGAAAGGATTTAAAAGGTAAGTTTAACTAATCTTGTGTTTCCTTGCAGACCCATTCATTGTTTTTACAAAGGACTGAGTTTTTTTAATGAAGTAAAAATTGAAGGATTGTGTGTTGTAGCTACTGTTTATTTTACAGCTTTATTTACATGAGACCATTCTGTGTGTGACTTGGAATTACTCCACTATTTTTTGCTGCAACTTCTTTTGTCTCCCTCAATAAAGAGGGAGAAAAAAATCAGAGTAGGTATAAATTTCTTTAGATTTTTGAACAAGAATCATATTACATTATTGCAATGGATAGTAGAGTATTCTTCTTCACAAGTACTCCCCCCTAAAAAAACCCAAACCCCTTATAAAAAGTCTTCTAACAACATTTAGTAAAAAGAAAAATGGAATTTTTGGCCACAAAATTCTATGATTTCCTTTATCCTTTCCCTCATTTTCAAGCTTTTTTATTCCCCCAGCTTAACACAATGAAATCTATGTTATTTCCACCTCTCGCTTTCTACCATCAATCTTTTTTCATAAACTGAATGAAAATAGCAATAAAACGCTAAAAATGGCTTTCTCAGTTCTTAAATGGTTTTGCTTATCAAACTTACTGAATCTGATTTTTTTTACTTGTTAATTTTGTTCTTCTATGCAAAGGTATAGAATTTATACCAGACAAGTACTGTACAGCTGTGATGAAAATTTCATTCCCTCTTTCTGGGTTTTGTTCTGCAAAAAGCTCTTCTTTACTGAGAGATTTCAGAGGATGAGATTTAACTTATTTTCCTGGCCAAGTTATGTGAAGCAAGATTATACTGAAACCGTCTGAAAAAGTGAGGATTTCTGAAAATCTACCAAGCCCTGTTATTTAAATAATATTCGAAATAATCATAAGAAAACCACTAAATGTAGCATGTTGTTTTTTCTTACAATAATAAACAGCTCCAAACTGAGTCATGCATGTTACATCTGAAAACAAGATAATAAAAGAAGTTTTGTGGGTTTACATTTTCTCTTAAAAAACAGAACATTCAAAGTTCGTATTTTGAACCTGAATGAGTTTTTTTAACTTCTTCAAAGAAAAATTATTCTATTTAATCGACACTGTCTTTGTACTGACTGTGGTGATGATGATGATGACAATGATGATGATGAACATTTGATGAGGAATGAAGGAAAGCTAGAGCATTGGAGACTGGGTTGGGAAGAGCTCTGTATCTATGAAGTTGCTGCTACTATTTCACAAAATTCACAAGCCCAGTACACAACACTGTCACACAACTCAAGAAAACCTTGAGCAGCTCAAGATTCTCAAGCTCCCCTGGATGAGAGCGATGACTGTGGGGATGCTCAGAGGGCACCAAGTACTGTAGCAGCTCCGTTTTGTAAGAATAATCAAAAATTTAGGGAGAGGGATTTGAAGAAGAGTAGGGATAACAAAAAGGCACCGTTAGCCAAGAGCACTTGGGATACAGGAGAAATAGATTCAGGTCTCTGCTCTGAATTAGAACAGGATGTTAACAAATCTGTTGGTGGGGAAGAGGATGTGTTTTAAAGCTCCCCGCTTCATCCGGAGGCAGAACAGAAACATTTAAGTAATGAGAAACTGCACACCTAGTTCTGAATCTGCACCAACAGCTTCATTTTCAAGAGTTCACAGCTCCCTCTAAATCACATTAAGACCAGGGTTTAAATGCTAATTAGGGAGCATGTGCATATTAATTTTCTGCTTCCTTCTCTCTAGGAGTAATGGGAATGCTTTTAAATGCCTTTTGTTTGGTTTCTTATGGGCTTACTTGGTTTCTTAATATATTACAGGGCACTTCCTGCACTGCTTACGGAAGCAAATTTCCCACTGCTAGTGGGAGTTTTCCCTAAATAAGGTCAGCAGATTTGGTCCCAGGGGAGTGAACTGATATTCAGGCTTAGCTACCCTGAAAATCTAGCAGAAAGCAAACCAGATATCATTCGTCTTTAGAATTTGCTACTATATCATATCCTTCTCCAAGGATCATCATCCAAGACAAACAACTAGGAAACGTTTTGCTGCAATAATCCTTTCAATTAAGGCTCCCATTACAGTGAAACAGCTGCTCACTAGAATACATCTTTGTAATGGAACTATTTATTTCCCAGAAAACATTTCTTTAGTTAAGACAGATGCAATAAACCAGATCCACGGAAGTTGCAGAAATCAAAGCAGTGAGCAAAATATGACAGATAAATATCCTTGAACTGAAAAAGGGGTGCTTTCTATGAAGGCACAATTTATGTGCCTGTGTTGACAAAAAAGCCTACTCAATTTAAAGTATGTGTGGCATCTCACACTCAACATAATGTCAGCAAGCTGCAATTGAAATAGCAGGATAAGCCCTCACATATATACATCATTAGAAAGAAAAAAGAAAACACTCTAAAAACTTTTGTCCTCTGTCTGATCAGTGATATTTGTGGGGTCCTCTAAAAGCCCTTTGAAATGTCCACATCATAAATATTTGATGGACAACCTCTTGCTGACTGTCAGTTAGGTGCTGCTCTTGGCATGTAAAGACAAATGAATCAGCATCTTGTTCCTGCCTCCTGCTCCACCCATGCATGGTCCCCCTCCCAGCCCTGAGCAGCCTGCTGAACACTATTTATTTATTTTATGAAAAAATCTAACTCACATTACTGTCATTCAAATATAAACAGTAGTGACAAAAAGCTATTATCATGAAAAATTTAATCCAAGCTTTGTGAGAGTTTGTAAATGAGCAGTTTTCTTGCTGACAATTCAGTCCCTGTGATTGCAACTCCAGACAGCTTGCATATGTTTCAGACAATGGAGATAGCAGGAGGAGGGGACATTCTTCTTCCACTTACCAGTTACCAATGATTTGAAAACCTTCCTTGCCAGCTGTGCCTCTGTTGGTGATCAGTGCTGCAAAAACTAGGGAAATTAAGAGAAGCACCTTCCAGTCAGATGATGGATAGATGTGCCCTAGCGGCACTAGAACCAGGATTACTTAGGATCCAGGAAGATATTAAATGTTTGTTCAAACCTAAATGATTCCATGATAACAGCAGCTCCATATTCCTGTCTTCAGGAATGGGTTCCAAAAGAGCATTTGAGAACAATCTTCACCCATAAAAGCATGACAAGTTCTCAGGCTGAGTGGAGCACCACATCTACACAAACTACATAGACATTTGTCTAGATGAGCTGGAAAATGCCAGGGCCTGTATCACTGCAACACCAAATGATTTCTCAGAACAATCAGAAATACAACTGGTGAACAACCAAGACTTTGCTACCTAGTTCTCCTTTAACTCTTAAATCCTTTGAAAAAAAAGTAGTTCGTAAACCCTAGTTTCTTGTTCAGCCACATAGCAAGGGTAGTTCTGTGTTCATGAAAGGAACAAAGCAGTTGGAGCACAGACCAGTCTACTAGGTGACAACAAAAAAGACCTGTTAAGTCATACAAATAACAAGTGGAAAGGAAGGTAGATGATTTCAAGAGAAGGAAAGAAAAATACAAGGATGCAGTATTCTTATAGTGGAGATTGTCTCTGAGGCTCACTATGACATGAAAGTACAGTGCTGATCTGCAAAGAATTAACACCAATCTAGATTTCTATTTTAGGCTTCCCAAATTCCTGGGGATGCAGAATCTGGATTCAAATCCATTATAGACACAGGAGCATCCACAGGAAGTCAGGCTTAGCTATGAAATCTGATAAATGAGGCCTAATATATACCAATTACTCTGCTCTAAAGGCAGTATTATTTTCTGTCATAATAAGCTCCTGTCAAAAGTACATACTTTTCTACGTGTGAGGATGAAATTCAGAGTAAAAGAAAATAAAATCCATGCTTAGCACTTAACTTGAGGAGCAAATCTCTTGCTGACAAGAACCTATTTGAAATAAGGTCAAATAAGAAGGGAAAACAGAAGAAAAATAAATTAAATATGAATTTTAAAGAAATAGTGTCTACCTCAGTGGACAAATTTCTGGTGCTACCAGAGAGTAATTAATAGCAAAAAGCTGGTGCCAAGACATTGCAATGACAAGTCAGGCTGATGCCATCAGCTGCCTTGCTGTCTAATACAGTCCAAGGCTCACTTCTTAATGGCTCTTCAGACACCATCTGGTATAGTAGATTCAGGATATGACTCTCTATAGTGTGGCTGTCTTCAAACAAGGCCATAGAATTGGAGTTAATGGGAACAGCTGCACTGCTTTTGAAAAACTGCACTGATTTTATTGGAATTCCTCTCACCTACAGGTCAGCCATAATAAGCTTACTGGGTTTTTGTACCCTTCCTGTAAGAAAGCATGATAAAATTTGGTTGTTTAACATACAGGAGTATGAAAGATGAACATAGGGAGGCCCAAAATGTGTTTTAAATTCTTCTTACTCTCATTTTCCAAAGCCAAGCATAATCCTCTAAGACAATATACAGTTCTTCTGACTGTTGAACTCTTGAAAACAGTTCTGATGACCACAGTAACGCTCCAAATCTTCCAACATTGTCCATCTCCTTAACCAAACCACCAGATAGTTTCAAGCCAGCAACTGTTAATTCAGCCTAAGGTAAAATAAAACAAATAACCCTCTCCAAACTACTCAAAACAGGGACAGAAAACCTCGACAAACCATCTGACTCTTACCATTTATATACAGGTTTTCTGGAGAAATTGGGCAAGTGATGTCGGTAATGTGGGTGTAGAGGCATCGGCTGGGTTATTCTACTTCCCATCAACACAGGATGTATTCTGGTTCATAAAAGGATTATTTTCCACTATGAAGTTGGATGGGTCTTTAGGTTCACTCTGTTCATTAGAAGCCTGAAACCTAGAAAACTATCTCTGGTCCACCATGCATTCACAGTTTCTAGATGGTCTGCCAGCAACCCCATTTAACTCAAGAAGTCCTCCTTCTCCTCAAATCAAAATCCAAAATGACAATTTCCCTTTGCAGACTGAAAAAGTAGGAAACCTATTTTAAGCCATGAGATGAGTTGTTTTTATCTTACTTGTGTACATTAGCATCAGCTTCTTGGGACTCAATCTGAACTGACCTTACCAAAGCATTATCTAGTTTGCTTAGCACAACTCCTTTTTAGAACAGACATTTTCATTTAATCTCTTTTTTTTTCAGTAGCCTCAAGATATTTATTTATTCTTCTCTTATGAATATACTCCAAAATTTGAAAAAATACAAGTTCACAGTAGTTCATATCACAGGAGTTCACATGCAAGACCATTTCCCTGTATTTTCTGTATTTGAGCTAATATTTTCATTCTTCAATTTGGGGTATCACACTCAGATTTAGGAAGGAGATTATGCAGTCTTTAAAACTTTAACATTTAAACTCCTTGGGTCTTACTTTTTCCTCACATACAGTAGGTTTTCTTTTTCCAGCCTCTTTCCCAGATGGTGCTTTAGCCTTTGTGTTGAATAGCATTGCCTTGATTCAAAGCTGAAGCACACAATCCTGTCTAAAATTTGGGGCATACCTAGATGATATTTGATTCCTACTTCATCCTTACTGCAAGCCATGCTTTTAATTATTTTATATTCATATAGATAAACACATTTTTTATTCCTTGTTTCAGTTTCCTTGGAAGAGTTTAACTCATCTTGACTTCTGGCAAATTCTATTTCATCTGACCACTTCTGACCTCTAAGATTATTCCCCTTTTACTCATTCCTTTCAAACTCTGTTTATTCTTAATGTTGTTTGTGGAAGTTGTTAGTCAGCAAGTTAGGTCTGGACTTCTCCTCTAAAAGCCACCCATGCTTGAGATGGGAGTTCTAGAAAGATTGTTGCATGTTTTACTAGAAAATGTCACCACATCCAAATGCTTGAGCTCTTCAGTCACTATCTAGTTTCCCTGAACTTGTGTTGCACTTCAGGTTAAGAAAACCTTAAAGATTATTTTCTGTTAATTTTGGATCATAAGAATAGTGATGACTAACTCCCTCTGACGTCCGTAGTCCCTCCAAACCCAATTTTAAAACAACACTGACTCTTCACAAGTCAGTAATTGTTTAAGAAGTTGCATGCCCTAGGGAAATATTTGGCTGTATGATTATTAGGATCATTCATCCTCTAATTTATAGTAGACCATAACAATTGCATGTTGATTTTCTCCTCTAGTATTATCTGAATCTGGCCAAGATCTTATCAACCTCCTACCTTTTTGCTGAAATGTAATTTTGACTTTTAAATTAGTCTAGTGTAGAAGCAGATTCAAAAATATCCCTGCAATTTCTCTCCAATCTACTTGCTCATTGACAGACCTAAAAAGCTACAGCACTGTAAACATTTTTGATTCCCTTTTAACTCTGTATCTCACAGCTTTTGACAGAATTCGATAAGAGGTCTCAGAATCGTCACGAGGAAACTGCTGCCTCAAGGGCTGGTCCATTCCCACTGAGGGGAAAACAGGGCGGGAGAAGGTTCCTGGTTTGGATGGAAGGTCATGATTCCTGCTGTGTGTAATGCACATAAAATAACCAAATTATGCCAATGAACCCAAAAAAGGAAAAAAAAAGCAAAACCGCATGGAAACAAAAAAATAGAAGCGTAACACTTCTGCAATCATTTACGTACAAAGCGCAGTAAAAAGAACAAAGGCAATTTAAGTCGGAGAAATTCATGCTTCAGGACAAAGAATAGAGAACAAATTGTTGGAGTTTGGCTGTCCTGGCATACCCAGCACCACCCTCTTTCCATCATAATCTGTGGCCTGACTAATCAGAACTAGGATTACTGGACTACATGGCCAACATTTAATCCTACTTTACATTCTAAGGTGCTGCTATTTTTATATGATTTTGTAAAACACATTTTCATTATTTAACTCAATTTTAAAACATAACATAAGGTCATTCTGAGTTTAAAATCCTTTTACAACTACAGTAAGCCTACATCAGATCCCTAATTTGAGAATGCGAGCACATTCAGGAAAGTGCTTTTGTCAGTGCTCAACTTCACAGCTGGATTCAAAACCACATTTTCTGTGTTTGTCTCATTCAAACTCAGGGCAGAAATCTCTACTTATGCTTTAGTGGCATTAGATAGGAGGACTGCTAGCTCACAGCGAACTCCCCTTAGCTACCATGCTGTTTCTTGATTACAATCCCATTTCTGCACTCTTTCATCCTCCAAATACAACAATAATAAAAGTTTTATTTTGCACATCCTTCCTGGAAAGGAAGAAAATTGACTAATTTTCGATTATTTTAAAAAAGAGAAACAGAAAGGACAGCTAGAAAAGTCACCTTCAGAAGCTCTATAAAGTAAAATTGGTATTATTAGGTGTTGCATGTAGCTTAATGAATCAGGGGAAAAAATGCAAGAACATTTTCAAACTTATTCCCAAGAACAAAAATTCCTTATTTGCACCTCTAAATTACTTCTCTATGTAATAAATTTGAATTTACTTATACTTTGGGGTTAAAAGGAAGCTCGGGTTTGGCTCTAGCTCTTTAGTCATGGCTAGAGTTAAATTAAACTAATTTAATTTAATTTTAATTTAAGAGTTTTATTAAACCATGGCATGTTTAGTCTGAAGCTGACTATCACCAGGACAGGGTGATCAGGGCAGGGCTCGGGATCAATTTGAAACATTAAAATAACTAAAGAGATCACTTTCAGATCAACTGAAATTGACTTTTTTTTTTCCCTAAAACAAATGCTATTTAATACATTGGCAGAAGTATTGCTTTAAAATAAATAAAATAATACAAAATCTAATGCAGCTATAAAAGTGCTCATTCCTACAATGAAAACAGTTTGTGATAGTGTCAGCCTTCCTTAAACTAGATTTTTCTTGTATAATTTAGTATTTTCACCTCTATCCAAAAAACCCCACACCAGTCTAATTCCAAACACCTTATTTCAAAAGCCTCTGAAGAATTTTTGCCCTTTTTACCAAGACTCATTTCCCTTCTCTACATTTGAATCTTTCCAAAGACTCATGTCATTAATAACCACACAAAAGAAAGTCCGAATCAAATAGTTAATTGCGAGTTAAAAAATTTTTTAGTTATTTTCTCCTCCTGACTTCTGATTCTTGTCCCAGCTCTCATGGTTCTGCTTTGCTTGCAAGTCTTCAATCAACATGCTGCTGAGTTTCTGCCATACCTGGATCCAAAAACATTGCCAGCAGTCATATAAAACGTGGAAATATAAATGAGTGACACACTGTCTAATCAGCCACTTACTGGGAATCCCTTCTTACAGTCTAGTATGTGAAAGCCAAAAAGTGAAACAGTTCAGGCACTGGAGTGCCCGTCCTTAGAGTGGTGTTCCCATTTGGCAACAGCATTGCAAGGCAGTGAAAAAGTCATGAGTGAGTATTTGTTATCACCCACAACTTAAGAAAAATACAAGATTCTTGTGCCCAACAGTGTCAGTCCAATGCTTCTTGTGAGTTCACTCTCTCTTATTTGAAGGGGGTTCTAATTCATCTCTTAAGAAAATGTTTTGGTCCTAAACAGTGAGAAATCACACAGTACCAATAACAGAAATGTTCACAGGCTCTTAAGATGCAAGATGCATTTGTGAAAGTGGTTAATGTAAAGATACGGCTCCATTTTCACTCTCACATTGCTAAAATTTCCAAGAACAGGTACTTCTTATTGGATTTGGCCCAATAACACACTGTTCACTCCCAAGAGAATACCTTATAATGTTAGGAGTGGAGAAACCTAGCTGAGAAGCAGTGCTTTAGGTCAAAGGATGTTTATGTAGCAGCCTGACGTGTCTCCATAAGAAAACATGTGCCCAATCCAGTAGGAATCCCACTTGTTACTGCTCAACAGTATTTTCTAACTTATAAAAGTGAATGAGCATAGAAAGACTGCTAGTAAAACAGATGCATTGTAGAATTGATGAGTGCACATAGGGGCATTGCTCTCGTATGAAACTCAAAATAATGTTTGCATAAAGTTTTTTCCCATATTCACTTGGATCAATACCCTCCTGAAAACCCTTCAGCTATATTTGGTGATCCAAATTTGTTACTGCAACTCTTCTGTATCATACAATTCTGTGCAGATTATTACAAATCACAAACCCTCTAATATCTGCAAAACAAATTCCATTGTTCCATTTCTCTACCTTCGTTTCAGCCACGCTCCGAATAATGCTGAATTAACAATTTTTTAATTACAATTCATCATTTTATCCATCTAAACATTTTTAAAACATCATTTTTACTGATCTGAGTGCTGTGACAAGTTAATTTTTCCAGCATAAATATAAGTTTTGTCATACTGAGCAGTGAATTAATTCAGCAGCAAACCCATTCTTTTTGCCATTAACATAAGCAGACTGAGCAAAACCTAGTCCATGTGTCAAATTAACTGATTTCCCCACCCATTTTTTATTTATTTACATCATGACTGGCTACAGAGTGTTATTAATCAAAAAATATGAAATTAAATAAAGTGAAATAAAACCTATCTAAATGTAAAATCACATCTCTTACTGGGGAAAAAAAAGCCACATAAAACAGGTATTTAGTACAGCTAAATGAGCCATTTGCTCAAGACTGGACCAATCTATGTTGTGATGGTTTATTATTTCTATAAAAATATCATGTACAAGCCTTTATTAAGGATGAAGACATAACTGCAGTAGATATTAGACACAAAGGAAAAAACATATCGCTAATATAAACAATCTCACAACCAAAGAAGTTAGAAACCAGACTGTTGCACAATTTACTGTGTATTTGTCAGCTCCAGAGAAATAGGAAACAAATCAGTTACTGAATTTAGAGATAATTCATACAGAAGAATTACTGCTGAAATCACAGGGCTTCACTACACATACAAAGAGGTAAATGCCTCAAAAACTGTTCCCATTAGCAACCCTTGAAAAATTGGCCAGGCTTTAAGTTACTGGTGTAGACAAGATGTTATTTGCAATTAATGTTTCTTACACAGTTGTCTCTGCCTATGTTCCATAGGCTAGTTTTAAGATGCTGCCAGGTGAAATACCAACCTCTTTAGAAGTATAGGAGACAAATCCTTCAGTTAGATTTGAAACTAATACATGGAACATAGGCAGAGACATAGACAGTGAATTATATCTTCAGGTTTAAGGATCAATATTACTTTATCTTAGTAATTAACCTTTTTAATGAGATTAAATATTTAAGGGGGAAAGAAGGAAAAAAAATTACTCATTAATCTTTAAACACCATCTGAACTATTTGAGCAAGTATAATAGTTTTTTCCCAGTATTTCTAAACTTTTAAGTTTCTGTAAAAATGTAAATTAACCTAGACTGATATCATCCATTTCAGAATAATTCCTAATTCTATATCCTGTAAAACCCTTAAGCTTGGTGGAGAGAAGCTCCATAAGTTTAGGGACTGTAAAGTGCAAGGTGACAAACTGGGAAAACAGATGAAAGTGCAAGAGATAGGAAAGTTGGTTAGAGATTTTGCCCGAAGAGCTGAGTGTATCAGGAGATGATGAGGAAAGAAAAAAATAGTGGAAAGCTAGAAAGTTTAAAAGAATTAAAAAAACTTAATCAAAACAAACAGAATTTCAAGAAAAAAAATATTATCTGAGTGACAGAAGTATTAGGGGAAAAATACAAGTAAAGTACATAAACATAGATTTGGTTTGGTTTTGGGTTGTTTTTTAGTAAAGTTTAATTTATTTATTCTTTGACTGTGATTTACTGGTGGTTTGGCTGGTTTTAGCTAAAATATTTAAATATTTCCTCTTTCTTTTCCATCTTCTGGACACAAAAAATATAAACCCAAACAACAACCCTCAACAGTTTCTACAAAGATAGACCTACACACACAGAGTTTAGAAATGTAGCAGGGACAGTGGGCAAAGTGGGTACACTCAAATACTAAATTTATATAAGAAATTAATTCAGACAAACACATCATACATAACACGAAATTCAGGCAAAGTGCAATGCAATGTGATACACAATACAGGGAAACTATCCAAAGTCCTAATAAAGCATTTTCCTCTGAGGAGAGATTGCTACCATCAGTGATGCAAACTAGATTACTCCATTAAGTCACACAGGACTTAGTCCTAATCAAATAGACTTTTTTTATACTCTAAAAGAAGAGAATTTGTATGTCTCTCCACTCTCACTCTTGACATCTAGCAAATGGTTCTGTTTATCCTGTCAAACACTTCTCCTGGCACACACAGAAGGGGCAACAAAAGTAAAACACACAAAACCAATAGGGTAATTGCATATTATCTGCAATGAAATATTGGAGCAGCTGCAACCAAATTCCCAGTGAGTCTTTCCCTTCCAGTTCATACCTTCAGCACCTTTAAGAGAAACTAACTCACAGCTGGACATTTACTGATGTTACATGCTTACACTGTCCTTGTAATATTCCCCTGTAAAAATGACTGACAGCCTCACCAAGAGTGGGATTTCCCACTTTTTATGCTTGCTTAGTTTATTTTTCAGGCCTGTTTTTCTGGTTCCACTGGCTACTGAAACAGACAGTATAAACTGAGCCCCCCCAATTGGTATGGATCCCACCAAAAGACAGAAGCACCTGATCTACAAAGACAGGCTGGAAGAACTGGGATTGTTCAGAATGGAAAAGAGAGGGCTCCAGGGAGAACTCATTGCAGGATTCCTGTTCTTAAAAGAAGACTTATGAAAAGGAGAGAGGGACTTTTTTTGCAGGTAGATAGTGACAGGACAACAGCAATGGTTTAAAACTGAAAGAGGGCAGGTTTGGATGAGATATTAGGAAGATATTCTTTACTCAGAAGGTGGTAAAACACTGGAACAGGGTGTCCAGAGAAGTTGTGACTATCCCATTCCTGGAAGTGTTCGAGGCCAGGTTAGATGGGGCCCTGAGCAACCTAATCTAGTGAGTGACATCCCTGCCAATGGAATCAGATGACCTTCACCTACCCTTCCAACCCTAAGCATTCTATGATTCTATACCAATCAAAGCTTTATAATTCAAAATATATAAACTATTTGCAGACCTATAAGGAACCCCTTTCCTCCTCATTACAGGGGAATGTAAATACCCCTTTCAGAAGTATTATATTCTTGCCCTAGACAAGGCAGAATGGCACACTGCTGTATGTGAGACATAAATGCTTGAATGCCTGATGCAGTCATTCGTCATCTCTAAAAGCAAGCCCTTTGAGTTATTTTTGCTAAGGCAGTAGTATAATGCCGGAATGACATTTGTTTAAATAAGCACCTAAAATACAATTGAATGAAAAATCTGGTATCAAATTTAATTATCATAATTAACTACTAATTCAGACCTAGAGCACAATCTATGATAGGATAGCTTTGGGAAGGTTCTGAAAACTCATTTTTCACCCAGACCACATTAGTATTCCAGAGGAAATGATGTCATAAAAAGGAATGCCCAGTAGTGCTATCAGACAGCCCTGATGCAATTTGGGGTGAGCATGGTTGGAAGTCCTTGGGCACCAAGGCCACCATATTGTAAAACTACAACATCAGGGAATTTACAGTATGTTTTGCAAGTCAGATCACTTAATGAGGGCGATGCACTCAGGACTTCACCTTCTACTACACCAAAGCTTTTGCATGTACTCTGTGCACCACAGACTCTGAAGAATGAAGCAATGAACTTCTTACCTTGCATGGTTGCTTTTGAGGGTTCTGAAAACAGAGGAATGAGCAGGAGGTAGATGAGGTAGACAAAGGAGAGTCCATTGTAACGGAAAGCACAGGCTGCAATGAGAGAAAAGAAAAGCAACATATTGTTTAATTGACCTGATAAAAACAAATTCAATGGCACAAAGTGTTTCCCACTTGAGTTTACAATTGACCTTGTCAACTTTTGACCACTTATTTAAACAATTTTTTCAAAGGTATTCAAGTTTATGCTTAAAATAAATCTCAGAATCAAAGGTTAGATCAAGTTAGAAGGAACCAAAGTGGGTCATCTGGCCCAACCTCCCTGCTCAAGCAGGGTCATGCCAGACCACACCGCACAGGATTGTGTCCAGATGGTTCTTGAGTGGCCCAGTGATGGAGACTTGTATCAATGAAGTCTTCTCAGCTATATCCAAAACAATTTGGTTTTGGAATACATATACATCTTTAGCCGTGCCAGAAACATGTATTCCAAAAGAAAATAAGTTTCACCAGACACAACTTCCTGAAAACAATAGTGTATCATGGAATATCATGGAATAGTATAATGGAAACAATAGTGGGAATGAGTTAACAAGTTATGCATTAATCGGTCCTCATCATCATCACATATGTCCACTTTAATTATAAAACAAAAGTGTAAAGGTTCTCTATTAGCAAATCCATACAATAACTACAACTTTTGTTCCCCAAACCAGCAAATGTTTTGAACAACTGATTTGATTTCCCTAATAGCCTTGATAGAAAACTCTGGGTATACACTCCACATCTGCAGGTTGCCTAAGAAGCACATGAAATGCATGGGTGCCTAGAAAGCAGGAAAAATAAGAAGCACCTATTCTCTATTTCTGAACTGATATGATTCCACAATCAGCCTTAAAAAAATCTGTCAAGTACTACAAAATCCACCAAAGCTTGATAGAGGGGTTTTCTGAGTGAAATCCAGAATCTTTAAGAGCAGCTTCTCATTCTCCTGTAAGAATTGCTCTTGTCACTTACTAAACTTTCCTTATAGCCACAGCCTTTAAATACCAACTGAAGACTTACACCTACATTTGTAACTATAAAAAACCTGCAAGATAGAGTAAATAGGACCTATCCCACAGGGAATTCTGCAAGCAATTATCAGAGCTCTAAAGTCAATGTACTTGAGAAGAGGGAGGGCAGCTCTGCTATTATGCACCTACTCTCAGGGTCCTCTACAGAGGAGCACAGAATGTACAATGGCCATTAGCGGCCTTCTTGGAAAGAATGGCAAAGAGGACACTCCTGATATCAGGACAAATCCATAAATCAACTTTTTGGTTTTTTGGGTTTTTTTCCAGTTTAATTTCAGGGTGGGAACAAGTTCTGTGGCATTCATAGGAAGAGGTACAATAGTGGTTTAAGGCCTTTTATGGCCTGAAGGCTTTTCCATTTCAATGGGAAGGACCAATGTGCTCAGTCATTCTGGTAGCAGAATAATAACACTAGCAGGTAATACTATTATCCAGTTATTTTTGGCATTATGTCAACCAGATTTTAATCATGTTAAACAGCTTACTTATTTTCAGTGCAATATTATACTCATTTTCTTCTTTCTTGAGGACTGAGCTTGCTGCACTTCTTGTAGAGCACCTAGCAGTCAGTTTCCCAGTACAAATACAGAAAACAGCAACTGTGTGCTTTAAATGTCTTCCTTCATTAGCTGGAAGTCACTGAATGTCTTGCTAACAAGTCTGTGTCAAATATTTAGAACCTCTATTTATATCAAAGCCTCCTCCAGCAAACTCAGCTAGACGCTGCCAGGAAAATTTGTATTTATTTAAGCAGTTGCAAGAGCTCTACCATTATGTTTCTCAGAATTATGAATTAAACTCCCCAAAACCTATCTGCAATGTTTCTACTATTCCCTACTGCAACTGTTCCAATATTTTTATTTTGTGTTTATCTCCACTTATCTAGTGTATGTGTCTGGAGAAATGAGTGCCTTATCAAGCTAAGGTGCAAGAGTAAATGACTGAATATAATTTTAGCAAGATAAAAGATTAGGAAACAGCAGCTGCACTGCTTTCACATGTTGGCACTGCACTACATTATTTTGTCAAACATACATATTCCTCAGTTCTGACACTCAAAACTATCTAGAAAAAATTTCAGAGCATAAAATCAGTTTTAGTTTGTCACTGATGCAACAACAAAGGACCCAAAAAAGCAAATGAACCCATCTTCTACACTCTCTCTGGTATTTGCAGAGGTCTCCTTCTGCAAAAGGAGCCGTACACAGATGTCCAAAACAATGGAAAATCCCATTTAGGATCAATGGAATTCCATCACCAGAAAAAGCACCTATAAAGATGAGTTTCTTGGCAAACCAGATAGGATAGAAATTTCTGGGTATTTTGGTTACATTGGTCAGTTTGCAGTATCAAAATTAATGTAATTTTAGCATTTTAGGCTTGTTACTGCTTCTCAAAATTGTCTAATCGATTTGCAAAATTAATTTCAGATGACTTTTTCTTGAACTATATTTACCTCAAAATTTACTGCTTTCTATTCCTAGAGCTGTGTACTCAAAAGCTTTTTTTCCCTCTATTGCTGCATAAACAGGACTGTTAACAGAGATTACGTTTCCATTCAAACTTTCCCTTATGTATTTTTTCATATAAAGCATCCAGAAAACCCTTTGGTTTCTTAGCTTTCAAAGGATGGGCTCATCTACAGCAAACACTGAACAAAAAGGCTTAAACTGGAAATTACAACATATGTGCAAAGTCCATTCACACTTTCTGCTCTTCAGGCTTCCTTTTAAACCATGCTTCACCATGTTTTCTAACAGTCTCTATTGACAAAATTTCAGAAATGTGATTTTCACCCGTGAAGTTCTGCTGTCGTTCACAGCCAAATAATAGCAATAATACACAATTGCAAAAAGACATAAAAAGCAGAGCTATTAATACACAAAATTAGAAGCAAATTAGGTTTTATTTTGTATCATCTGCAGTACTTTAAAGCACCTTCCCTTAGACAGGAAGAGAAGAGCACTTGATAAAATATAAGCCTGACTTCTCCATTCATAAGTGACTATTTAAAATATTTCAGTCTTAATGTATAGAAGATAAAAGGTACTGTACAAACCTTTAAAGATTTTTATCATCTTTCACAGCAGTGGACAAGTTGATTTATAGCTAAAATATTTAATTCATTTTTAAGAACAGTATGTACAGTGTGTGCCATACAAAATTTAAAAGGAATCTCAAAAAAACCCCAAAAAACCAGAAAATCATATATCACGTGTATCACATGATAACCTTGTCCTTCTATAATTTATTTTTCATTGTTCTATGTTAGCCAGACTAGGCCTTTTAAGAAATTTAATCCTGCTTCATAGGCACATCAGCTTTCTACATGTAGAATTCTAACAGCTGTTACATATTATTATTTCATATTTATACCAACAGTCTTCTTTCCTCCATTTAAAGATAATAATTTGTATAGAATTGGTGTTTTACCTGTTATATGAAAAAATACCGGAGAGCAAGTGAGGGGCAATAAAGAAATTCACAATAAACATGAACTTGGAAAGAAGAGGAAAAAACCAGCCTCATAAACGATGTGTTTAGTTTTAGTCCACAAAAATTTTAAGAGTACTTAATTCAGAAGTGGAAACTACGTGTTCAGAAAAACTGGCTTCAAGAGTGCAGGACTAGTACCAAAGGGCTACTGACTCCTCATTTGAAAACTAGAATTCTGTCAAAAGCCACAACAGCAGAAAACAAGACAGAAGGTGAAGAAAAAATTAGCCATCCACTCACTATTTCTGAATTTACTTTAGTAAACAAAAGCACTGTAATTATTGTTAACAGAATAATGTATTGCTTGTTATACCCTTTTGTGTTCAAGAAATATGTAAAAATATCTCTTCCACATATTTCACATATTTCTACTGTAGGTTTGAGAATATTATGTATCCTTCTTAGTGTTATCCTATCCAGACTCTTGTGTGCTTTAGCACGAGAAGAAATTAATTCTGCCAACTCTACTGAAGTAATGTGTCTTCTACTTCAACAGGATATTGCATGGTGTTTTCATCCTGTTTTAACAACTTTACAGCTGCAAGATTATTAAGAAAGCTATGCAATTATATTCTTTAAAAATGGTACATTTAGACTAAAATTTGGTCTAACTTTCATGCTTATTTTTCCAGTAACACAAAAAAAAATATCTATTCGGTGAAAATATTAATTGGAAAAAGTACTGCTGAAAAAAATGTCTAACCCTGAGCAGGCAAGGGTAGTTGGCTAAAAGACAGAGGTGATGCTGTTCATTCATTCTTATATCCAGCTGATCTGAAATAAGAGACCAAAATGCAGAAGGGAAAAGGAATCAGCAGCTGAATGACCTTTGAAACTTCTCAGTCTCCAGGAGGCCAAGTGTCCAACTCTCAAAGCTAGGACAACTCAGCACCGGATTCCTGCCTGTAATGCCGTAATTATTCTTAGTTATCCCATGGTTAATATCCATTATATCCTCATTGTTCTGAAAAAATCCTCGATTACCACGCAATTCAGATGACTAAAACAGGCTACAGATGTAGCAGCCTTTGCTACTAGGTATAACATGTGAATGAGACACTGGCACATACCCCAGATGAAAAGATTCTAGGGCAAAAGCTCAGCCTAAGTCAAATGCTGAAGCAAATCTATCTCCCCCTCCGAGCCAAGGTGTTCTAAACGACAATCCATGAATGTGTCATGAGTGGCCAACTCTTCCAGGAAGAGATACAGTTAAGATCCCTCTTACCAATAAGGCACTGTCCTCAGGTCACGATTATTCAGGCCTTTCCACTTGTGCTGCTCTCCAGTAAGACATTTACCGGCTGGTTCCCACATTCTCTGGAACATTCTAAACCGGTGAAGTTTGGGGGGCTTTTTTGTTGGTTGGTTAGGTTTTTTTACCCCAATCACCTTACTAGACATCGGGAACTGCCCTACCAAGGCAAGTAGGTCCAGCACTAGGCCATATGGACTTGGCCTTCTGTCAGAGACTGAAATGTTACAATTTATGGCTTAAACATCTTCATTGCCTATTATAGCAAAACTGTACGAAAGCTGTAGCAAAAACCACCAAAACCTGAATGGAGGCCTAGACTGTTCCTTGATGGACTATATGAACAACACAAGAGCTTGGTAAAGTAAGTAAATGTTAAAAGAGGTAAGGGGATTTAAATTCTATAGAATAAGAACTGCTGGAAATAAATTATTTTCAAGGAAAAAGAGTTTAAAAAAATTCCAAACAAACCAACAGTGACAAAAACCCCCACCTTCATTAGCCAGCCAGATAAGTACTTCCAACAATGTGATACAAAGAGGAGAGGTCTAAACTGGTGAGAAAAGTCTGATTTCCTTCCATTCTGCATATAGCCCTTATGTACAATGCTTTTTAATTTCTGGTAACACTCCCTCTTGGTATCAACCAGCAAACATGAGAAAAAATGGAACAAGAATTTTTTCTTCTTTTCCTAAAGATTCATGCATGCAGCATTCTTTAACCAAAACTCACCCACACGCATAGTAGCAATACAGTCAACAAGCTGCAAACTGCCCTCCAGATTTTCCTTATAGTTCCTGATGCCTCTTGCCTCTGCCTCCAGAGGCAGGGGTGTCCTTGAGAAGAACACCCACCTTATCTCACACTGACACAAAGACCCACAAGGCTGTACACAGCTTGCTCTGTTGTCTATGAGCACTGCTTTACAAACTAATGTAGTAAAAAGTGAACTCGTTCACCATTGGCAGGACAAAATGACCCAGTATTAATTACCTACAGAGCTGAATCTCCCAGAAAGATGATCAACCAGTTGTTCTCATCTCCACTATAATTTTATGAGCCAATGACTGCTAAGGTACAAAGTGGAAGGCAACCTCACATCCCCTTTTCAACTCAGAGTCACAAGTGAAAATCCTGTTTCTGAGGATTTCTCACTTTTACATGACATAACCATTACTAACCAAATGCAGTAGAAAAAGACTCAGCCTTTTTACTTAGAAGACTACATAAAAAGACTAAGAAGACTAAAAATTAAGTTCACTTGATCAGAAATATGCATTACCACTTCTGAAAAAGAAAATTACACTTTTGAAAATTGCTATTTTTCAACTCTTCTAACACTTCATATTTCAAATTTGTTTCAGAAATACAAAATTTGTTTCAGAACTTTTTCCTCCAAGACTTTTTACAATAACAATAAAAAAAAACCCCACACATTGCAAAATTAGTTTATGCTGTAAACAACCTATTTTAAAGAATAAAACTGTGATAGTGAGCAAAAATGCTCCTCTTCAAAAACTATACCTTCTCGTAATGACATATATCTGATAGGCATAGTGCCCAGGGAACTTTAGCTCACAGATATTTACTTTATTTTTACTTATTGAAATTCAGAAGAATGGATTAACTCCTGACATAGTTTTGGTCTCACTTCTGAGTAATTGCACTTAAAATAATACTTGTGACAGATGAGATTGGAACAATACACTGCTATGCAAGACAGTTAAGTGAAGTGCATGTAATCTTACCATCTCTTCAGAGCAAAATAATGGTCATAGCCTCTGGTGTGCAGTGCAGAACTGTGTCTGCTCAGGACAAGTTCCCTCCTGCATCAGCCCATACTCCCTCCACATCCAACAGCTCTGTTGATAAGGCTGTGCTAACACACACCACTCCCCACCCTGCTCCTGAGCCAACATCTCAACATGGGGCTGCTCTGTGTGCCACACCCAGAGAGAAAAAATTTCTTCTTTGGGAAAAAAAAAAAAAAAAAAAAAAAACAAAACAAAAAAACCCCAAAACACCAAAAGCATGAAGACTTTGATGAACAGATGAATAGAATGCCTTCAGTTCATGTCAGCACTTCTACAACCACATTTTTTCACCTGTCAGCATTTATCGGGAGAGATAACTGCTGGATAGTGAACAGTTTTGCAATGGCTTGGGAATTTTTTTTTCCTTTGCTTTTTCTTGCCTTTCCTCTATTTCTCCAAGCAGTAGTTTTAGTAAGCTCTCTCTCCATCAGAAACCATCTGGAACAGATTTTAACTTTGTGGCAAATATTCCATGGGAATCAATCAAAAGGAGGAGAAGACAAAACACCTTGTTCACCGCTTTCTTTCAGCGCTTAGGAACAGGAGCTCTGTTTCCCAGCTGTATTTGACAGCAAGAAAATGAACAAAGGATCTTAAGTATAACCATACCACAATCACCATCTTAGAATAATGTATTTTAAAGCTGTATCTACTTTCACAAGCAAATCCATGTCCATACACTTTACTGCCATGACTAAGTATACAAATATTTCCAAATTAAAAACATGATAGGCACCATCATCAGTTATTTTTCCGATTCAAAAGATCAACTTCACATTGTAACTCATTTCCACTTCAGTGCCAACTGAAACAAAATTCATTTATTTGTATGGGAAGTGGAAAGAGATGTCTTCTTATTCCTCCGCTGAGGTGGCTGCCTGCAGAAGGGACGCTGCCTGCATTCTCACCTTTGCTTCACCAACAGCTCTTCTACCTCCAGGCTCCTCTCTCTAGGAAAGTAACTGGGAGCTAAAGAAATAACTCTGCTCCTCACTCATTTTCATGGGATGAGAAAAGCACGTTCCTGTTTCCCCGGACATCTGGAGACAGTAGTCTGGTTCTGCTGTTACAGTTGCGTAACCCTGTCAAGACTCAGACTAAAAATAACAGCAAACTCAGAACACAGATGACAATCAAATGTCACACACAGTGCTACTGCTAAACATAACATCAACCAGGGACAGATGTGGAGAGAGCTGGGTAACAGAGAGACCTCCATGAGCAGAAAGGGACTGAGACCTTCGTTTACAGCTGCTAAGATGCTACTGACACCCAGAAGAGCTACCCAGTCAGATGTTTCCAGCAACTGGAAGTGTGAATTTCAGCATATATTACCATTCCTCCACGACCATTCACACTCATAGTCTTTTAAAACACATAAATCACCATAAGCCAATTGACATAAGGTGCAGAAAGAACCAAGTAATTTTTTTCACCATCTGTTGCTTACTGACATCAGTCCTAAAAACCCCTGAGTCAGATGAAGGACGTGTTAAAAAACTAACCCAGATAAACACTTCTGAGGAACATAAATATGATTAAACATCAGAGAGGTGTTAACACTGAAAAATATGAGTGTCATTAGTGAAGTTACAAATATGGATGCAGACTTTGAAACTCTGCCATTATTTATTCCAGCAGAGGAAAGGATAGATAAACTTCCTTTCTTGGTCCATCACTGAATAAAAAGGACCCAGAGGATTGCAACTGCAAGATATAAATCTGAATGATGTAGGAGCATTTCAGACAGTGCTACAAAGCCACAGTGTTTACCAAAGGAAACAGAATTTTTAAAAATAGGTAACTCCAGGATATCATCAAGTGCATAAAGGAGATACAAGCTCCCCATTCGTGCAATGTCCCTATTCCAAATTGATCTTGCTTGTAGGAAATAATAAATCCCTTTTTGTTTGAAGACCTGTGCATTTCTCTCTCGCCTTACAAATACATGAGGTAACTTTCTCTCATTGCAAAGAAGTTTCAAGCTGCTACAGGAATCTACTTAGGAATGCCATGAATTGTCTTGC
Organism: Agelaius phoeniceus; assembly: GCF_051311805.1. Lineage (NCBI taxonomy): Eukaryota > Metazoa > Chordata > Aves > Passeriformes > Icteridae > Agelaius > Agelaius phoeniceus. The sequence goes on along the minus strand of NC_135265.1, from coordinate 101,895,859 downwards.
AAACTATTCCTCATAACTCAGAACCAGGAAAGGAACTTGAAGAACTAAGAGTCACAGAACCCATGGACATATTAGCAGGCTATTTGTAATCCACAAATCTAATCTGATCATTAAGATTGCCTTTCCTGCAGAAGCAGTACTTAAACCCATCTGACTCCCAATGAAATTTCACATGCACATGACCAGAGTCTCTGTAAGAGAGTTCTACTGGGACAGATGCATTTTACTGTGGGTTTCAAATGCAACACGTATCTAACATTGAATGAAAAATGTCATTCAGAAATCCTAATATTGGAACAGAACCATGGTCTTGTCCATTTCTTTTATTATCTTATTACTTTTTCACGCAGCAAAGTAATAGTTATTATAATTACTCCATAGAGCAATTCAAGGAAAAAAAAGGCTTAATTGTGGATTTATTTCAAGTAGTAATTTCAATTTCCCAGAAAGTGCAGGGCACATCTGCATCTGTTTCTTCACACGTCATTCAAGAAACTTTCCCTACATTCATGGAGTTGCCATCCGTGGCACTCTCTTCAGGTTGGCAAATCTCTTGTACTTATGGGAGGCCTTCTTCCATGTATTGATTTTCTTTTGTACAGCATCTGTAGCAATGTTTTCTTCCCCTGGAATATGTTTTGAAGAAACTCCCCCAGACTTTTGATAAGCTCTCAGCCAAATTTTAAGAGCAAGACTGGAAATTCAAAATGATTTAATACCCCTTTCATGTTTATAAAACAAACCATTGTGTCCTTGTCCAAGAATATTTGAATGTGGGAAGTTAAGAAGAAGTTTAACTTGAAGAAAACTTCCCACGCAGTTGGTAATTCTAATCTGTTTATATCTAGGCTCAATATAAAGTCTAACTACGCATTTCTTTGGAGTCAAGCCACTGTCCTGAAGACACCAAATAGTATCATGCAGCATCCCACCAGAATAAAAAATAAAACAGTCATCCCAACAAGGAAATCAGGGTCCTGGGCTCACACTACAGAAGTTCTAGAGCTCTCAACTTAGCCAATTGCAAAATAAAGGATTTTTTGTTGCAAGAGAAGACAGCGAACAAAAACTTGCCATCATTAGGCCTGTTCTGAACACAAGGAGATTGGTGCAGTAAATTTAAGACTTTCAATATAAATCTTCATTCAAAAAACACAATACTGTACTTATTTCATTTAAGGAAAACCAAAATAAAACCAAAAAAAAGCAAACAAAAAACACAGCATGTTTTTAATTGAGCAAGATCTCAAATTTGGAGAAATGAGTCCACTGAGAATCTCAGAAGGTCTGTTCTTGACAAAGAGCCAAAGTATACATCCTGGAGGATTAAAACTAAGTGAAGAGCACATTAAATTTGATTTAAACATATCTCAAAAATATAAGAAATATATAAACACCAAGCTGTCTTTCAAGTTAAAAAAAAAATTGTTTTTCTTTACCATCTCTGCAGGGCAGCCAATGATCCTTACAGACAAGAGTTCTACATATAGTGAAGATAACAGCAGTAAAGACTTACATAATCCTTGCGACTTTACTTATGAGCACTTCCGTTAGTATAAATTTTTATCTGGTTAACAAAGTATTTTTGTCAGTAAACTGACCAAAAAATTTATACCATCTGAGAACACAAACATGGATTTCAAAGTCTTTATGGTCTTTATGAGCATGGTCTTTATGAGCAAACTGACCAAATTAGTCTTGGATGAAGTTTATAGCTCCAGAAAAGTGCCAGAATAAGTAGAATACTGGGGTTTGTTCAAACACAAGGATTCTCTTCATTAACAGTTAGACCAATGTACAAGAGCCAGTCAGGAGTGTGTCTCAGGAGTATTCTTATTTGTCATGCTTGAAAAATAACTAACTTCATCCCTTCCTACGTGGTCTTAAGTGATGGAAGTGGGAAGACAAAGCTGCAGAAAGAAAAACAGCACCTACTAAAATGCTTGAGTATACCTAACTCAGTAATGATGTTCTGTTAATGCTTTATTGGAAAGTTCATTTACTACAGAAGGAGTAGAATGTTTACCTAAAAGTAGGAGTAATAACAATAATAATTATAAAAAGGATTTATTGAAATAAATTAGTTGTGGTTTGGTTTGTTGTTTTCATTTTTTTAACCCAAGAAAATTGAAAAGATTTTTTCAGTTTGAAATCAGGTGAGAATAATGCTGGAAATGTGAATTTTTTCCTGCTTTATCCATTCATATAAGATAACCTTCTCTCTCATAATTAGCTATCCACTTCTAAAGTAGTTCAATGTGGTATTATAGTTAATTTTGAATATTCAATGCTCCCACATAATTTTCTTGCTTTTCATAACGAAACAATTTTGAGAACTAATTTTTTTAATCTAAAACTTCCAAGTTATTTAATTATAGCTATCAGAAAATGCACCCTTTATAAATAAATAAACAATCACCAAGACTGCCTTCTCAGCTCTTTGATCAGAATAAATGCATATTAGCAGCAAAATTCCCACCATCATCTTAATTGGTAGCATAAATAAATTAGGACCCTGTTACCAAGATATGGTAAAGCAAGCTGGAGTTAAGTGTGATTACATAACAAGGAACAGATCATGAGCATGACCAGAAAACATTTATCCTTTGCTTAGGGCATCACAGTCTACTCGTAAAAACATCAATCCTCAACAGATAATGGAGTGTGGCTTCAGTGTCCCCAAACTACCAAAGAACATTACAGAGCAGACAATTTCAGTGCACAAGACTACTCAGAGTAGAAAAAAGGGAAGTATCCTTACCGAGTTTATACAGGTAAGAAACCTATCCAGAGAAAATTACTTTACTTTATCACATTTACATGACAGCCGTGTAGCAATATGACCCCAAATTCCCAAACCTAAACCTGTACTTCTAAGAACACAACCATCCCACAAAAAATTTATTATTGCCTCTCTTCCTAAGGGTGCTACATGTACATATAACAAGACTTTACTCTGGAATCAGTATTTTTTTATTCATGAGAAACAAAAACCCAAAATTACCCCCCTAATCATATTCACATTGTTTTTCTGGTAGATTTCCCCATAATATGTGTGTCACTTTCTGTTTGAAAACATCACAGACTGAGTCACAAGCTCTAACTCCATTTGTCACAATATGCTGTGCTGCACTGCAGCATCTGAACACCTTTCAGGAAAAAATGAACATGTGCCAAATACAATCACACCTTCTGAGAAACTGGAGGTAGTAAAGGGACAAGGATGCAGCTCCAGCACAGGAGGCCAAAACTGTTTCCGTCCTTCAAGATGACAGCCTTAATGTTCCTTACCTGCCTCCAAATGCATTCATTAGCAGCCTTATGTGGGATCTTAAAGGGGAATGGCCCTGTAGCCATAGACCCCTTCATTCAAATGGAAAAAATTTGTGAGAATATATTTACAGGAAATCATAAATCTAATATCAGAGCCTTCAAATTTTCAATCATATCTTGTATGAAACCTGTGTTTATTTCTGCATTATGATTAAACACATCAACTTTTGGCACTCAAAAAAAAAAAGTGTAGCATTATAATCATTTGAAAAAGTGGCACATTTGCTTTCCTGTGGGTCTTATGTTTTAAGCCAACAGGCTGGTTTAAATTTGAACTGCTGGTATCACTAAAATTATAGAATAACCTTTAAGAAAAATGAAATAGATGCAGTAAAGTCATGATTAACTCCAAACCATTGGTGGTTTTCTTCTTCTTCTAAACTAACAGTCATTGAAGCCATTCCCTTCATCTTACTCTCTTCCCTCAAATTCACAGCAATCCAATAAAAAAACCAGTTCAAATTTAAAGGATAAAATTTCAACATACATTGTACAATAATTCAAACAATCTAATCATTGCCTTCAGTGGTTAATAATATAGAATCTGATGCTTGGTTTACCTGAACTACAAAGAAACACAGGAAACCCAGGGACCTCATCCAAATCGGCACAGTAATACCCTGATTCTGCACTCCTTACACAAGCATTTTTGTCCTCTTTCCCAGGACTGTTCCAGGAAGGGCAGATGAATTCACAAACTTCACCAGTATTCACAATCTAGTAGCTGAACTTGCTTGTGCCTTAGACAAAATACACTTCTTGCTCATAAACCACTGTAACCTGATCAACCACCATGACTCAAATCCGTCATACCAAACTCCTGAAAACAGGAACAACCAGCTAGAAACCTGTCCTTTAAAAATATTTTTGCACTCTGCTAAGTGACCCTTAACCAACAGTACCAGATGAAAAAACTGTGACCATCTCAAAGCATCCGAGAATACTGTTTTGTTTGTGGGTGTAATTCTTAAAAGCAAAGAGATTTTTAGTACAACTCAATTTACTGGCACAGCAAGACAACAGTGTGCATGCCATGGTCTCACTCTCTCAATCAGCAGACAAGACACTGGTAAATTGGTCTCTTTCAGCCAAAAGTGCAAGAAATAAAAAAAGCAGTTCCAGAAGGGGCCAAATACTGAATGGACTCATCTGGGAAAATGGGAACTGTAGTCCAACATATCCCAAAGAAGAAGAAATGTTATTTTTGTGTCTGGAGACAATTTGAGTCAAGCTTGATAAGGATATTTCTAACCTCTGAAGTGCTTTGTGAACTTCACCCTGCACTGTACAGCCCAACAAGGCTGCTTTTGTGGATGATGACAGAGCACAGACAGCAAAGCAACCAATGTGCTTGTCCATACAGAGTTACAATTTTAGCTCCGAATTTAGAAAACACACAAAACATATTTGTGATCAGGCATGAGACAGGCTACTAATTCAATTTATACATTTTATTAATTTAGCTCATCTCTCCTGCCAAAAATGCAATCGCCTTCCAGCAGATGAATGTCAACCAGGTAAGCCAAAAGCCATTTATCAACTTTTAGCTGAGAAATATTTGAAGAGCTTAAAAAAAAAAAGCAAGTATTAAAATGCAGATTGGAACAAGCATGAATGGTTTGATTATTACATGGAGTCCTGGAGTGGAAGAAGGGGAGCACATCCTGTTTTGAGGTTAGGAAAAGTTGGCAATCTGAATCTGACCCCCACCCTTTTTTGTGAGATCTCTGCATAATAAATTCGACATTTCAGAAGAAAGCTTCCATTCTCCTCCAGAAATCCTGTGCAAAGGAGTAGAGAAAAGTGGGTCCTCCACTCCATTTTTTTTCAGTCGTCTACAGGATTTCCAAAAATAACACTTGCCCAGATGTTGAATCAGACTTTTAGTTTATTTGCAGGCAGCAGAATCAGTAGATTTGAAATTAGCTTCAGATGCTGTGAGTGAGGAAATATCACTTCCCTCCAAATCCAACATCTACAAGTTTTATGCATTTTTATGCTTATTTTAAAAAAAGAAGATTTATAGGCCAAAAATTAATATATGAGCTCTAAATCAATGCCTCTTTCAAGATCAGAACTTCAGGATGCAAAGAAATCCTTAATCATGGTCAAACCTGGGCACTAATTGTACCCAAACATTGCACCTCAGCCACCTGCACTCCTTATTTTACTGAAAAGAAACCACAAGCAAGATTATAGAAGCTACACCTGGTACTAAAAATGGCAGACCATCTCAGATACAATAATTAAAAATATATCTGCAGTTTTAACTCATTTTTTTCTTAGGTCAGTATCAAGATTTATTCTTGACCCTTCCAGTCCTGTCTTTTTCATTTGCTTAATAAATTTAACCTCAAAATAGGGCAAAAAGATGGAGCCTGTATCTCTAATGCCTGATCACTGTATTCAAACTTGGATGAGGTGGGAGAGGAACACCAAAATTCCCCTCAAACAATAACAAGCCTGTCTACCATGTAGGTATGCCTTGTTCCTGCAACATGGGAAAGGTTTGCCTTAGGAAAGTATACTTCATGGCTCAAACATCTGCTATTTCTTCTTAGTCAAAGCACATCCAAAGCATGCAAAAATACATTGCAGCATATTCTCAAATATCTGGATGCTTCTATTAGAACAGTTTATGTCTGGGAAGTGAGGATTTAAAATAAACATGATCCAAATCCTAAAGCCTTTAACGTGGGCAACCTTCCATTCTCCAAACTACAGCAAAAAGTAAAGTTCTTCTCTTTTAGTTAGGTTTATTCAGATTTAAATGGATTTAACCACATTTCTTGAATTCAGGTCAATTCATCTGAAAGTTAAGACCATCTTGTAGTGAAAATGGAGAAAGAACAAAACTCTAGCCCAGGATTATTTCAATATGAAGCATCAGGTCTGCTAAGATTATAGCACTAAAACTAGGAAAAAAATGCATTTAAATAGCACTACAATCCTGCCATTTCCAGTGGTCTTGAACTAACCTCTTTGTCCCTACTATTAATCCTCTTAAGAACAACAAAAGTACAAAGATAATTCTATGGAATACCAAGAAAGACAAGATATTTTTTAAAAATGTATTAAGTATTGGTCTTAATATGTTTCATATGATCCATTTATCCATAAACCCTGAAAACAGTACATGTTAAAATCCTGGTCACCAGAAAGCAACAATTTTTCTGGTTCCATTTGTACTCTTTTGGATACAGAAGACAAGTGGACACTTCTCCATGCCCAAGGAGGATTCTTCCCTCAGGCATGGGGACATGAAACACCTCACCAGAAGCACCATCATGCAAACTCAGCTAGGCAGGAGGAGGTAATTTTACAGTCTTTGTCCATATAGCTGAAGGAATAATCAAGGAAACCAGAGTTTGTACTACTGAGCTCTTCCATGGGGCTTTGAAGATGCATATGACTACTTTTCAAAGAAACTAAAGCAAAAATTTTGGGTTTTTTTGTTTGTTTTTTTTTTGAGGAGGGAGAATGATGTACAGATGCAGAGGATCAAGGTTATAATAAGCAGAAATCAATTCTGAATGCTGCACTTTAGCTATTTCTGGAACCTTCTTTTTTTTTTCCCCCCCACCATTTGTTCCTGAAACACAAGCAGCAGTAACACCAAAAAACAAAACCCAAAGAATATCCTTCTAATAAAAATACATTTTTTTGTAAAAGTGATACATGTACATATGCTTACACACACCCCAGACTAAACCAGCCATCCCCTTTGTAATGGTTTAACCGTAGTCAGTTGCTAAGCACCACACAGATGCTCAGTCACCACCCCTCCACCCCACCCTGTTGAGATAGAGAGAAGAATTGGAAGAAAAGGTAAAAACTGGGGATTGAGTCCAGAAACGTTTATTAACTGAAATAAAGTAAAATATAGTAGTAATAATAAAATTTATATGTAAAATACTTGAAGGAAAGTAAAATGCAGTAGCAGCACTAGTAATATTAGGAAAAGAGAGAAAAAACCCTCAAGAAGCACAACGCAGTTGCTCACCACCCACTGTGCAATACCCGTCCCATCCCCAAGCAGTGACTGGTGGCTCTCAGCCAGCTCTCCCCAGTTTATAGACTGAACATGACCCTTTGTGGCACAGAATATCCCTCTGGCTGCTTCAGGACACCTGTCCTGCCCACATTCCCCACCAGCTTCTTTGTTCACCTGGTCACTAGCAGAGCATGAGACACAGAAAATACCTGGGATTAGAGTAAGCACTGCAACTAAAACACCAGTGTGTTATCAGTATTGCCCTCACACCAAATCCAAAACACAGCACTGAGCCAGGTATTAAGAAGAAAACTAACTCTGTGTCCCAGCTGGAAGCAGGGCACCCTAGCATATCTAATCCCTAAGGTATAGAGATATTGGTTATCTCAGTATCTGGAGATCCAAAGTTGTCACTTAGCATGTTACAAGTGAAGTTTATTCTTCCAACCCTACCTTGTGATACCAAGCATGCTGGTCTCCTTCCCACACCTTGTCAAAATTCTTATCTTTGCAACACAATTACCATTAACACTACAAGTTTTGGGTGGCAAAAAGTCATCTCCATTGCTAGTCCTCTCATTCCACTTTATTCTTACACAAGTTACTGAAGTTCCAAGGCAATCACAGTTACTATTCCTCTCAATTTGTTCTCCAGAGAAACACTGAGCTCAAACCACTGCTTTTCTCACAGAACTACCAAGCAAGCACCATGATCTCAGAGTACTCAACATAGACTTTACAAGCATTTCAAAATAAAAAAAAAACCCACAAGAATTCTTCTGAAATATTTATACTGTTTATCCATCAGTACTACATAATACAAACTTGTGATGGAAATAGATTACACACACCATGTCACATTATTTACATTTAAATCATGTTTTATGCAAGTTGGCATTCAGTTAAAGAGACTCCAACAGCCCTGTGTATATATCTCTTGTGCCATTACAGTCTGGATATAGCCACGTAGTTTTGGATTGCAAAAATAGTAACAAAACACTGGAGGTAGTTCACAGAGCATATTATTGGGGAAAGAAGTTAATTTTCTCTGTCAAGATGAAGAGAGATTAATTGTTTCACTAAGTCAAAGTGGAAGATTCTATAAAAAGACCTGAAGGGCAGAGCACACCATGCAGGAAGAGGGAGTGCATTACATACTGGATTACTGAGTCAACTGGCCTCACCTGAATTGAAAAAACAGGGTTGTTTTTTTTCTCTTCTTCAGTAACCCCACACCAAAACCAACACCAGGTGTGCTACTGATGGACTTAGCACTGTTCAGGAACATAGGAATTACATTTGAGCAGATTACTAGATATTCTGTGGCACTGTGTGACTTCCCATTTTCTATAAAATCCCTCAGGAATGTGAAAAAGAATCTTTACTGTCAAGCAAAATCAATTGCTATAGAAAGCTTCACCACTACATCAAGCTTTGGAGCAGAGCTTGGGCACCAGGTTTACCCATAGCACCCAAATTAATGTTGACTAATGAGGAGTGAGAAACTAAAGCTGAGTAAAGAACCCAGAGGTTCCTTACCCAGAGCAGTCTGCAAAACACAGGTGCTGAACTCACATTAGTGGTGACTTGTTAAGTGAAAAGCAGGTTTATTTTCCAGTTCAGGCTCCTGAACACCATTAGAAGCATGAAGAAGTGAATGTCACCTCAGAGAAGTTGTATCTGTTTTAACTAATTGACATCTCCCCAAAAAGAAGAAACTTGGGTTGGAAGATTTCCCAACTAGCTCATTTGAGGAGAGCTTTCTATTTACTAGGACAATCTTACAGGTCTTTCACTTCTGATTCTGTGTTTAATTAAAAAAGCAAAGACATAGCAAGTTACCCTAATTCATAGTGAGGAATCTAAATTGTCACAAAATGATAGATAGTTTAATCCCTACAGGGTGTGAAAACTCAGTGGCAGAATACCAAATAGCATGAAGTCATAGATATTAAGCAATCAGCTCTTATTTCTTCTAGTTTGGTCTCAAAATAAAACAAAGAGGAAGGAAAGAAAAGAGCACACAAAAAAATCTAACTCCATCCAAAATACTTAAAATTATTTTCAAAACAAGGAATGGCTATTATTGCCTTATAATCTAGTGATACTCTCCTAAAGGAAAACATCACCTCCTCACTTTGGCCTGCATGAAAGGAACAATCCTGCCTCCTGACAGGCTGCACATTTGAACTACCCTTGAAAACATGTATTTAGGAAAAAGCTTATTTATTTGGAATGATAGGTTAGAATTCAAATTAAATCTTCAAAGCACACATAAGGACATTGAAACCTCTGAAATCCTGGTTTTCTGTTAAAGCAATTAAAAAGATACAGCAACTCACAAGTTCTAATGCCTAAACATCTCTGTGCACAGAGACACAGTTCTCAGCTTGGGCTCATCTGTAATTTGTATGATTAGTGCAGTGAATGTGTGCATCAATACCCATCTGGGATTTGTTTTACTGGGTAAAAACATGCTGCTCACAGAAACCTTGACAAGAGTTTTTCTTTAGATCAATATCTGGATCCATCTGTGGACATTAACATTAATAAGAATCTGTATCTACTTATTAGAATTTAATATCAAATTCTGTCTTTGGCAGAAGTGACATTAAAATGATTCCATATGAATCTATGATTCATATTGCTCCAGACCTTTTTTAATGAAAATACAAGACCTAAGTACATTGTCAGATGCATGCCTCCATATAAGTTTTCTTTACTATTATTTTTCTTTTACAGTTTTCTGCATTTTCTACTTCCTCTTCTCCCTGTGAAGTTTTTCTTCATTAATACTTTTTAAACCAGTGAGTGCAAGTCTTCAGCCATTTTCACCTTCAAAATCTAGTGGAGGCACCCTCTATTAATTTGACAATTTCTCTTACAGGCAACTTTTCATCTTTCAATTCTGATTCATCAGCATCCTCTACTATCACAGCTCTTTTTTCTTTCCATACATCCATGTAAATCCAAATCACAGATATGATAACTGAATTCAAGTTTTTGCTGATATTTCATAAAAACAAAACCAAAACCAACCAACCAACCAACCAAAAAAAAAACCAAAAATGCCCCACCCACGCTCAAATGCACCATGATTTCAGCTATTTCATGCACAAATATTCTCACCTTTTGCTTGTAACCTCCTCCACTACTCTTTTTCCTCACAAAAGTTTAGTAATGATGAACCTGTGGCTTCATTAGCTCACACAGCTCCTGAGTAATTCAAGGGCAGCTCCAGGGCTGAAGTTACACAACAAAATCAAGAGGAAAAAATAATGAACCTGCAGCAGCTCAGTGACCTTGGGACATAGGCACTCAGTGCCTCCCTGGTTGCTTCCTGTCACTGGGAAGCCACTGACACCTTCCATGAGCTCACTAGTCCAGGTTGGCTCTTTTCCAATCGCTGTTCAAAAATGGGCTTTATTGGCTTTCAGCTAAATGAAAATTCCAGTAACAAGTCACATGTCAACTGCCTAATGACAAGAAAACAATAAATTATAAAATGTCGTACAGGAAGAAAACATTTAATCTCTACACAACTCTACACAGACTCTCTACACAAAAGCAAGAAGTTTTTAAAGACATTTTTAACAGAATAACACAAGGGGGTTTTGTTCATGTCTTGGAAGTTGACAACAATTCAACTCAAGCCCTCAAATAAAATAATTCAAATCTCCATCATTCTAACACAAAATATATCCAACATACCAATAAATTATCACTAATTTCCTTCATTTATGTACATTGTAATCATTTATATGCAACCAAAACTTGAAATTTATTCTAGACAGCATACTCCTTTACAGCAGGATCATTAAATCATTCATTGTCTTTACATATGGTTAAAAAAAGCAAAGATTCATTCTTAACAGCATCAAAGATATCTTGTTACTGCATTAATTAACTTTTAAATTGTTCTGAAATTAGAACCTTTTTCTGGAATTACAAAAAAAAAAAAAGAAAAAAAACATGGAAAAGCAATAGTCTTTTTTCTCTCTTTGTCCAAATTTCAACATGGCTAAAAGAAAGACTTGTACAGACTTACTGCCCAGAATAATATTGTGAAAATCATGATTAGCATATTACAAAAATGAAATACTACCCACTATGTGTTTATTTATGAGATTTCTAATTTGCTTCACAAGGAGTGGCCATAAGCAAGACAGGAAATACCAAGAATGTCGACCATCATCCACAAGCATGCTAATGTGAAACAGAATTTGTAAGAACACAGAAAACTGTACAAATTAATCTCATTGAGTCCTGTAGCACCGAAATTTAGACATATTTAGAAGAGAAAGCAAGTTAATACTCTGAGAAAGAAAATAAAGATCTGAGACCTATTTCCATATCACATCCATCTCAACAGGAAACTTTCCAGGACTGTCTTCTCTCCTAAAAAACACTAGCACACAGGTGATGTGGTATGATATTGTGATAATAACACATATTTTGACTGGCAGAAGTTAAGAAAACCTTCTTAACATTGATGATAATTTACTTGCCTTTATCTCTAAAATCTCTCACACATGCAAAGTAATTTATTTCATACCATGATCAGTACAGCTGAGACAAAGTATTAGAAGCTATTTTTGAGAGAGAATTGCAGTGAAACAGACAACTGTTTCTATCACAGCTTGCCAAACAAGCTAGATAACTGAAAGATATTGGGAGGCAGGAGTCCAACCAAGTTTTTCTTCCTACTTGCCCGACTATTCTTCAATTACTGACCTCACTGATTTCCCCTGCAAGAACTCAGTCCCAAGTTTTTAGCTGCTAGAAGGTGACAAAATGTCTAGCAAAATTTTAAACAAAGAATATTAGAAAAAAAAAAAAAGAAAAAATACTTATAAAATACTAATTGTCTCTGCTAACTGGTATGAAAAGGCCATCCAGAAAACCTCTAGCTTTCATATAGTACAAGTACCTGCAAATTTTTGGACATACACTGAACCTCTTCATGAATCATCAATGCACTTTATCACCAAACCCACTGACAACAGTGGGACCTTGCCTAATTATTATGTGCCAGAGAGACATTTTTCTTGTCTTTCAACCATAGCTCAGAGAACAATGAAAAATTAGATCTTCACCATAGTGTGTAGGGGTGAGATGAGAAATAGACAAGCATCCATGTGTTCTTCTCTGACAAAAGGAAATTTGAGGGTATTCAGAAAATGCTCATTAAAAACATCTGTCCCAATGCTATATCCATCTGCAAATATTTATACTGTACTTTTATGACATTTTTGTTTGCATGCAGCAAGTCTGAAAACAGGCTGAAACACTGACAAGTAATACATGAGCCAAAAAAATTTAGGGGATGTATTTCACTCAAAACCTGTATCATGAAATACTTCTCACATGAGGTAAGAATAACCTCTGTTAACCTGGATGACCTTACTACAGCATTTTACAAAGATACACTTCTGAACTGTATAAGAGTCCAATCACTGCCTTCTCACTTGGCACATCTAATGTAAAATCTAAACCAATCCCACTCTTCAAACAATGTCCTCTTCCCTCCTCCTTCCTGCTCTCCCCTTCCCAGACACGAATCTTTTCTAGTGCAGCTGTACTGGCATCCAGCACCTCCAGGCACTCAGGAAAGGAAACAAGCTAGGAGGCAACGAGAAGGACAGATGGCTGCAGCTCTGGTAAGCATTAAAGCCAATATCTGTAGCAAAGTTACACTAGATCCATCACCTCATGTCTCACTTGGAAGAGCTAGGACTGCTCCCCCTGCCACTTACATCTCCTTCCTTAGCAAAGAAGGTGTGTGCATGAAGGTTAAATGATAACTGGGAGAAAAACACCTTTACGAAAAGATCATCATGATTGCCTTCTATGTATAAACCTTCCTGAACCCGTCTCCTAAACTAAAATTAAATACAAGGTGTAGAAGAGCTTGTAGCCTTTATGGAGCTCAGGAAGCTCCCAAATTTCCTGAAAATGGTAACATCCCATGGATATGAGCAGATTAAAAGATACAAGGTAAAAAGGCCTTCCAACATTTGTTATACTCAGTAGTAGTGTTAACAACACTGTCTCCAGTAGAAAAGATTTTATTTTTTCCCTACAGCATTTTGGAATTACACAGGCATCCATGGCCTGAGAATCAACAAATAGTCACAGCTAGGACTGCTTTAAAATTTCAGAGAGCTAGAAAAGGCAACAGTAAATGCCCTCAAAAAAAAAAAATCTATGGAGTCTACCTATATATTTAAAGAACAGAAAGCTTGCAAGCTTCCCTGAAATTGAGTTTTGCTTGCATTGCCCCACCTCACCATCCTGTCCCTGCCTTCTCTGGGTGCCAGAGCTGCTTATGCTCTTCTTTTGCACCCACCAAGAAAACTTGCTAATTCTACCCAGTGAGGCAGAAGTGGAGCATATCCCAGTGGCCCTTACTGAGACACAAGGAAAGGGGAAAATAAGAGCTGAATTTCCATAACAGGATCCATGAGTAGCATTAGTTTAATTCAGCTCTCCAACCCCAAAATCAAAGCTACTTAACCAGTACCAACACTTAAGTGGGTGCACATGCTGCAAATGGCCTTCATCTTCTGTATCTGCACAGCTCATTTGCGGCTTCCAATATTTCAAATACCACATTCAGAGTTAGAAGCTTGCCATCAAAAGGATTCAAATATTACTTTGCGTTAGCATTTTTTAATGAATATTTAAATAAACCCTGAGAAACCAGATCTGAAAATGTAATAAAACAGAAATCTAGAACTTTAATGAAAACAAGCCATTATTACTAATAAATTATACTCTGAGTTATGTCAGATGGCTGAAAGACAAACATCTAGATACAAGGATTAATTGTAAAATTGGTAACTTGAGTTAAAAATAAAAGGCTCACCATTATGACTTAAAATCTTCAGCTGCACTAATACAGCCACGTATTAAAATGAATATGATGCAAAACAGATTTTGAAAAGGATATTAAAAGAATCAGAACTACATTTCAAATCTCATTTGATTTCCCATGCTGACTCTTCAAAAGGTTTGCAAATGCCAATATATAAGTCTTTCTCTGTCCAAAATCTACCTTTTTAATATTAGTCATTAACAAAATTCATTGTGATGTTTTGCTTCGGTGGATATTTTTAAAAAGATATTTAATAGTTTTTACATAAAATACTGAAACAGATATTCACCATCAGCCACCTCCAGGACACCTGTTTTTTAAAATTAATGTTATTTCAATTTTAAAGTTTCTTTCTAGTGAATATGGCTGTTGTGAATAGGAATATATTTCTGATTCCTTCTACAGATCTGCATAAAGTGGAAGGATTTGTAAAATCTCTACAGTATTATGTCCATGTCTCAAATGAAGAGAAGCTCTAAGTAGAACATCTGTAGAATGTTGGACAATTATGACATCAGTAATTACTGATATACATAGGACTTACTGGTAGACAATGTAATAAATAGTAAAATAAAAAGTAATGCAAAAAATAATTAACCATCGACCTTCCTAAATGTCATCAATATGTAATTTCAACTAATAAAGTCCTGGTTTAAATTTGTACACTTTGTAAACATGGCATAGACAACTTCTGTTCAGAAATGCCCAGGATAGTTTCCCTCAGTTTTCTAAATGCCATGACACAAAGAAACACTCTAACATGGATTTATTCCAATTGATACTTAAGGTTGAAGATGAAAGCACCTTTTTTTCACCTGCTCACAAAACTGTGTCTATAGTTTACTATTACATATTATTGGCACTCTAAGTATTGTAAATGCTTTGCTCCTCTTTTCCCTAGTTAAACAGGGGATACCTGACTTTTAGACTTATGTTTTATCTGAAACTGCTTTTCATGTTCTTTTTGATAGCTTAAGCCTGGAATTAATTCAGTTAGACAAAATAATTGCATTTTTAGTCAATATTTCATGACCTTACCTACCTCACTTGAAGCAGTAATCTGCCCAAAGACACAGAATAATGAATCATTCATAACTAACTGCAATATGAACGAGTAGAAGATCCTCCTTTAGAAGAAATTAAACCTGATCCTCTAATTGACTTGCACTGAAAAGATTAATGTCAAATTCAAGTTGTACAGAAGAATTTTTTGGGGGATTCAGTGAAGATATAAAAAGGAGAGGGAAAAAAAGAACATTAACAATTTCGCTTTGCAAAGTTCACCTCTAAGTTTAGCCCTTATGGACAGACCATAAAGCCCCTTCTGACTGCCCTGTACTGATGGCAGGGACCTAGGAATTACTGCAGGTGCCAGGCAATGGCATCCCCCTCGCTTCAACACCCTCTTGCTGTGCCAAGATGGGATAGTGAACCATTTTGGGAATAAGGAGCCTGTGAACTGCAATAGCCTTTGCTATCAAATTATCACTGTCTATTAGGAACGTGTTATTGATATACTGTAAAACAGCTGAAGCCCAGGCCATTTTCTTGTTCTGTAATGCAGCAAACACATCATTTCAGCCCCAACAAGTGGAGCCTGCTTGTAATTAAACTAACATCTGTTGATACTTAATCCACTTACTCAACTTCTAATACATGCAAGATTTTTGCATTAATCTCTTATCCATAAGGATGTTCTTTGACCTGTGCTTTGGCACGAGGAAAGTCAATGTTGACTAATCTTGACTATAACCTTAGACCCCTGTGCTTTGGAAATTAATTTTTGCCCTGAGATTCTCATTTTCCGGTTTAACAAATGATGCAAAATTAGAAGTTTACCTTACTTATAAAGATTCGTTTGTTGTTTCTAATAGAAATAGTGCATGCTTCATTTAGTCTTCACAAGCCACATTTCCTGACTTCCAGGGCTCATAAAAAGGAGAGAAATTCAAATTTATAATGATTTATATATTGGGTTGATACTCTGTTGCACAATTTCACAAATAGGGCAGTTGGAAGGAGATAAGAAATGTTCTGTGTGGATTTTCACAAATTTTATCTTCATTTCTGATAACAGGAGTTCTCTCCTTAGCATCTTTCTACAATACAAGTTTGCCAGAGGACTTTTGCTGGTATGTTTAAGGGCTAAAATTGTTTCTATTTTGGATTTTTGGGGCCTTTTTGGTAGGATGGTTAGAAGCTAGGTAAAATGAGAAAAGACAATCACAACAATTAAGGCAATTGGCCTGTGATGCACAAATCCTCTTAGAGAACAGAATCCACCACAAGAAGAATCGTCAAAGTACTAATGCAGGATCAATAAATATTTTTGTAAAATAAGCAAAAGATTTCTGAAAAGCTAGGACAGTAGCAAAACTCATAGCTCAAAGGACATTATCCTCAGTATGCTCAACCTAGTCCTGAATTGCAATAAATAGCACGTAACAGCCCACTGCTATCACTAATAGGATTACATACATCAGCAACCATGAAAAAGGTATTTTGCAAATGAAGGATGGCTGAAAAAAAGCATTATGGAATTAAGTTGGAAAACCTTTACATGTCCCACTTTTACACGTTAAAGAAAAGTGAAAATTTCACTGCTTTTCTTTTTACCCTTTCTTTTTAATTGCCTTCATTGCATCATGCAGTATAAGGATTATGTCACAGGCCCAAAGGGAATTATGTAAACAGGTGGGAAGTAGTTTGGAAAAGTCACTAGATTACCTGCACCTGCAAAGTATGCTCTGAAAAGAAACAGATGGCAATTCAGCTTTGCACTGCTGCCTCCTCCACGCCCACCCCCAAGTGCTCTGGTAATGTATCCACTGAATGTTCATTCTGCATCTCTAAATAGAGAGCTGAAAATAATGGGAAATTTTCTCTAAGACTGGAAAATATGTTGAAGTGTTCAACACGAATATCAAGTTTGTATGGTCTTGAAATACATACAGTAAAAAACGGGATTTAAATAATTAAGAAGAATCATTAGTTTTGACACAAATATCCGTGGAAATTGGGCCCAAACTGACATAAATTCTGGTTTAGTGATGCACTAGTTAAGAATGTCTGCATTCAGGAGCTTTCAATAAAAGGAAGAGGACTTCAGGAAGCCTTATTTAGTGACAGTTCTGCTCAGTAAATGGCAGATAGACCAGACCATGAAAAAAAACATGGTCTTGAAAAAAAAATTGTGATGTTTTAAACTTTTCTTTCAAATGCATCTTCAATCTCCTCTCTTCTGTTTTCTTTCTTCTGTGAAAGAAGTATATAAAGTATAGAAGTATATATTAATATATAGAAGTATATATATTAATATTATATATATATATATATTATATAAGTAAGTATAATATAATAAGTATATATTAATGTCATAAGGACTCACTTTCTGCACAGGTACCTAATCTCAGATAAATAGAGAGACTGGACTGAAATAACACTGAAAATATGGATGGAGGAAAGAAAACCTTTCTATTTCTTCACTGTGCACCAAAGAAAACAAGTAAAAGAAAAATATCATCAATACTGTAAATTCTTAGGAAGAAAAGATTTTAGAATAATTAGCTTCATTTATTAGTGTCTCTTCTACTTTAATGCTCCTCATCAAAGTAAAATGGATGGAGCCTTCCACCCTCCAATGAGACTTCTTTGCATTATCTATATGCACTAAGGGGAACTCAGAAAGCTATTGGGCTTTTCAAGTCAATTTCTGGTTTTGCTCCTGAGTGATAATCAATAAACTGAAGCTAATGCAAAACAGAATCAAGGTTTGGTGGTCAGCTGTTACCTCTGGCTGTCGAGGTCTGGGCACGCTGTGAAAAGGCATCATGCCCATCCTAGCAGATTGAAGGGGAGAGCAAATATTTTCACTTGTTCTCTCCAGCAACCCTTGTGGTTGACTTTGAAGCAATCAGACAACATCCACAGAGAAATACATAAGAATATAGGACCCCCTCAGTCCTTTATTGCAGCAGGGAAACCCCGACTGCTCTGCACAAAGAGAAATAATTAGTCTGGATGATGACTTTTTCTCATCCATTTCTTTAATTGTTAATGTGGCTAGAAAGGTTTTCTTTTCAGGTGGTTTTCTAATGTAATTCATTCATGCCATCTGTCAGCACCTTCTATTACTTTTAAATGGCAGGACAAGCTCTCAGCACATCAAGGTGCACAATGTGGTGCCACCTTTGTTTTGGTTACCCCTGGAGGAGATGGGAGCATGCCAGCCACACAATTCAGCAGGTTAGCAGTGACAGCGGGTAAATAGCTTGCAATTATGTAATGCACACCTGACAGCCCTACTTGGTGGTGCTTTGCTAGTTTTCAGCCACTCTGCAGCAATATATTTCACTGGTATTTTTACTGGCAGCATGATAATTTAAGTCTGGTAAAAAGCTCCTCTGGCAAAAAAAAAAGGGGACACGAAGCTGAATTAACTGAACCATTAACTACATAAATGTTAAGGAAAAAATCTTCATTAGGCACTAAAGACAAAAAAAAAAGGCAAAATAAAATCATGTATGTGGGGTCTGGGGGGAAAATTTAAGAACACGTTTAACCTGTTTAAACCAAAAGTCTATCCTTGATACTGGGAGGATTCTTTAATAAAGTTCATTTAGTAGGAAAAAGCTTCTAATCAGGCAGTAAAGGTAGCATAGGAAAAGAATTGCAAATACAAAGGGTAAAGAAAAAACTGTCATCCTTCTGTGGTTTCTGTTAAAAAAAAATCTTACAAGAAGCTTCTAAGGCAAGAAAAACACACATGGAAAGGTATAAAAACTTAGGTTTACCAAAGCCAGACCCATACAATAAGGTTCTTAACCAGTCTAGACAATTGTAGTAAGTCTTTGTTTCTATTTCAGCTTTAATAAAGTAACTGATATTTTACATGGGAAACAAATTAAAACAAGGCTTAAAATTATAAAATGAAAGTGGCTACAGAAGTGATCTGAGTAATGCTGGAAATACTTTCCAGCTGCAGAAAGATCACCAGCAGAGTTCTGCAAGGAGAGGTCTTGGCATGGGCACTACTGTTTTTGTCAGTTGACTTGGCAATTAAAATATAAGTGATAATGAAGCTTGATAATAACACAGATCAGGGAGCTGCATTTAATATGAGAGAAAATCAGTCTCCCAGAACTGCGTGATTCTGAGGACTGAAAGAACAGGAATTCTATTACAATTAGTAACACCAAAATACACTTAGTAACACCAAAAATGATTCAGTCCAACAAAACAAGCTGCTGTAAACATGGCTGAGTGACTATAAACAACAGCATTTGCTCTATTAGCAGATGGAATAGAACCAGTATGACATTGCTATACTGGAAGAGAGTGTGTAATAAAAGACAACTGGCATAGGAATTATATCAATCACTGGGAAAACCACATCTAGACAGGAGTGTACTTGTCAATTCAATTACCTTCCTTTAATCCAAAGCAAGGCAGATAATTAGTAGAAGACCTAGACTTCAAATTGTTTATTCTAACAAAAGACAGAGAAAATACCAGGTGTTTGTAAACATGTAAGAGGCAGGAGAGTAAAGCCAAGAATGAATAGAGAACAAAAGCTATTTATGCTAAAGAAATAGAGTTTTTTGCACTGCAATAAAAAGGGACATGCTAGCTCTGAAGGAATTTTCATTGGGATTTAACAGGGTTTGACCCTTGAGTGATGCAAGGCCTGGAAAAACATTCTCAAGGAAGGCAAGAGAAGGGCAAACAAAGGTTTGATTTCTAAGTGGAGTTTGGTGTGTTTGTGTGGAGACCATATACTGCCTCAGCATGCAAGCAGAACACATTCATGAGTCAGAAGGTCTCAAAAGAAACTAGCTGATCTAATTTATTCAGACATACCTGAGAGTGGACAAAGGTGGGCTGTCACTAACTACATGTTAAGTGCAGTGCTGATGTGTAAGCTCACATATAACAGATGACAGACTTTAGGGAACACGTGGATAGATCAATGGGAGGAGTTTTTTCTTTCCTTTTTTTTCTTTTTATTTTTTGGCAATAAGATGGGCTGATGTTTTACCACAGAAAAAGTCTGTCTCTAAGTGTAGCAGGTTATGATGGCTCTGTTTATAGTACCTTTGTTTGCAGTAGTTCCTGGCACTTCATGCATTTTTCATAGCTGTTTCTTGTTAATACACGCTGTATTCCTTGGAGTGCCAATAAAAAGGGCACTCAGTTGTTACCAGCCTTCTGTCACTATTTTACTGACAAAACAAGTAGCAAGAACAGCAGCTTCTGACAGTCCTACAGGATTGCAACTTATTCATGGTGAAAGAAACATGACAACTTAACTGTATCACAAAAGAACAGATGCAAATGCAATTTTCAGCCTGGTCACTGAGCCACTGATAACCACAAAGCTTTGCAAAACCAGATTTCCTTACTTGTGCACACAAAAACACAAGCAGTTCTGTGCATATCCTTTAATACATATTAACCCTGTTTCCAAGAGGTTAGGTTACAAAACCAGATATAATACACAAGCAAATGCTGATACCATCTCCATATGTTGATTATTTTGCAAGTAAAAACCTGGTATTTTCAGAAGCAAGAATCCAAAAAATGGATACAGCAGTACAGGAGGCACCCTGACCCTGTAGACAGTTTATTATGAGGCAGTCTTAGCAAGCAGATCTGAGGGTGCATTACGCCCTTTACATAAATCCTTCCCTATCAAAGCTTTGTTCCTTCTTCCTGCCAAATCAATAAATGGTCTCTGCTCCACTTAGCGACTCCTCTCGTGCACTCACTTTCATGTTCTCTCTCTCAACTTGACTTTAAATGTCCCTTTTTCCTCCACATACATCTGGCCCCAGACTATACACTTTCCATGTCATCACAGCAGGGCAAAATTCTTCCCTCCTTTCACAGGCTGCAGCCTTCTACACCAGAAAAAGGGTAACAGCCAGCAAGTCTACTGTCAGCTACCCAGGACCAACTCAGATTGCATCAGATACATGATTCAGTACTTTCTAAAATTAAGGGGATTCTTTTTTCACTGCTGAGCTATGTTTGGTTTATCTGTAAATTCAGTTTAAGGTTCTGCATATACCAAATCAAAGCAACATGTTTACAAAAAGTCGTTCTAATCAGTCCACGCTAGCATTCAAAATTCTTAGATGAGTACAGCTACAAAGAAAAAAAAAACTTTAAAAAAACCACAACAATTTCTAGCAAAGAGTCAGCTTCCCAGCGGGGACAAGGCTAAAGAGTCCCAAGAGTATTGCAGCCATAGCTGCAATAGTTTATCTCATTTCAGTATTTCACAGTTGTCCAGATAAACATGTTCCATTTTTCAAAAACAGACTCAGAGCAAATAAGTGTTTAAAATTCTGCAGGTTTTCTCCTTTCCTAAGATTACTGAAACAAAGCCACCTTTAAGTTTTGCCTTAAAAATGTTCATATTGAAATTTAAAAAAACCAAACTAGAAATAAGAAGGCAAAGTTAAGTTGCTATTTTGAAATATTAATAAAGAATGTTTATAGTACAACATAGAAACTAAGTGAAACAGAAGGCCCCAGAAACAAGCAAGTCTTCTCCCTCGGAAAAAACAAAAAGTAAATGTCAATATATTAGTTTCCAAATTTAAAAAAAAAATTTAAGAAATTAACTTTCAGGCATGTACAGCTTTTTATTAAGTATAAATTAATACAGTAATATAATACAATGCACAGAAGAGACACACTTGTGTGAATCCTTTAGATTGGTGTATGACAACACCGCGTAATTTTTTTTACATGTCCTGAAAGAAGAAACTTAAAGACTTAATTTACTGCACTCATACAAGGTCACAGCCCAGTGAGATGTAAAATAATATTCCCCAGAAAAATCAAATTTCCTGAAAAATACAAAAACACAGTTAATTTACAAGAAGTATGTCTATGCAGTCATGACATTGTTTGTCCTTTTAAAGGTGTTAGAAAGCATAAGAAAGAGCATATTTCTCCTAAAGTTAAAAAATAAAATAATTCAGAAACATAAACACAACTGAGCAGACTCCTCCTGGGTAAATGAACCACCGAACACCATTACTGGCTGACTGGGGCTGCCTGACCATGGTTTTAATGAATCAGAGCCGCTGACTCATAAAAGGAGAATGTATTTTACTCTGGCTGAGTGCCTAATTCGGAGCACACTGCATCCTTGGGCTCACTGTGTAACACAGTTAAGACTGAAGGTCGGGACACAACCACTGCCCTAAGAGGCAAACCATGATAACTCAACAGCGGCCATCCACAAGCAGTGACAGAGGATACAGGAGCTGGTGGAGCCAGGATCCCTTTGCTGAGAGTGTGGCAGGGGTTGTCATGCCCCTGACATCCAGCACAACCCCAGGACTGGCAGGAAGGCAGCTTCTCTCTGCTGCACACCAGCATCCCCAAGGAGCCCAGGGCCGCAGAGCCAGGGGAAGCTCTCTGCTCCAGGACAGCCAACTCCCACCTCTGCTGAGCTGATACCCATGCGCGTTATCTCCAGAAGTGCTCAGCCTCAGGCACAGAGTCCCTGTGTCAGCTGAGGAACCACATTCTTGCTGGTGACAGCCCCAGAGCCACCCCACTCCATACAATGATGGGTCCAGGGACCACACACAGCCCAATGTGGGAAGCACAAGCTGGTCTGAGTCAGGCAGGTGCTCTACTTTGCTTTTTAAAGTCAGCCCTCCCAGAGCAACTCACACCACTCGTTTGGTCAAATTTCAAGAAGCCAATCCTAGACTGTC
Source organism: Agelaius phoeniceus (assembly GCF_051311805.1). Classification (NCBI taxonomy): domain Eukaryota; kingdom Metazoa; phylum Chordata; class Aves; order Passeriformes; family Icteridae; genus Agelaius; species Agelaius phoeniceus. Next base: position 101,872,917 of record NC_135265.1, on the reverse strand, counting down.
ACAGCCATTTCTTCACTGTCTACCATTCAACATGGAGAAAATCCCATGCCAAGGGAAGGGTGAGGAAGAAGGATGGCACCAGGAGTGCAGACAACTGAGCATCTCAGAGACATCTGTGAACCACAGAGCCCAAAGAAGGACACAATGGAGAGCAAAGCAAGGACAAGGAATAACTTCTAGGGGGAAACAAAAAATGCATTTAGCACAATAATTTGTTTGGGTGGGGACTTTGTTCTTTTTTTTTTTTTAATGCAAGCCAGAATCAGTTGATTCCTAAAGTAGGCGAGTCTGTACCTTGGCCAAGTTGCAGCAGGTAGTATTTACCACAGATCCTTCCAAAATTTCACTCATCTCTGGGAAAAGCACATCAAATCATACTAAAGGCAGATATTCACAAAATTAGATCACTATCTCCACAGTAATACCCTTCAATCCTTGAAATCCCAAGCCCAAAATACCAAATTCCATTCTGGAATGCATATTTTTCACCACTCCCTCTTTTCAGCATTACCTCATATTTGTCACTTTTGATGTCTCTTCTTGTGTGCCTAGTCACCTTCCCAAAGGTGCTCTGAAAGACTGACAAAATCTTTGTCTCTCCTCTGAATTTCCACTTCTATTTTCAATATTTAATTCTCTATTTCTATATCCCTTAATTCAGTTATTTATAGAAGTCCTGTCACCTCCTTCCCTGAAATTTCTAGAAGTCACACATTCTTGCTGGCCACCACAGCTAATGTATTTTCTACTGACAGAGTAATTTGATGTTTTTATTATGACTCTGCCAGCTGGCCCAGTTGGCTATCTTCTTCAGTTTCCTATCCTCTTCCAAACATCATTAATCTCTTTGAACTCATCTACTCATTTCCCTATGTCTCAAATGAGACAGTGATTTCTTTGCCCTTTTCTATGGAAACCTCCTACCCCATCTCCCACCCTACTAACATCTCCCTTATTCTCTGTACTCCCAGCCCTCATACTCCATTTGCCTGCTCTCCTGGTCTTTGCTTAACTGCCTTTATTTACCTGCCTCCAAATACTTCATAGACTGGGGCTTAAAATGACCTGAAACACTAAATTCCCCTACAATTACATTATTACATCATCTTCCTCATTAATTGTTCTCTCCTGTGACATTCAGCAGGCCAATTATTACACTCAATTTGCATTTCTTCAATTGTAATTCAGTTTGCTTCCAGTAAAGGCTACTATTCTTCTGGAGTCACATCAATGCAACCCCTATAAACCATGACTCGCTTTTCCAGAAAAATGACAGGCTCAGAAGCAGACCAGCTCCCACATGAGGACATGTGGTTTCTAAAAAGGAAAGTGTATTGAGTTTGCATAGCCTGGTTTTGGTAGCAGGGGGGCTACAGGTTGCTCCCGTGAGAAGTTGCTAGAAGCTTCCACCATGTCCAGCATGAGCCAATCCCTGGTGGCTCTTAAGACAGACATGCTGCTGGCCAAGAATGGCCCAGTTATAAATAGTGGTAACGCTTCTGTGATAACAGATTTAAGAAGAAAGAAAAAAAAAATTGTCATGCTATTGTAATTGTGGCCAGAGAAGAGCAGAGTGAGAACATGTGACAAAAACTCTGCAGGTACCAAGGTCAGTGAAGAAGGATGGAGAGGGGCTGCTCCAGACCCTAGAGCTGAGATTCCCCTGCAGCATGTGGTGATGATCACAGTGAAGCAGCTCTGCCCCTGCAGCCCACTGATATCCACAAGGATGCAGAGATGCACCTGCAGCCCATGGAGACCCAGAGGGATGGAGAGATCCATCCACAGCCCGTGGAAGAGCCTGCACCCATGGATGGATGCTGGGGAAGAGGCTGTGACCCTGTGGCAGAGCTGTGGAAGGGGGGCCCTGCTGCCAGGCTGGAGCAGCCTGTCCTCAGAGGATTGCAGCAGTTTGAGGGGGACTGGTGCCTGTGGGAGGGTCTCACATTGCAGCAGCTCACAGAGAGTAGTTGCTCATGAGATAGAGCCAGGCCAGAGAAGTTGATGGAGAACTGTCTCCCCTAGGAAGGACCTCATGGTGCAGCAAGGGAATGAGTCCTCTCCCTGAGCAGTAGAAGCCACAGGTGATAAAGTGACCATAACCCCTATTCCCCATCTCCCTGCACTGTTGGTGGCAGGATGTAGAAGAAAGCAGGGGTGGGCAGAAGGTGTTTTTAAGGGTTTATTTTACTTCTTTTTGCCCTGTTCTGATTTTATTAATAATAAATTAATTTCATATCCCTAAGTTGACTCTGTTTTGCCCTTGATGGTATTTGATGAGTGATCTCTGCCAGTCCTTATCTTGACCCATGAACCCTCTGTTAAATTTTCTCTCCTCTGTCCAGCTGTGGAGGGGAGTGAGAGATCAGCTTTCTGTGGCTGCCTGGCATCCAGCCAGTGTCAACCCACTACAGTCTTCTTTGCTGGAAAATATGGGCAGTATTTTACTGTGGGCTAGGGAAATCTGTTTATCTCTTGCTAGAAGAGTTTAAATTCACCTACCAGCTACTTTATATATACCTTCAAATGCCTCCTTTGTTTGTTCACATACCCTCCTAGTTATATAAAAAGATATCTGTTCCTACCACTATGCCTGAATTTTTAATATTCTGCTGTCTCAGTCTTGTTCCAGGGATAGGATTGTCATACTTTTTCACCTGGAAGGATAATTCAGGATAAAACTACTCCATCTACCAATTCTGATGGAATCATCAATTTACACTTCTGCTGCAGATTTGTATTTACCACAAAAACAAATCAGATCACTTCATGTAGTAAAACTAAATACACCTACGCTCTCATATTTTTGTCAGCTGATTTACTTCACTAAACATTAAATAATTCAGTAATGCCATGATGACAACATAACCAGCAAGATAATCCATTACTACTGCACAGAAGATAAAACCAGATTTCCTGCTGCAAAATGTTGTGCTTTGTAAGAGAACCATCATCCTAGCCAATAAATTAGTCAGTTTAACTGGTGATGTCTGCACAGGCACTATTTAAACCAACAAACAAAGAAACCAAAAACCTTTTGCAATCTTTTAACAGACAAAATCCTTTACATATTGCTAAAAGAGAGATCTTCAGAAAGAAACACATGTTAAGCCACACATATGTTTTTCAGCAAACACTGGAAGTCTGGGCAGATACTATGCCTGATGACACTGAACACTGGCAAAAGATTTGCTGCTACGCTGTCTTTGACCCACAACCCAGCAGATGCTTTCAGCACTGCTGGTCGTGTTCTGAACCATGCAAACCATTTGCACAGCTTTCTGGATTTGACCATGGTAAATTTAACTCACTCACTGAACATTTTTATTCTCTTTATGATTTTTACTAGCTCGTTTCATCTCATAGCTCTTTCACAGGATCTTTGGATTTTCTAGCACATCCTTTCACAGAGACCTTCTGAATGCTAAATACTTCCATTTCTACTGACTAGGAAGTCAGCAAAAACTGTGATCATGGTGTTCAGTTCCTACCCATGTGTCTTACACAGGTACCTAATGAAATCAAACTATTGCCATTGTACCATGATTCATATTCACACCTAATTCATATAGTTAAGTTTTTTTCAGATTATTTTTCTTTTGGTCATAAACCCAATTTCAGATTTTTCAGTGCACTGAAAAAAGTTAAACCCCCATCATATATCTAAGAAACGTGTGTGGGGCTCAGTCTGATTTTTTCCCCTGCCTGTTAAATACTGGGAAAAAATTCTGATTTCTCTTACAGGATCATAATCTAAATTATTAGGATGGAATTGTTTAATACTATCACTTTCAGCAATTCTGACCCAAAGAAACCAACATATCGCATATTTGCTATAATTATTTTTAAATATAAGATATTTCAGGTAGCACTACCCATTCTATATTTGACTAACATTATTTCCAAAATAAGACGACAGATGATTACTGTGGGATGCTGACCACTCAAAATTCACAAGAAATCAATGCAAGGTACAAAGATTCAAATACTACAAGGTCATTTGTGTCAGAAATAGTGAGGCCAGCAATTGTCCCCCTGTACTGGGCACAGGTGAGGTCACACTTTGAATCCTCTATTCAGTTTTAGGCCCCTCATTACAAGAAGGACATTGAGGCACTGGACCATATCTAGAGAAGGACAATGATGAAGGGTCTGGAGCACAAGTCCTACAAGTTGCAGCTGAGGGAGTTGGGGCTGTTCAGCCTGGAGAAAAGGACACTGAGGAGACCTTGCTGCTCTCTACATCTACCTCAAAGGACATTGTGGCAGAATGGGCCTCAGTCTCCTTTCCTAGGTAACAAGTGACAGGACAATAGGAAATGGTCACAAGTCACACAAGGGGAAGTTTAGCTTGGATATTGGGAAAAATTTCTTCAGTGAAAAGAAATTTTCACTGAAGTGAAAATGGTAAAATTACCATCCCTGGGGGTATTTTAAAGGCATGATGATGTGGTGCTCAGGGACATGGTTTAGTGGTGTCAGTGCCAGGTCAACAGCTGGGTTTATAATGGTCTATTCCAACCTAAATCATTCTATTCTATTCTACTCTATATTGCCTCTACCTTATTAGTTATGACCTCTTAGAAGCAATCTGAATATATAATGAGCTTAATTATACCATAAGATAAAACTGACAGGAAGCCAGGCTGAACTTCCATGAAGTATGCAATCTTTGCATAGCTTCCTTTTGCAAGAAAAGTGCAAAGGACAATATTAAATGAGGAGGCAATTTGTTTGTGGTTTTTTCCTCAGAACACTCAACATCCATAAGGGACGTGAATCTGGTTTTCAGACAGCAGCAATTAAAAAAAAAAAAAAAAAGAAAGAAAAAAAAGGAAGCAAAAACCACTAGCAGCAAAGGCTACTTTGACAGTCTAAGGAATCTTTTTTCCGTGTTCATGAGAAGAGACAATTATGTTGCTGCTTGTGGAAGGAGCCTTTGAAAGGCAACGTTTTCTGCCAGGATTTTGATAAAAACCAGCATGAAACAAGTAACTTTAATGTGCTATCAACAGTTCTGTGAACAGCAATAGTATCTTCACTTTCAGTTTTGATTAACCACTTCAGGAAAGACATTTTCCTTCCTTTCCTTTGTGCCCAAACTTTCTTAATGTCTCCTTTTTCACTGCTTGTGCGCACCCACAACATCATTAATTTATTGACACCGTTTGTGCTCTTACACTAACCAGATGGCTTCTGCTGACTTTGAGATTGAATCTCAGATTATTTCTTATTTTAAGTGTAAGGAACAATCTAATCAGATACAAACATACCTCAGTATTGAAGAGAATGACAAGCTGATTATTAGTTATCTGAAGTTCCAACAGCAGTTTCTTTCTAATTTGGTGTTACATTTTCCTCTGATTTACTCAGCTTTGTGAAGATGATGTATTATATGTTACCTAATTAATGGAATTCAGACACTGGCATTTTCAAATAACCTTCTGGCACTGGCAGCATTGTTCTTGGACAACTTCCTTGGGAATCATTATGGTGTTTTAAAAGAAAAAAAAAATTAAAATATATATCTGCATCATGCCTGAAAGAATCAGCTGACCTGAAATGTGAGGTTTTAAATCAATTAAGCAACAAATCCTAGCTATCAACATGCCAAAAAATACAACTGTGTCAATTCTTGTAAAAAATGTTACAAATACATTTATTACCGAGCCTACTCAATATTCTCTACCTGAAAGAAAAAATAAAATAGCGTATGCTTACCTTGACTTACTTTGCTACCTTTTATAGTAATATGAATTTTAAAAATGCTGTTCTGTAGCATGCTCATCCTCCCCACCTCTGTTATGTTTGATTCACTCCTTATGCACACACATGGGATGCAAACAGGAAACTTCCTGAATCTGATTTGCAAAAAAGATGGATACCTCCAAGCAAGCATGATTCAGTAAATTACATGGAGTCTGACAATTCTGAGTTGGGCCCATCTTCCCTAGTTTTTTTTCATTTCTCAAATACTAGGAGAGATACACCTACTCCTTGCTAGAATATCAGAGGAACATTAACATTTTGGTTACACAATTTTTATGAAACTCTAAAGCTAAAATTACCAGTACCTTTAAAACATTTTTAAAAATACATACTATTTTGATATTTCCCTGCAGATACAAATTTACTTTTTCGATGTCTTATATTTAGAAAAGAAGATAATCTCACAATGAAAGACCGGTTTGAGCAACAGATGACATGCAAAATGCAAATTTGATAGAAGACTGAAAAGCTACAGGTAGACTTGAGTATATTTCTCACAACTACAACAGCATAAAGAGCCCTCAGAAAAGTCACCTGGGCAGCTACAACTATACCAATTATTGTTTTCCATGTTTTAATCACCTGGAACCCAAGGGCACACCTGTGCAGAACAAGAGACAAAAACAGTAGCAGCATGTGACTTTTGGGATCAATAACTTGCCTTTTATCAAATGCTGTATGCCACAAACAGTTCAACTTTTTATATAGTTAAACTAACCCTCCCATGCTTCCTGCAGAATGAAAGAGTCTAGGAAAGGGAATTTCCAATATACAGTGGGCTGACCCTCTAAAAGCAGCACAGTTAACTGAACACTAGTCAAAGAAATAAATAATAAAACTTTCAGTTTTATGGGGAAAAAAATTGAGACAATTCTGCTGGATTTATAGAACCCAGCACAACAGATTCTTTGAATGATCAACACAAAGTGTTTCATATGGCCAAAACACAAGTCAGTTTTTCAAATACTTGTTTCAAAATTGCAACCGAACAGTAAAATAACTACTGCTAAAAGTAATTTGTCAGTTCTACATGAGATGGAGGTCATGTAGGAGAAAAGAATGCAATAAAGAAACATGCAGAGCTGATTTTTTCCTGTGGTTTTAAAACAAATTAGCTGTCAAAGTTATGCAGAATAACAAGAAATACTGACTAATTAAAAATATTCAAGTATGTGAACATGATTGCTGGGAAAATAATGCCAATAATTTACTGGCTAGTTAGTTCCTTAGAACCGCCAGCTTTGGACAGCTCTTGAAATTGGGAATAAATTTTGTAGGTCTTGTACTAATTCATCATTCCATTCATTGCAAGTCAGTGACTGATGCTGGTGCCAATGTTAGGGAATAACATTCATTAATAATCAGCACATTCAGATGAGAAACACAAGTTCAACTTTTCTGAGCTTTTGAGTGCATTTTGTATGCACTCAAACACAGCAAATCAAACATGCACTACAGATAGAGGCTGTAATTAATCTATTTTAATACCGAGAATGGAAATCTGCACTTTCATGAGATTTGAGGTACCAGTGAGTTTACACAGACTGAAGAAACAACTCCTCCCAGGAGGACTTCCAAGATCTGCTGCTACACATTTTAGGATCAAAACTCAAAAGCCACAACTAGAACATCTTGAAGAACATACTTTCATGTGAGGAGAGAGTGTTTAGGATTTACTGCAAAGAATTAATGCTTAGGTCCTTAAATGAAAAATGAGGAAGAAAAATTCTAACAAGTTCTGCCTGGGTAGCAATGCTGACTGTTCAGATATAATATCCAAACACCAATTTAGTTTTACTTGTGAAGCTTTGATCACAGTTTGAAAGTTCAGAGTTGTGTTTTGGGGTGGCTTTTTGTTTGGTTTTTCTCTTTTAAGGAACAATAAAAATGGTAAATTTTTATTTACCATTTACATTTACCATCTACTTTCTGTTACACTCAAACCAGGTCAAAAAGTTCCCAACCCAGTGTCCCTTGGGACATTCAACATAAGCCCCTGGGCTGTATCAAGTGCAGCATAGCCAAGGGAAGGGATATCATTAAAGGGATTTCTTCAGCTATCATTAAAACACATGCAATTTTGGCCCCTCTCAGGAAACGAGATATGTTAATAAACTTGAAAAAATTCAGGGGAGGATTTTCCCAAATCCCAAAGACAGTGGAAGCTGAGGGACCCAGGCTCATTCATCTCCAAGACAAGGCAATTTTGTGGCCACTTCACAGCAGCCTCCTGACCTAAGGGGACGTTATAGAAAAGACAGTGCCAGGTTGTTTATAAAGTTGCCTCCTGAGATACAATGGCTAAAATGGAAGTTGGAGGGATATAAGAGATGAAGGAAAACAAATGAAATTAAATCCTAATGATTGTGAGATTAACTAAGTAGAGGAATAGACTGTAGACCGCTCTTCTCAGATTTTCACCAAACAGGAAAAAGCCCTGAGCAATCACAGTTAAATTCAGCATTGCATTGAGCTGGAGATTAGAGAGGAGATCTCCTGAGGTGCCTCCCAGCCTGAGATGCTGTGAGGAGGGAAACAGAAAGACTGACAAATGCCCCTCCCATAATTACCCCAGAAACCTGGGGCAGGGGTTGGTAGGGGTGTGGCCAACCTCAACTGCTTCAAAAGAAGGCATAAGAAACCCAAACCACACATTTGTGGAATTTCTCACCCTGCAGAAGAACATTATTCTTTCTCCAAAAACAGAGGCTTAATCTGGTGACCTGGCTTGCTCATTCTTTATGCTGTTGTCTTTTTTTTTTAAACAACTACTATATTCTCATTTCTGAGTATTTTGAGGACAACTAACACACATTAATTATGCAGGCAGGATACTCTGGTAATGGGACATCCTTGTTCCTTCCAGTCTGCAATATTGTGTAGCACTGGAACAATCTTACTGCTATTCCATTCCAAGAGCAACAGGAAAGAGCAAACTCCACAGGGGGAAGAAGCAAACGGAACTCCCCCAAATACAGTAACAGTAAATACAGGCAGGAAATAACCTGATACTCTTGTTCTGCAATTCTAGCAACTCCAACCAACAGCTTCATCCTCTGGGGCACACTAATGACCACTTGGACCTTCTGCCATTTCCTTACTGCTGCCAGTATGGCTCACCCAGCAGCCAAGTTGTAGGAAACAAGATTTTTGGTACTGCCTCTTTTGTCTGTTTTAATGTGAACTTCTGCAAAGAGAGGGGTGAACTTAAATTATTAGTTCAGCCCTGATTTCTACCCTCCAAACAGCACAGTGGGATTGTCTTGTACACCTCAGTCTATCTGCATGCTATGACAAAAATGTAGGCATCAGAAGAGGCTTATTGAGGCTCCCAAATTTGATAGTGGCTTATTTCACATGAAGTTATTGTATTTCTAAACAATTTATTCCTAAAATCACTGTAGTATGATAAACTGCAAGGATCTTTTTTTAAACACACATAAAATGAATATGCTTACTTATGCTTTCAGCAAATTAGCAAGAAAAATATTTGTCAAGATCTTCAAGCAACTGTGAAGCTTTACATGCAGATGGCAATGAAAAGCCACAAGAAACAGGCCATGTTTATGTACATCAACAGCATCATAGTGGAGTTCAGTCACTCAGTTCAATAAAAACAAATGGCTAACAAGTAAAACTCTACACATGACAACAAAGTCTATATACAGGTTAATAAGAATAAGCATAGTGAAAACCATGAACTATAGAGATTCCAGTTGAAACTTATTTTCACAAATAGACACAGTGTCGCACTGGTGTGTTGGGGGGTGTTGCCCAATTATACTCTGAAATGACAGAAGAAAGTCATAAACTTGATTATCTTTACCAGATGCTTTAAGAACATAGCAAAGAAACTTTGTTTAAAGCAATTTTTTTAAAAGCTGGTTATTGATTTCCTTTCAATTTTGAGAAAATAAGCTATGGAAGTGGTGGGTTTTGCTTACTTAGCACTATACTGCAAATACATATGCCCCATATTTAGCTAACAAACAAGACGATTTGGGGCATACTTCACAGATCTTTATTCTCCAAATTACAGTTATTTGACATGTTAAATAACATGTCAAAGACATAACATGACAAGAAAGAAGGAGGAGGACGAAGGAGAAGAATCAAGATGACTACACAGCTTTTCTAGTTGATGATACAGTTATCACAACAGAATTTCTTTGGCCAACAACACTACAACCTGAAAAAAACAATTTCATTATTTAGCATTCAAAAAAAGCACAAGTATTTCTCTATGACTTTCTGTAGAGAAATAGACAATTACTGCCCTCAAAGAAAATGTTGATGGTGTCAATGACTCATGCAAAACCAAAGAAAATAATTACAACTCTGTGCTTGCAACTGGAAAAGCCCTTCAAAACTCATGCACCAGAAAGTCTGGTCTCTGACAAAGTTTTGAAGGGTTAAAACATGTAGTTTTTAACTTGTTGTTTAGTAGAAGTGTATTTAAGTATGTAATTGTGTCAAAAGAACACAGTGTTAAGGAATGTAATAGGGCAGGGTTTTTTAATTCTAAGCATGGAGTGAAGGAGCAACAAATTGAAACATGCTTTTGAATACTGTTTTGACAGTATTTGACAATATTGTCACAGATGACAACACGATCTAATGTTGTAAAAGTTTTCTACATACATCAGGATTTGTGGAGACAAGTTTCCCTCACTTTCCTTTGGCTCATGAAAATCTATTCTCAGTGACCAGTAAACTGCGATTCTGAGAGGTGTAGTAAAAAGCCACAAATATAACTAGGAAAAAAAAGCACAACAAAAACACATGGAGCCTCTGTGCAATCATTTTGCATGTTCCAGATATTTCCCAATATATGAGAATGTAATAGAATGAAATTCAGAGTGTCACTGTACTTGTTTGCTAGATTTCCTTGACAAGTAAATCAACATCATCAGAGATGCCTAATGCTGTAATCATCATCACCTTTCACAGCTGGAGATTTATTAATTTGGACAAAGGCCTACTATCAAACTGCAAAAGGGGGGGGTTACACTGGCTACCCAGTATGTTTCACTGATAATTCCTTTCCGAGTCTTTGCAACCCACATTGCATTTAAAAAAGCTAAACTAAAAATAATGTATACAAGCAACCTGAAATACATGACGGCTAGCAAAAGGAGTTTAGTGTTCCTCAAATTTACTAGAAGCTAATTTCTTTAATAGTACATCTTTAAAAAAAAAAAATCAACATACTGTTTATTGAGTGGCATTAGCACAACTAGGAAAAAGACAGCACTTGTTCTTGTTTAGCATCTCTAACCACACAGTGTTTGGCATGCTGCAGCACAACAGGAGTCCAGAACACATCACCTGAACCCTTCAGGAAATCTTTTCCAGTCATCTATGCAACTTTGGATCAAGGGACAGAACTGATCCCGACTTGAATACCCCTTGGTACTTCAGTTTTAACATTTGGTTCTGTCAAGCTATATTAACTAATTAGTGGCTTGGAAACAGTAGACAGAGTCTGCAATGTCTGGAGTCCCAGGCTTTAGAATATTTTGCCCAAAAGGGAGTGATTAGTGTATCACTCACAAACACACTGTCATTTAAGTTTTACTTTTATAAAACACCTTCCAAACCAAAGACTGCCTGAATGAATTCAGAGAAGAGCTACACTGTGCTGTCTATACAAGCTGGAAAGGTATCCTGTCCTGAAACTCCTTTTTTATGGAGAAGGCAGAATTACATAATCCTCATCCCTTTCTCTTCAGAACTGGACAATTGATAGGAAACTCAGAGTTGTTAATTTCTACAGTTAATCTTAATGGTTGATTTTATGCTTGCAAATGTTATTCCAAAGTGCTAGAGTAAATAGAACACTACACTGTTGTTGATTTAAGTGATTATACATACTTTCTCCCATCCAAAGGATTATTTACTAAGGCAACAAACTCAAAATTAATTTTAAAGTACTTCTTTTTATTCATGGTGGAATCCACCCATGGAATTCATTGCCCCAGGATATTATCAAAGCTAACACTGCAGCTCAGAATTAATGATATAAAAGAAATTAAAATACATAATAGCAACCTTAATGTGACATTCAGGTTTTACAACTGCCTACTCAATATAGGAAATAGACAGGTAAGACCCTCAGGAAAAGAGAAATGCATTAATACAACCACATCCTGAACATAATGCATCAAAGGATATACTTCTAACAAACATATCAAAACAGCTGATTTATCTGACAAAATAACTCCCAGTATACCAGTTTCTCTCATTCTCTAAAAGAATGAGAAGGCTCCCTCACTCATTCTGAAAACTTCTTATCCACACACTACCAGCTTCCGACCTGCTTCAGAGACCTGTCAAAATGACAGAATGAAGATCTGTGGTCACCACTAAAGTAATGCTACAGAAAACTTTTACCCTAAAAAACAAATCTGGACTGATTTAGTTACAAATTGATCAATCCACTGCAGGACAGGGAAAAAAATTATACAGCCTCTTACTAGCAATTCATACTCAGAGTATCTTTAGAACTACCTGAAGATATTGGAAAGGCTAAAACAATCTGCTGACTACACAGACTTTTTCACTAATTAGAACTTGCTAATTTCATTCTTCACAATGGAAACTAAACAGTCTGTTTTTCAGAGTGCTACAGTCTAACACATGAAAGTAGTTACTCTTGTTCCTCAAACCAAACATTATCCTCAAAAAAAGACACCACAGCTTCACAATGATTATCATTTCAAGGTGAAAAAACTGTAGAGAAGAAAATGTGGAGTGTAAATACTCAGCTTTACACACTTGCAGGAAAGATTTTACTGTTCTGAAGGAGGACATAATTTGGTGTCCCTTTCAGATACAATCTTTTGCATGATACTTCCTTGCATGAGTTCTTTTAGCAACACCAGCCACTCTGAAGTTGTTCAGCTTGTGCTAGCATTTACAACTCTGCTACTTCAACAAAAATATTGTTGAACATGTAACATGAAATTATTTTTGTGCTTAAGAGGTTAAAACTGTTGAACTCCGTCCCCCTGCCTATTGTATATCAGTTGCTGTTTCCTGCAGTTTTGGACTTTAGCAAATACCTGAAATGAAAAAGCACCATAGCTACATACATACAGGTGCAATAATTGTATCATTCTCTTCCCTGATCTGTATCAGAAACATCCACCAAAAAATGAGTTATCACCAAATACACACAGGTCTGTCATTTCCTGTTTTGATTTGACTGCTCTGATTAGAAAGAAAAAAAAAAAGGAATGAAAAAACAAAATACAGCTCAGTGTTGGACCTGCAATTTAGAAGACTGGGAATTTCATGCATGACATGATTTCCATGAACTCCAGTACAACAAATAAAAGGATTCAGGTGCTTTCCAGTTCTGACAGTCACCAGGCAAACTGTCCACTTTCTTCAAGTAACTCTCACCAGGCAGCTGTCTCCCACTGATTTCCATTTCCATGTTCAACACTATCTCTGGAACAAGCTACCCACCAGGTCAGCCCTAACCCTTGCACACTTATAGGTTCTGGTTTTTGCTCATCTTAGTAATTAAGTGGATTCAAATCACTTAACAGAATGGTTAGGATAAGTAAGTAGAGAAGGTAAGAACCTATGGAGACAAGTTTTATTCCTATTTTATGGTGGAATTCATCTTTAAGTGGTTTTTCAGCCTGAGTGCTAGAGAAGAAGCAAAGACAGCCAATCCAAGATGGCTGTTACACCAGAGAGAGGGAGCACTGCACTTACAGCAGACTGCTGCTTCCCCACTCTCCCAAAAATTCTTTCATCTGGATTTTAATTGACCCTAGGTGGAAGCCACAGAGATTGCAATGTCCTTTTGTGCACAAGAATATCTAACCCTGTGCCTACAAGCCTGGAAAATGTTGCTCTTGCAAGGCTGTGGATATTTTGCTCCTGCTTGACACCTTTCACCTGCTCCCATTGAATGAGGCAAAACTTCCTGTAATCTAAGAAGCCAGGTAAAATAAATTAAATCATTTGCATGACAAAGGAAAGCTTCCATTTTAGCTGGTTTAGAATCTCTTGTGCAAACTGACATCCAAGTTAACTTTTTTTTCAGCATGCTACCCACTAATGGTTCCTAGACTTTCTGTTGCTGTGACTAATACTTTTATGAGTGTTCTGGGACAACGCAGAGTTTTAGAATGTAATGGGAAATCTATGTGAATTTTTATCATGCTGGTCCCTAGCATTCTCTTGGTTCATCATAATAAATATTCCCCGATGTCACCATTATGACAAAAAAACCCCACCAGTCTGATTTTTGCCTTCTTTTCAGTAATTGACCAGTTTTAAAACATAATAAGCATGACTTTCCCCATCTACAGAAAGTTTATTTCAATTCTAAAAATATATCAAAGCTTTTTGATATGTATGTTTACACTGTCACATGCAATGCCTCTACACAAACTGCCCTCTAGTCTGAACAGTCTTGCATCACAACTTGCTATGTCATCACCATGACATCACCTGCAGAGGGAGGCAGATAAAAATCATTCAGTCACCTGAAAACTGCAACAAAATATTGTACTCTATGATCATTTCTTGAACAGCCACCTCCAGTGAAATCAAGGAAAAGCACAAAATAAATAATAATCCAAGCACAGCATGGTTCACTGCCTCCACAGGCTTGCCTCAGTATTACAGGTGCCCAATTTATTCTCTCTATAGCAAACGCGAGTAGCAGTAATTCAGAGCAGCAAAACATACAGGGAGGTATCGGATTCTGAAATACACATTAAACATGCAATTTAAGAAGCATTTTAATACCTGGTAATGTAGTAATTCAGGTATTTCCCCCTCAAAATTTTCATCAATATTTGTTAATTTGGGGATAAATATCACCCAAGCATCATGGAATCTACCTTTTCCTTCCAAGGCAGAACACAGACCTCACTCCCACTGAGGCACTTCCGGCAGGTGAATATATGTACTTTTGAAAATACTGTAATGATTTAAGAAATGTTCTCTGCAACATATTGTTCATATCTTGAAGAGATGCTAATTCTGATTCATTCAGTATCATTTTCATGAGTACTGGTTGCTGAAAGGAGAAATAAAAGAAATAACATGAAGAAAAATAATTCCTGTTATTTACCAGGAGTTTAAGCATTTGCCTCAAAGACAGTTGTAAATATTTCCAAATAATATCTGAACTCTGTCATCAAAAAAACTCTGAAGTATTTTATTTTTATCTGCCATTGCTTTCAAAACACTGATACCTGCACTCAACCCCTCAGAAAACTCTAAACTTTCTAGAAGCTTCTACAACTCTGAGTTCATCTGGGTCAAAATTCAAGAGTTCAGAAAGCAAGTGTAACTTCTGGGAAGCACTTGGCCCAGGAAACTACCTCACTGAAGCCCATTTGCTGATAACACACAATCCAACAGCATCAGTCAAAACCCAGAGAAAGCCATTCTCTGGAAAAATGTCCTAAGCATTTTTTCCCCAGCACCCCATTTCAAAATAACCATATTGGGCTTAAGAGAAAACTAATGAATTGTGTGTGAACAAAAACAATTAGAAGCAGTATAATTAAAAACTGTTATTAAGCCAGCTTTGTGGTTCAAGTCTCTGTAAACCAAAGAAAGCAATTACCAAAAGATTGCTCTGATGCCTTACTTCAACACGAAAAATCACTTCTTGCATTTTTCAAGTACATATGAGGAACAAAAGAAGACAGATTCACACCAAGGCTCAAGGTTTAAAAGACAAAATACATAAAGCCCACTTTTCAGCACCAGTGCCAAAAGCTCCCTCTCCTCTAATTTGTTACTTGTTTTTTCAGCATTGTACTACTACAGTAGAGAAAAAATATCACATTGTAGTAATCACACTGAAAAAAAATCCAATAAAGTACCCAACTCTCTCAGTCTTATTACCAAACACACTACTTCATTTGCAATAAGTTTCACATTACTCTAAGTTACTATCTCAACTCTAGGATCACATTGGACTGAACATAAGATTTTTATCATGAAAATAACATGACAGGATCAACCTTGAAATCATAAGCCCCCAATAAGCTTTTCAATCTCCAAAGCCTTCTATTTTGTGTGTGTTAAGTTTCCTGTCTTTATCAGACACTCAAGACCCATCATTCTTGAGCTTTAAATGGAGGCTTACCTGCACAAGATTAGACTTCAGTGCTACAGATCTGATCTTAAAAATTCTTACAAGCAATTGTGGTTTTTTCTCAGATATGTGGTACTGTTCAGTGCCTGGAAAGTATTTCATCCCAGCAAACTCATATTTTTTCATAAATGCAAACTAGCATTAGTATTTATTTTAAAAGTATGTAAACTTAAAGTATTTCAGGTATTAAGACTTAAAGCATTAACCATTTTAACAGTATTTAAAGAATCCATTTTCAGCTTAGCAGATGTGCTAGTTTTAATGATTTGCCACAGCTGCCACTGCCCTCCACATACCTGGTCAGGGCTCTCCAACCTCATTACTTTCTAGTCTTAGAAAAAAAAAAATATATACCATGATAAGAAACTGTAGTAACTGAGCTTATTAAAATCACACACAATGGATTCTGAACCAAAAGAACCACTCTGCATTTCCATCCTTTTGGCAGTGCCAGACACATTCACTGCCCAGACAGGGGCAGGAGACACAAGAGCATCAATCTCTCAGTGAGTCCTTGCAGCAGCTTTTCAGCTGCGGATGTAACCTCACCGTAAGTCACACAAAAACCATCACTCTAAAAAGCCTTTTCCAGAAGCCCATGAAACACTTCCTTGATGCTTTGAAAAGGAAGAGAGCACTGGCTCAGGGATAACTCAGGTGCAGACACAAGGTAAGTGCAAGAGTGAAGACAGCTGAACTGTGATTTTCCTCCTAGTGAGTGCTCTGCTAAGAGTTTGTAAAGGGGGAAAAAATAACACCTACAGACACAGTAAACTAAGGTAAGAGAAAAGCTGTTTGTCCACTTATTAATTCCTCTCAAATCCAACTGAACAAGATCACTAGATCGAAACCCAAAAGTTCCACAGTGGGAGTTCTTTTTCATACTGAGAATGGAAAGTCCCTCTTTCAGGTTTTATCTTTCGATTAGTAAGATTTATGAGCATAAGCAATTCATGACAACATCAGTTCTCATCTGTGGAAGTATTACTGCAATGCGAAAGTACTTCTGCATTACTAAATATCGGGAATATGGACAGCAAAACCACTTTATCTGAACTTGTTTTGATACAGAAGGAGTCTGAGCATTTGACAGAATAATGCCCCTCCTATTTTAATAGCACAGCAACCTATTATATAATGAGAATAATATTAAACAAAAATTCACCTAATTCATTTCTTTGACCCACAGGTCTTTCCAGTAAATTCATCCTCATACTTCAAAGATCCTTCATAAATTTAAAGAAAGCACGGGGCCTGGCTGATTCAAAACAGGGAGTTAGCTCTATGACTAACACTGGCCTTGAAAGACCTGTCTGACATCCCCAGCCCTCGGCTTTGAGAGCACCCCACCGCCTGCCCCATGCATTACCAGCCATCTCCTCTGCACACCGACCACCACGGCACAGACACCTGGTGCACAGGGACAGCCTTAAATCCCCTCATCTGCTGCCATGGATCAGTGGAACTGTGCCCTTCCCAGCACCAGTGCTGGCCACCCAAGCCTAGGGCTGCACCTGCGGGGAGGCCGCAGGCTCTAGAAGGAGCAGAAAGCGGGTGCTGGTCTGAAAAGCTGCCTCCCTCTCATCCCTCATACAACCGACCTAACAACACCCACCACACACACGGCCTCAGGCAAAGCGACGGGGAAAAGTGCATTTTCACTGCCAGGCCGGAGGGCTGCACACCGCGAGGCACCAGGGAGCGCCCTGGGTCCCGCATGCCTCCAGCGGGGCTGAGGATGGGACCCGCGTCCTCCTTCCCGGAGGAGAAGTCGGAGGCAGGAGAGGGCACCTGGAACAGGGTGTCGGGCAGCTCCTGGGCAGAGTGGAGGGAGAAATGCGGAAATAGAGAGGCGCTGGCCGGGCCACCACGGGGTTAGTCAAGGGCAAAGCCCCGGGAAGGATGCGTGTTTCGGGGGCCGCTGGGCAGAGCGGTCCTACAAGGACGGCGAGGCCGCACGGAGGGTGGGAGTCGCTCCCGGCAGCCCCGGCTCGGCGCCCGCTCCGTGCGGCCGGGAAGGGGCCAGCGGCGGCCCGGGACCAGCCCGGGGGCCCCGCGGCTGCCGCGCAAGGTACGGCCGGCACCGCTCCGCCGCCCGCGGAGGATGCGCCACGTCGGGCTGACCATGGACGGGTTTCTCTCCGCGCCGTACCATTCCTGGCCCCCTTCCCCATCTCCCGCCCCATAGCCCCCCACAGCCCCGCACCGCCCCGGCAGGCACCAGCCCCGGCCGAGCTGCCCTCCGCAACCGCGGCTTTCGAGGCCAGCCCGTGGTCCTGCGATTTAACGGGCATCGGAACTTCTGCAGACTTTTTCCGAATTGTGCGGAGAGCACGGATTAATATTAACATATTCACCCATTGCTGGACACCACAGTTCTCCATCCAAAAATTAATTAGTTTCTTGGATGGCCGCCCGCTAAGTAACGGGCTTTAATAGACTGAAATTTCTCTCTCTCAAAGTAAGGAAAATCTACCTCCTGGAAACCTCTGTAAATTTGGGAACTGCTCCTTCTGAAAGACGCTCACTCTTCCCTTTACAAAGTACCCCCGAAACCCTAACACTGCCTGCAGGGCAAACCCTGAATCCTCCTCTCTCCCACGCCTTGCCCGAGGATGCGGGACGAGGCGGGACTCAGAAAGCAGCGGCAGCTGTTCCGAGCGAAAAGCCGCGGAGCCCCGCACGCCGGTGCGGCGGCCGCGAGTACCCACCACACGTGGGAGCCCCGCAACCCCGAGCGGACCGCAACGGCGACAAAAATTAATAACAACGGCAAACATATAAGAAATTAGGGGCGAGTTACGAAGTTTAAAGTTTCTTGGAGAAACAGCGGAACGGGGAAGATGCCACGAGGAAGGAGAGCGGAGCATCCCCCAAGCCGGCAGCGACGGCGACCCCACGGCCCCGGGACACGCACCCTCCCGGGGACCCACGGAAGGAGGGAGGGACGGAGGGACGTACCGGCAGTCAAGCACACGGGCAGGAGCAGCCGGAAGGTGAGCCCGCACACCACCTCGCTGGCCATCGCGGCGGACGGGGGTCGCAGCCGGCCGGCCGGCCGGAGAGCCGTCCCTCTCTGCGCGCCACCGCCGCTCCTAGGGCCGCCCGTGAGCGGAGCCGCCGCGGCGGCGGAGCATCGCCCGTCCCCTCCTCGCCTCAGCCGCGCCGCCTCACGCCTCCCGCCGCATCCCGGCGGCAGCCCATGCAAGCAGCGCCGCGCCGCACCCCCGGCCCAGAGCACGCACACGCCCGCCCCTCCGGGGCTCCCCCCACCGCCCTCCCCCGCTCGCCCGACGGCGCGGGCCCAGCCGGCGGCACCCGGGAGCGCCCCGCACCGCGCCAGGGAATTGCCCGCGGTGCGCCCCGCCCCGCCCCGCTCCGCGCCTCCTCCGCCCCCGCCCCTGCCTGCGCGCCCCTCCGCTGGGACCGTCCTGCCACCGCGCCGGCTCCCCTTCTGCGCTGAAACTTCGCCGGCTTTCCCTAACGCTTCTTTTCGTGTTGGTTTTGGAGAGGGGTGCTAACAATTTTTTCTTTCTTCACTTTTTTTTTCGTTTAAATTTTTGTTGTTAACAGGGTTTTTTTCTTGATTGGGGAGCGGTTTTCTCTAATCTGTTCACTTTCCGGCCCTCCTTCTTCTCCCCCCCTTCCCCCTCCCCTTTCAGCAGCACATTTAGGTCCTCAAGAAAATTGTCGCCTGGAAAAAAAATAGATCTCCGGTGGCTGGAATGTATTTGACTTTTCTGGAAAGCTTTTTACCCTTTAAAATACGGTGCTGGTTAGAAAATGCTGTGGGTTTAAAGGGACCGCTTCAAGGCCCAGCTGGTGTGTCCCTGTGCGTGTGCTGAATGAACCTCACAGGCGGGGTTGGAATAGCGATGCTGTAAAATATAAAGTTATTAATGTTGTTATCAATACAGGTAAAAATGTGTTTCACTTTTGGCAATGTATTGCAATGCCTCGCACTTAAATGATGGAAGTTTAGACTGCACATCCTCTTCCTGGGGGCAGTGCTTTAGGTAACTTCACACTGGGTGAAGGACCTCAGCCCTTCCTCCTGGTGAAGGACCTTATCCAGTCTCACCTCAAATGTAAAGAGTCCTAGATTTTGCTCTTGGAAGTTTTGTTTGAATGTTTGTTTTGGGATTTTTTTTTCCTCTTATAATTACTTAAGCATATTTTGCTTTCCTATGCTTTCTAAAAGAAAGTATTTTCATATCCTTCTTGCAGAGAAAAATAATTGCAAACGTGAACATGACTCACAGGAAAGTATAAGGGGTCTTTTAATGAAAAAAATTAAAACTATGTATTTGGGGGGTTCAAATGACAAGTGTTGAGCCATGTAGACATCCGACTTTTGTTTTATGAATAATGGCAATTATTCAGATACTCAAATATTATGTAATGTGCTAATAGAATCTGATACAAGTATATTTGAGAAGTAAAGAACTCTAGACTTAGATATATGAAAATGCTCAGGAAAGCTAAGAAAAACCAGCCACAGAGAGTAATTCCATGTGCCTAATGAGTCTGATAAAAGGAACCCTATCACCAGAGCCTAAGCTTCCTCTAAGGAGGTACAGTCAGCTCACCGGCAGTGTGTGGAGTAAAATGTAACCTCTATTTGTCTTTACAGAGATTGCAAGGAAGCCCCATCCTAGCAGGATGAATGTGACACCTTGGTGTCAGGGCACAGCCTGTGGAGGTTGCTCCCTCCCTCCCCAAATTCAGGCCCAGCGTGGCTCACCCACACATCTTGACCACGAACCAAGCCTGGATATGTGATTCTCAATCTTCTGGCACAGGTTTCTTTGCACATCAATCTTTGTGAATACACCTAGTGATGGTGTCTGTAGGTGGCAGAACACTAGGATCAGCAAGTACGTAGTCTGCTAAAGCGGCAGATCAGCCTGCGGTAAAGTTAATCCCAACATTGTTTTAAGACCACAGGATCCATCTTAAAAATTTTAAGTTTCCAAAGAAGCTTTCCTTGCCTTAGAGGCTACAATAGTAGTCTCTGTGTGTAGGATACACGCACAGCTGAAACATTCTGTGCACTTCGGCAACACATTTTCAGATATTGACTGGGTTTGGGGGGTTTTGTTTTGTTTTGTTGGTTTTGTTTTGGTTTTGAGTTTTTCAAATTAGCTAAAGCCAGGATTAAGTATTTATTGTCTTTAGAGTAGAGTTACCAAATTCATTACTTCAGAAAGCATTGGTTTTATGCTAGTGTTTGGGAATTAATTAGCCACTTTTCAATACTTTCCATTCACACTGTATGAAAAGAGAAGTTTCAATAAATGCATTGCGTGGCTCCTTACATTTTACCAGACTGTTCATCTACTGCAAAATCTATGCAGCCGCAGTGCCACCTTTTGGCTAAAACATCTTTCGTGTAAGCAACAACATCACTTTCCTGCAACTGATGGGAGTTAACTGTTTGCATACACAGAATTTTGAGAGAACAATGAAACATCCATTGTCCAACCACACACCTCTGGAGTGGTAGAAAGCATAAAGAAATACATGAAGCCTTACCAAGAATTGTGTACACCTTCTGTAGCTCAGCTGTTGACAGAAACAATAAATGCATTAACTTGAAAATTGGAGAGGCACTTTAGCCAGCGTGGAAGCAATAAAGCACAGGACTGACTTAAATTTAGAAAGAGAAACTGAATTAATGGGAAAAGTGTCTGTTGGATTAAGTGTACCTAATAGAGAGCAATGGTTAGAAATAGGCCAGGAGGTTATTTAGCTAATTCCAGCTTTTTTAAGTGACGCAAAAGCAATTTGAATATAAAGCAAGAGGTTTGCTTCTTCCCTAAAGACATACAACTTACTGAAATCACACTGTGGGCCACACAGTTTTCCTCTTTCCCTCTGCAAACCACAGGAAATTGCCAGTCTGTGTGACTCCTTCAGCATCCAGTAAATGTGCTAGCAGTGGATGTAGCTATCTCATCACCTATCGGCATTTCTTTCCCTTGCTTTCAGCTACCAGGATCTCAGCCCCCCAGATGTGTAACACTCACCTTAGTTGAAAACATTTCAGCACTGGGGAGATTGATGAAGCCTTAATAAAGAGTGGGAAGAAGATCTTACTTTTATAAAATAACAAACCTCAGCCATGAAAATATTTGCTCTACCTCATCTTGTCACCTTTTCTGTAGTGATAACTTGGGGGTTTTTTTGAAAAATGTTGTTCCCACTCCATCCAGTAGGCAAAATCAGTGGCAGTGAATTGAGTAAGAAGCCAAGAGAGCTACTGGGAGGGAAAAAGTCCAGAATGTATTGTGTCACCAATTCCACAAGGTAGAATATAATAATTTAGAATTGGTGGTTGAAGTTGACTGTATTGAGCTGACTGTCCAAAACAGTGCTGTTCAGAAAAACATCTTCTAATTGCCTGAGCTGTTGTGTTTGTTTGGCTGTTTGAATCATGAACTCATGCCTTTGTTCTAACAGTCAGAGACTCTGAATAATATAACAAGGGCTTGGCTATGGATACATGTGTGTATATATATATATATATATATACATGATCACAATCCATACAGTTGGCTCACTCCATAAATGAGTGCTAAACTAGCTGAAGAAATAAAACTCCTCTATATAAAAAGGCAGCAAGGCATTAAGTTCCACTGAGAGGCAGGAGAAGTTACTGAAGCCTTTTCAGGGCAGTCACTGCTGTACAGTGCTGGTTTATATTTGTTATTCTTACAATATGAGAGTCCTGCTTTGGGGACCTGTGGGGAAGGAAATGGCTTTAACATTTGCAGTGATGATTAACTAGTGTGTTATGTCTCTTGATCCATGCTCCCTAAGAATACATGAAAACATCCTGCTCCTCGTACCTATTCTCCTCCTGCTCAGTTCTGTCAGCAGCTGGGGGAACAGCCTGCAGTGGCTCACCAGGAGTCAAGCAATTCAGTTTTTAAGCTTAGTTCACATTCACCTCTGACTGAAACTGTTATTGTTCTCTTTCAGCATGGAGTTCAGTTAAACTTCAAAATAATATTCAACTTCAGTTCTGGTTCAAGAAAAGTTAAAAAAAAAAAAAAAAAGAGTTCAAGCTGATTTTTGGTTCAGAGTGAGTTTAACCAAACTCCCCAGTACCAGCAGTAGTCAGTAACTATTTTATCTTCCTAAATTATGAGCTTGTCTTGCTTTACAATAAGGAAATTCATTCCACTCAAATGTATGCTGAGTAGGCATCCTTAGAAATATTCAGCTGGCCCAGCAGAGCAGGAAAGTTTCTTAGGAGCATCCAAATTTCCTCCATGCTTGATATATCTTCCATTCATTAATCCACAATTTCACCACTCATTTCAGATGAAATAGAACTGGGCACAGGGTGTGCAGAAGCTCTCTAAAATCAGATGCATTACCAAAGGTCTGGGGTTTTTTTGCCTCCTAGACTGTGTTAGTGTTCACAACTCGTGTTACAGAGTCTGTCTAGAACTTTCATCTTGCTCAGTAAATACCTATTTATAGAAACTCTTGTTGATTGCTGGTCTTGTTTTGATGGGTTTTACAATCTGATCAATTAGGAAGTATCAAAATGTTATCATCTTTACTTGAGAATAATGTAAAACTCAACAAGAGAGAACTGTCATGTACTCAAGCAGTTCCTCTTTCATCACGTTTTGTAAGACATCAAACCTGGCAGAATCCAAATGATGTCTCAAAGCATCATTTACTGTCTATGCAATTATAAAGGAAATCTGTTCTTGACTACTGAACACTTCCACATAGATCAGAAGTTAATCATTAGGAGCAACATTCATTATGACTGTTAGGGGAAATGGCATTGGCTAGTGGTCAGTGCAAAGGACTAACAATACAGAGCTGCTCACAGAGTGGATGGAAACCAAAACCATCCCCAAGCTCCTCCTGCATTATTTTGTGGCTGCATCAATGACACAGGAAAGCTCTTCCATATCCATTGACAGGAGAGGCTAGACAAGGTGGAAGCTTGTGGGATCTTCACATAGAGCTGTGACATGACATATCTGTGAATTAACTCATATCAGGAGTAAATTTTAGCAATTATACATGAATTGTGTTTGCTCCTTCCAAATCAAGTAATCATCAGCAGGTGAGACACTGCTTTGTTTGCTCACAAGTTTCTTTTCTTGGTAGAATAAGAAGTATAGGATAGCTTCAACAGTTCAGGATTATTAGTACTTTTAATATTTTCCTGATTAGACTATCAGATTTCTGTGATTGCTGAGACATATTATGTCAGGGATTTTTAAGCACCACACCTCAGTAGTGATCAAATAAAATAAAAAAAAAAGAAAAGTAATTCTAATAATAATTCTAATTCAGCATACATAGTATACCTGCCTGCATGTAATCATATTATACATTGGAAGACGTTTTCAAAAGATTGTGCAAAGTCTGAAAGGATTGTTCAATAAACAATGAACCATGAATTTTCCCCTGCGTGTTCAGAGCCCAAACATGAGCAGACTGTCAAATAACAAACAGGCATGTCACATAATTAAAACTGTCTAGTAAAAGAGCAGAGCTTGTCAAGAGTATTTTTCAGTCTGAAAAAAACCACAAGTAATAAATTTCCTACTCGTCACTGAAAAAGAATTAACCTTTAAGATTATCTGTTTAATACTTTTACATTTCAGGCATATTTTAAAGAAAATTTTCAAACAAGATGGAACAATGCCATGAAATACAATTATTCCTGGTCATGCTCTGTATCAAGATCATTGGTTTGACTATGGATAATTACAACATGACCATAAAGCACATGATGAAATTAAGTGGTTCCAAGACACTCCTGCTCAGATTGCTGTAAACACAAAGCTGTGCAACAGATCTGAGCTAGCTGGAATTAAACCATGAAACATTCATCTGGACTCCTTTGGAAATGGCTGTCAGCGATGCCTTGCTGTGGTGGGGATATCATTAGTAGCTGGCAGAGAGCTGGGCCTTTGCATCACAGAAGCACCGTCGCAATTTACACTTCTGCTGGCGGCATCAGTGCAGAGCAAAGAGAAATGAGGCTGAGCAGATCCCAAAGCATGCTGGACCAAAACCAGAATTCTCTGTGGAGCAGTATAACAGTAAAATAATAGATTTATTACCCAAGTGTAAGAGCAGACATCACTTCACACACCTGTGTTTCAGCCAGAACTCCTTCCTCCAGCTGAGCCTACGCAATCAAGGAAACCACTGACTCCTGCAAGTCCTGAGCTCAGATCCAGTTTAGGATGACTGTGACTGAAATGCATCATTCCTGAAAGCTGGGCAGTGGGCAGGCATGCCCTAAAAACACTCTTCTTCGTTCACGTGGGATTCGTGGGCAGGGAGCACTCCCTTCTAGTGAGACAATGAAATGCTTTTAGTCCAATGTCTCTTTTCAGTTTCCCCACATCTTCCACCTCATCCCTCCCTGCCTTTCTGCAGAGCCTACTATTGCAACACCTGCTCTTCTGCAAGGGCTGGAGAAGCTCAACCTGTCCTTTTGCTTCCCTTTAAACAGACACTGAAAAAATCCTTATAAAATCTGTGTGCGTTGTTACCACACCTCAGGCAGATCTGCAATGTAAGGAAGCAAACAGGAATTTCAGGTTGGAAAGGAAAGTAGCTCCAGCAGGACTGTGCTAAGAAAGCTGCTGGCATGCCTTAGCTCAGTCACCTGATGGGTGAGCAGACACACAGTCCTTCACCGCTCCCCTTTTCTCATTTTTCCTGTCCCTCCAGGATAAACTCCTTGAGAGAAGCTCTTAGCAACTAAAGAATAAACTTGGCTTGGAGGAGATGGACAAAATGAGGAAGAGAAGGGAAGGAAATGATTTTATGTTCACACACACATGTGTGCTTCATCCCTGTCTTGGGTAGGAAACAGGGAGTCGAGAAGTAGGAGAGGAAGTCAGCTGATGAATGGCTCCAGGCAAAAGAGAATTACCTGGCAGGGTTGCTCCATACAGCAGTATACATTTAAAAATAATTTTGAAAACTAACTGGTTTGGACAGAGACATCTGTCCCCAGAGCAACCAACAATGGAAAACCAAGCAACAATAATTTTCCATTCCAATGACCAGTGCTATAATTAGATAATAATGCTAGAAATTTAGTCCACTTTGAGGTGAAACAGGAAAGTCATGCATGCTGCCTGACAGCTAAAAAAAAAAAATCCCTGTTAATTCATTTACAGGGACTGTTTCTGCGGTCAGACAGATATTTCTTTAGTAGTGAAAATTCAGCAGCTCCAAAAAATTACTGCTGAACTAAATAGAGAGCTTCATATTGAGCTCTCAAACATCATGTGACACCAAGGATCAGACACCCTACACACATCGTTGGTGACCTGGACAACAGGCATGGACAGTAAACTCTCCTCTAAGCCAAGGAGTCAAAGCTGGCAAAGGACAGGCACATTGACCAGTGTGAGAAAAACTGGAATACCACTGCTTGTAACACTTCTGTTTCGTGGCACAAGAGGAGACAAGTTTGACTTAGAAAAACACTGCCTTCATTCTTAAGAGGAAGAACACCACTGGAAAAAGCATACAAAAGTTACAGAGCACATGACTGGAGTTACAGGATGGAATCCTAATTAATACTTTTGTTAAAAAAACCCTCAATTTTAATTCTTCATTCAGATACCAGTTTGATTCAGCATTGCATTACAGACCAAAAAATATTAACTAAAAACCCTCCAAATAATCTAAATATAATTTTCTCTCTAAGATGAGAGGGAACCAATTCAAGTTATGCCAGGGGAGGTTTGGATTGCATATTAGGACAAATTTCTTCACTGAAAGGGTTTTCAAGCACTGGAACAAGCTATCCAGGGAAGTGATTGAGTCACCATCCCTCGAGGTATTTCAGTAATGTGTAGACGTGGCACTTAAGGACTTGGCAGTGCTGGGTAAGTCATTGGACTCAATGATTCAAAGATCTTTTCCAACTTAAATGATTCTGTGATTCTGTGATTGTGCATTTTCCTATGGTCTGGGGTACAAACTGAGATTTGAATGTGAAATCAATGCAGGCATGTGAACATGGAAAATATTTCAGATCCCACATAAGCATTGCCAAACCTGTTTAATTAAATAAATTAAATTGAAAAAAAAAACCAACCAAAACCACCAGACAGAATTATAGATGCAGACCTACATTTTGGTAGATAGTGAGGTTCCTTTCACTGCTTCTGAGTCTTTTAGATTGTTGTCCAGAGATATAACATTTTCCATTTACATTATAGAGAGAGTATAAAAGAAACTTTTTGAATTCATTCTGGGAATAGATCCTTTCAGCTACTTATTGAGGAGTTAGACCTACCCTGGTAGTTCTATTATGTTTTCCCAATAATTTTGTCTTTTTCTTTTCTAATTGTATTTCTGCACTTATAATTACTAAAATCCATCTGAAAATAAGACAATAGTAACTGAACACAGTGTTGAATCTTCCCAGAAAAAAAAAAAAGGAAATGCATGTTTTAATATGGCAAGTGGATTCAATTTCTGAGTAGGTTTATTATTCACAACAGGGTCAAGTCAATCTCCAAAGAAGCACAAGGAGCTCCACAGGATCAAATTCAACTGCTGATGTGCAGCCATCTGACATTGTGGGATTCATAAACCAATTTCTTGGTTTTGGTTTGTGTTTTTTATTCTACAGAGAGGTGTACTGGGATTCAGGTAATTTGTGTGTGACAGATCCATGAGGCATCCACCTGCAAGTGGCACAAAACAGGCAAAGCAAGCACAAGTTGTTGCATCTGTTCTAATCCTGCAAGGCTCGAGTAGGGGGCTCCTAGCCCTCAAGCACACACATAGTACCAGTAGGTAGGTCAAAGGATCTGCACCACTACACTTTCTAAAGTGATTCTGCTGCTGCACAGACTTCTGCTCTCAGGGTGACTTGTTTGATAGCTGAAGTGGGCACATGTAAAGATTAGGTCTGTGATATATTTTACATACATGGATATTTTCACCACCCAGCTTGGGAGCCCAGTCTTCCAATAAAGTTGAGAGCTGCAGGCA
Organism: Agelaius phoeniceus; assembly: GCF_051311805.1. Lineage (NCBI taxonomy): Eukaryota > Metazoa > Chordata > Aves > Passeriformes > Icteridae > Agelaius > Agelaius phoeniceus. The sequence continues at coordinate 101,844,998 of NC_135265.1, read as the reverse complement.
CATTTAGAGGGTAATCCAGAGCTCCTGTTTTGGAAGTGCTGGATTTTTCTCTGAAGGTACTCATCTCTCCCTCCACTAACTCCTTAGCAAGACTAGAGGGTTGGTAGTGAGTCCATTCCTGGTTTACCTGCCTGTTACAGGCTCTTATGAGCAGTAGGGACAGAAAGGCAGCAGGATGCCAGAGCTGCCTTGCTGCTGTGCACAGTGGCATTCTTTACCATGAGGTCATGAGTCTACAACCCAAGATACCTGAGAAAACAACCCTTTTGCATCTTTACCTCTCCTTGGTCAACTCAGCTCAGCTGGAAAGAGAAATAGCAGGGTAAGGGATTGGCTGGATGGACACGGGAAAAGCGTTGTGGTCAATGGCTCTATGCCCAGTGGAGGTAAGTGACAAGTGGTGTCCCTCAAGGCTCTGTCCTGGGACAGGTGCTCTTCAATATCTTCCTTGATGACACAGAGAGTGGGATTAAGTGGACCCTCAGCAGGTTTGCAGATGGCACAAGCAAAGTGGTGCAGTTGGCACAACAGGAGGACAGGATGACATCCAGGGGGACCAAGCTTGTGAAATGGGCCCACAAGAATCTCATAAAGTTGAAAAAGTCCAAGCGCAAGGTCCTGCATCAGGAAAATCCCAGACATGATCACAGACTGGGAGAGGAACTCATTGAGAGTAGCCCTGACAAGAAGGACTTGGAGATTGTTGTGGATGGAAAGCTGGACATCACCCAGTGATGTGCACTCACAGCCCAGAGTGTACTCCTGGACTACTTCAAAAGCAGCATGGGCAGAGGGTTGAGGGAAATGATTCTGCCTGTACTCCCCTCTGGTGACACCCCACCTCAGCTGCTGTGTCCAGCTCTAGGGTCCCCAGCACATGAATGGCATGGATTTGTTAAGATTCAGGGGAGGGACATGAAGAGGACCAGAGGGATGGAGCACCCCTCCTATGCAGACCAGCTGGAAGAACTGGAGTTGTTCAGCCTGGAGGAGAAAAGGCTCTGGAAGGACTTCATTATTACCTTCCAATACCTAAAGGGGGCTTGTCAAAAAGCAGGGAGAGGGATTTTTTATACAGGATTTTTTATACAAGTGATAGGACAAGGGACAATGGCTTTAAATTAAAGGAGGGTAGGTTTAGATTAGATTAATGCTTTACTCAGAGGGTGATTGGCAGTGGAACAGGTTGCTCAGAGAAGTTGTGGATGTCTCATCCCTGGAAGTGTTTAAGGCCAGGTTGGATACAGCCCTGAGAAACCTCATCTAGTGAGTGCTATCCCTGCCTGTTGAAGGGGAGATTGGGACTAGACCATCTTTAAGGACCCTTCCAATCCAGGCCATTCTGATTGTATGGCAAAAATTAAACAGTAGAGGGCAACAGGTTTTGATCAGCCCACAGCTACAAACACAGTTTAGTTTGGACATTTAAGGGAATTCTTGAATCTTGAGCAAGCTGTCTTATAATGAAAAATCAAGTGGCATAACATTATCCAAGTGTGTATTTCACCTGGGCAACCATGAAGTTGACTATATTTCTTTGCAAAATTTCTTAAAATTACATCCTACTAGTGAACCTCATCATGTGACTTGAATTCTTCTCAATTCTTCTGCATGTTCAGGAAAATCCTGAAAAATTATGAAAAGCACAGTGACATTTTAAATATCAGTTGCAGCATTGTGTCTTTTCTGTACAAGTTTCCTCCAGAAGAGTGGCAAAAGCAATCTAAAAAATAGAAGTCCCATTTACTGTAAAACAAGTACTAGAAAGACAAAAGAGAGAAGTCAGGGGGAGAAAAGATATTTTTAATATGCATTTAAAAAATTAAATTTTTCTACTGTCATTATGTGATGTATTTTATTTTGATACAGGGAAACATAGTTGAGCATAATGCTGAACTTTATATTTTATCACCTTATCCAAGGTGATAAAAACATGTTGGCTTTGTAGTTTAGAGACACAAAAGAGTAACCTAGACTACCACTGTCACAATCGCACCCTTTGGATATCAAAGCACAGGTAACCAGGTATGGTAACAAAGACAAGACTGGATGTACAGTGAAATACCTGACTCAAACACTCTGAGCACAGATCAAGAATGAGGTGCTTCAAATGTCATGTAAGTTGGAGGCAGAGCTGAGCTTTTTCATTCTAGACACATGACAGGGTGATCTCCTTTTTGCCCTTCCCTTGATTCCTCTGGTCCCTTGTGTTTACAACTACACCAGGGAAGAAAAAAATCTTTCCCCTTCTTCCACGTCTCCTATCTATTTGTAAAATTCCCATAGTGTAATAAATAATAATAACAATTTTGCAGTGGTTGTCTTCCAGCCTGTTTTTATCTCACTATTTCCCAAACCCATATTAAAGTGACCTCTGCTTACTTGCAAACAGAGCACAGAACTAAAACCACCGGAGGAGGATAGGAACTCTTTGGCTGGAATGAAATATTTTATTAAACATGATGCATGTGTCTTTGCAGATGAAAAAAGACTAGATAAGAGGAATGACCTTCAGTTTCTCATTAGGGAAATGCTTTCCTTATTCTCTCCTGTCTTTGCTTTGTTTTGAATATTCTTTCTTGCAAGAAAAGCTTGTACAAAGACAGTAATAAAATGGTTTTTACAGTTATTAAACCACTATTGTGGTGGAAACAACAGTTCTCTTACTCAAAAATGTATGTGTGAAGTAGTCTAAAAATAGGAAGTGAAGTGCCCATGAACCATGATTGTTTTATACTTTTCCAGCTTACAGGCTGGCACCTAAAAGCTCTGAATTAACTTAAAAACTTATATTTTACCAATTTTATTTGGTAAAATATAAGTTTTTAAGTTAATTCAGAGCTTTTAGGTGCCAGATTTGACTGTTACCTGAGCATAAGAAAGGCACAAGCAGCATCCTCAAGGCTCAGAACCAATTTTTAGAAGCAAATCGTTCTCTAAAGAACAAAGGGGCAGAAATAGTCCTTTTGAGTGTCTGTGTGAAATATGTGTCACCTTGGAGAAATCTCATAGCTAGGAGGGATACACATCATCCATGACCTCTGCAGTCACATAGCCTATTCAAAATGACAGGACAGAGTTTACACCAGTTTTCCTTCTTCTCCCCTTCCTACTCATCTCCTGAACCCAGTCACAGATCTCCAACCCAAAATGCAGGTGCCAGCCATTAAGACATGCAGGTAGCACGTTTGAAGGGGCAGTGTCTTTATAACAAAGTTCAAATCCTAAGCAAAGAGTTCAGTGCAGCTGTGTCTCTCCTGGATGAGTTGCAGGAATAAGGCTAAAAAGCTGCTAATTTGGTGTGCTGACTTTGTCTGGGTTAATTTTCTTCATAATAGCTGGTATGAGGCCATGTTTTGGATTTGTGAGGAAAACAGTGTTGGTCATTCAGGGATGTTTTAGTTATTGCTGAGCAGTGCTTACATAGAGTCAAAGTCTTTAATACCTCACACACCATCCCACCAGTGAGAAGGCTGAGAGTGTGAGAGAAGCTGGGAGGGGACACAGCCAGGACAAGTGACCCACACAGGCCACAGGGACATTCCACACCCTATGGTATCATGCTCAGAATAGAGAGCTGAGGGAAGAAGAAGGAAGAGGTGTTTGTCCTCCCAAGTTACCATCAAGAGTGATGGAACCCTGCTGTCCTGGAGATGGCTGAACACCTGCCTACCCATCGTGATGAATAAATTCCTTGTTTTCCTTTGCTTGTGTGCACAGCTTTTGCTTTACCTTTAAACTGTCTTTATCCCAACGCATGGGTTTTCTTACTTTTACCCTTCCAATTCTCTCATGCATCCCACCAAGGGAGAATAAGTGAGCATCAGGATGGTACTTCATTGCCAGCTGGGGTTAAACCATGGCACATAATTAAGAGTCACACTGTAAAGGCCATGCTCAGACCAGAGCTGCTGGATCCAGTGTTACAGGAAGAGTTACATTTATATTCTTGATGCACTTGTATTCAGAGACCATCTAGTCAAGATCACAAGACAGAAATGGTTTAGCCTTGACATCATTGGCAATTCTAAAATTGAAAAGGGTTTGTTGTTTTTCTCTCTCCCTTAGAGAATTATGCTCAATATTTTCAAGGAACTGTCATTTCCTGTAAAATAATGTTTATGGTGGCAGGCTCTCAGTCTTTCTGGTAATTTATTTTCAGAACATTATTATTTATTGTAGCTGTTCTTTGTTCTCTGGGCTTTTTTCTGGCTTTCAGCAGGACTGCCCCATGCCTTTGCAAACTGTGGAGATTTTACAGTGTAGTGGCTCACAGTCATTTCAATCTATTTGAATGAATGCTGAAAATGCCATCAAACTTCAGTGCCCACTTGAAGAAGATTGTAAAATGAACATCAAAGGAAGGGGATGCCCATGTCTGCATTTTCTCCTTCAAAAGCACTGGGCTGCTCTGTGCAACAGCCATGCTTGTTTAAATCAACATGATGTGGGAAACCATGCTAGCTGTCTTTCAGTTTGCTGCTTTTCTTTAGATCTGCCAATAGCCACCCCACATCCTGATCACCATAAAGTTCATACAGATGGGTGGTGTTCAACCACAGGCATTTACCATGAAAAGTAATATAAGGAGGATGCTGAAGACCTTGGCATGACATAGTAGATTCCTATTACTAGGTTGTTCCTAGTTATTACTAGTCATTACTAGAGTTCCACCTCTAGCTCAAATCTTCTGGATAAATCTCTGTCCAGTTGTAAACAGAAGGCAGTCACACAGTATCAGAATTTAGATCTAGACCTAGCTTTTCTTGAAGGAACTTATCTCAGTATGCTGCACAGTTAATCCTCAAAAGAAATCAATCACAAATGTGCTTCTGACAATAGGAAATGCTGCCTCAGCATTTTCAAATCTTCTAGGCTGCAAAAGCAAAATTATTTGTCCCACTCAGTCCTTGTGAGCAACGTACTTTCCATTGGCTGCAGAAAACAGTAAGAATTGCTTAGTGGCAAAACGTGCAATTGGCAATACAGTTTGTGGTCACTAAAAGGAAATCCCATGACAACAATGACTTCAGGGAACAGGTTATGGCTCAAAGACATGAAAAGAAAGGAATGAAAGGCTCAAGTTCAGTGCCTTTCCCAGGAGACAAAATGTCTACCAAAAGCATACTGTGACTGGTGACCTACTGGGGCTGAGACCCAAAGTGCATTGGGTCATGAGAGGTGCTGACAGCATCTCCCCAGAATGTGGAGTTAGAAGGCATATAGGCATAATATTCTCCTAGGTTTTTACTAGGAAATGTGGAGACAGCAGGCAGTGTTCTCCCACTTCCCCTCTGCTCTCTCTCACAGACACTTCCTTTGTCTGTACCAGCTGGGTTATTAACAGAATATTGTTTTTCATTCCACTTCTCCTCCCTTTGAGCTTTCTATACTTCTGGTCACAGAGAAGAAGGTAAATAAACCTTTTTAATTACATGGTCTGTCAGAATTTTTCCACACTCACCCAATCTATTAATTTTTTTGTACTTCAGATTTGTTTTTAACCCCCTTCCCTTACACTTAGCCTTTTTCAGTTTGTATCTGAATGTACCAATAGAAAAAAAGCACAACCCTTTCCCTGCAGAAACCCAAAAACAGTTGTTGCAAAACTCATTTTATGACAACATCAATTTTTCCCTTTGTGTAGCAAAACTAATGCTTCTATAGACCTGAGAAACGGTCCAAAAGGGAAGATACTTACCACTACCTTCCAGCTGTGCAAAATAACGCAGTTTTCACATCAGAGAACCAAATGGACTTTGGTTTCTTGTCAGATGACTTTCACAGATATATAAGGATATATTTCTTACTTTCCAAGTGGATTTTAAATGTAACTACATTTAAAGAGTTGGTACTCCATAGACCAAACTCTGACAACAGAGGAAAAATACAGTTGGGTATATTAACTTCCAGATTAGCATTATTTTGGCTTTCTGAATTGGTGCTGAAACTTGTGCTCCAGTAGGAAAACTACTCTAGCCTTGAGGCATCTTAAACACAGGGCATGGAGTCAACTGACATAAAGAGTACAAAGATAATTTTTGTGCTAAATAAGAAAAGGATTCCTTATTTGTAAGCATGGTGGTTCTGATACAAGGAAGATCAAATAGTAGCTCCTTTCTAAATCCACATGCAAGCATATTTTCATTCATACCACCACTTCCTCTGCTTACCACTCCCTGAAATTAATTGCCCCTATTCTGCCAGACACTCATCCCTAGCTCTTCCACCCTTACCCATGGAGACCCAGGACTCTGGATTCCCTCTTCAGGCATATACAAAGAAAATCCTGGGCTACTGCACTTGAAAATACACTTTTCTGAACCCTTTCCCATGAAAACAGAGCAAGTAGCAAAGATAATTGCCAAATGGAGATAGCCAGCAGTTTACTGTCATCAACTCACACTGACAACCTGGACACTGAGAGAAGAATAACATTTTGTGTGCTAGCAAAGTCTTGGACAATGAGAAATGTAGCATATTTTTCAGCAAGAAAAGAAAGAATAGCTTTTTTCCTTTCAAAAAGAATTTCAAAAAGTTTTCTTTTAAAACTCTAAGAATATTTGTATTCTATTGAAATATCTATTTCTCCTGTATGTATACACACATATAGTAATAGTCTGAGAAAGTGATAACCTCTCCAGAGATTTTTGAATTCACCTTATGAAGAGAGCTTACTGCTGCCAGCAGTGAGCAGGCCAACTATATTATGACTGCACTCAGATTCAGACTATTTCATGGTCCGTTCCTCCCTCCTTCCCTCCCTCCCTTTCTCCAGAAGAGGTAGTTCAGGTACAGAGCCAAGGACACTTCCCTTCTCCAGGAGCTTATTTTCAGAGTCCCACTCTTAGACTGACTCTGCTCCTACCTTCCTTCCTGTATCCAAACAAATGCTGCTGTTGGCTAAAAGCAGGAAGAAATGGAGGTTGAAAGTGCCACCCTCTACAGTCTCCCCTTCCTCTATGTGCCTGCCCCTGCTCCCCAAAACCTCGGAAAGGGAAGATAGAAACAGGTCTAGGGACTGCAATGTTTTTTACTAACGACTGGTGAGACTGTTTTGAGATGGCCCTGCCCAGAGATGCCTGGAGTTGTCTCACCATGAGTTTGAATCCTGTTTCTGCCGGTTGTTATGAGCAAGTGGTTTGTTTCTACATGACCCTCTTGCTGTCCCACTCCATCCTGGAGCTAAGCCTGGTCCCACCCCCGTGGGGGTGTGGGTCTCTCTTCTCAGCCTGAGCCTCAGCCCGGCTGCACCTTTCAAAGCCTTTGCAGAAAGGAGCTAAGAGACAGACAATCACAGTTTGTTTCCCCTGGTGTTCAAAAGCCTGCATTGGACAAGGAAAAAGATTGGTAAGATCAGGACACTTTATTCATAATTAGACACAGATTTAACAAAATGTACAGCAGAAATGTTTTCCCTGACATGATGTAGAGGCCTTTATTGTACTGCTGATTGTGTTACCATCCTTAATGACAATGTCTGTGCTCCCATAAGACTTGGTGGGGTGGTGGGAGGGGACCAGACAGGAGTGATGGGGAGCCTGAGCACTCAATGCATCCTTTACCAGAAGAGCTGTTATACAGCAGCTATGGGCTCACCTGCAAGGGGGCTTTCTGGAATAGACAATAACAGAGCAGAAACCAACATAGATGTGGCAGAAAGAAGCAGGGCCACGGTTGCCAACAAAACATAACTAATTCCTAGATATTGCCTCAAATGTCACATGGGTAACTGCAGTCATCCTGGTTCAGAGACAAGCCTGAAACATCTCACAGAGTGGCACATAAGAAATCTTTTCAAGATGAAAACTGCACCCTTCTTTAAGCCTCTGTGACTTCTCCAGGCATTAGGTATTTGCCATAACCATCATGGGCACTGTTGTCATTGAGAACATTATCAACTAGGTTATTCTTGTGCCTATTGGAGCAGACTGTAGAGTACTCACTGAATTTTTGGCTTGAGACCTAGTCTTTTGGTGGAGGAGGAGAACATCATTGAATAAAAATATCTTGGAAATGAACTGGCTAGAAAAAGAGAACGTTGTGGGAGGCAGGGAGCAGCTCATGCTCAGTGCTTGGTTCTCCCCCGCCACTGAATGCTTTGACTGCGCAGTCTGCCTGCTCAGGAATGAAATGCCTTCCCTGTCAGGCAGTCTGAGGGACATCCAACTCAGAGTCTGGCATTTCCAGGGTAAGAAGGCTGCAAGAGACCTTCTGCTACTTGAGTCCAATTTTAGAACAGAGGCACTGCTCCCCATCAGCATCACCAGGACGCCTTTGGATTGTCAATAGGCAGGGTGATAAAACAGACTAACGCCTTGCTGCACTGACACACATGAATTTCCATGGTCAGAAAAAGATCCTAATTTGAGGAATATCAAGTATCAACTCAATTAAGTATCAATTCCTCTGTGCTGGACCATCACCTGAAAGCTGATTTTAAAAGTAAATCAGGTATGTTGGGGACTTAGCTGTCACAAGCTGCATTACTATGTAAAAAACTTCTACCCACAAAGCAACTTGGAGACTGTTGCTGTTCCTTTTTGCAATTTATTTATATCCTCAAGTGAACAATAAAACACAAATAACAGTAAATTTTTAGGGAAAAAAAAAAAAAAAAGGAAAGGAAGCTGGCCTCATGTCTTATTTTAACTGGATCTTTCCAGAGGAAATGCTATAAATTGCACATGTTACTATATAAGCATCCTACCAGTGACCACTGAAAAATTAATTCTAAAGAGATAAATTGGTTTATTGCATGCACTACTTTTCTGTGAGTATATGTATATGCTCTTAATTTATTTTCTTCATTATTATCAAATACAATAGTGTTAAACCCTCAGGCATTAAGGTGAAAGCCAGAAATGAGAATGGTGAGAGGAGGAAGAAATCCTAAAATACCAAACTGAATGAGTGTAAGCTGCCAGGCAATACCCCTGACTGGCAGCTCCCCCCAAAAAATGCTAGTTCTTTGCAGTGGTGAGATTTAACATGAAAGATGTTCTTGCACCTTAGAGATGCTGGATTATGGAAGAAGCTGGGGAGTCTGACTGGCCTGTCAAAACTGGTGTCTAAAAGGAGATAAAACAGAAAGAAATAGAAAGAGACAAAAAAAGGGATACTCATCTCTCCTTGGGGCTGTTCTGTGCAGTTTTTAGCCAGCACTGAATAAATCTCAAAAACAGATCTTCTGGGAACTCCAGTGCCTGGTTCTCAGCAGTACTTCTAGGCAAAGATTCAGCAGATGCTTACCTTGGGGAATCTGTCTTCTTAATATGCATGGAAACACCCAGGGTACATCCATCCAGGGATCCTACAGCACTACATGATTCTGTGCAAATAGTTGCTAAGTAGGGAAATCTGCCTTCACAAAGCTGCACAGGGGTAAAACAAAATAACTCTTAAGGTCTGCATGATGCAGTTGCTGCAACAATTTGTGATCATATTTGACTGATCTCACCTCTTATCTTAAAAATTAGAAACTTTCCTGGATCTACTCTCAGGGTGCAGACAGCCTAAGGAGCTGCATGCTGGGGAAAATATGCACTCTTTGAATACATTGTAACAGCCTCCAGTTATCCCAGTTATCAGAGTGAATCAATATGGATTAAGGCCTGCCATCCCACTCAGCCAGTGCAGAAGCACACACTAACCACATCCTTGCAAGATAGCTTTGGTGCCATGTTGTTGAAGCTTATATCATACTTAGAGCACTTTGCATCCTGAAGTTCCCCAACTCCAGCTTCTCTTTTGAACTCACAAGTTGCAACTGAAACCAACAAAAAGCTCTATTAAACATTATCCTTACCTAATTGAATATATTAGTTGCATAGAGCAATTACCTTCTCCTTTTTACAGTATAGTAAAGCACTTATGGTATAATAAAATCTACCACACAGCGCTCAACAGTCCAGTGTGTTGAGCAATTCAGTTTTTAGTGCTTCATGTAGGTTAGGAATTGATTTTAATTGCCTGGCATAAATCACACAGTCCTACTGTAGAGACCCTTATTATTTCACAGACAGAGCTGGTTTTAATCCTGTATATTCATGGGGAATAAGAGGGTAGCAGAACGAAAAGAAAATCACATTTCAGAAGTTTACTTCTGAGGAAGAGAGATTTGTTCTGAATTCAATGAAAATTTAAGAAATGGTCTGTACATATCATGAGCACAGTAGTAAAGAAAACTTTGTACATCACCACTAAACCTCAGGGACTGCAATTGTTTCATAAGCTAAACCTTGACAAACTATGTGAGACTTACAAAGAGAACTTACAAGAATACAGATGAAAATTTATTTTGCTTACACAATCGCTTTAACCTCTTCCTAACATATCCAGAAATAATATCTCCGTGTATTTTGCATGTATGTTTGGCTTTATAATGCATGTGAGAGGGAAGCACTCTCTCATGAAGTTTGGATCCTGTTTTTAGGTTTTCTGTTCCAACACAGTTGAGTCATTTGTCTTAGTAATAACTTAAGTAAAATGAAAACTAAACCAAAACATCCTGCATTAAAAAAATAAAATAAAAAAAAAAAAGAGAAATTAAAAAAAATAGCTGAAAATGTCTATTTAAGAGTGAAATTGAGGTGGAAATGATCTGTACATGATTGTGAGCCATCATCTAATTAGTACATTCATGATGATACCATTTTTTGTCTATATGCACAATAGTTCCTGAGGACATATGAACATTACAGGAAAGAGATTTTCATCTTGTATCTTTAAACATCTAGACCACTGATTTACCTTTTTGTGCAAATACCAGCCCTGAACATTCAGTGTCTGCAGTCCTAAAGTCTCCTTGGCATTGCAGAATTCTGATGTATCTATATTGTCTGTATGAGGAAAAAGCAGAAGATGAGCACTGAGATTCCACAGAGAGGAGTTAAATGTTAGAGTCAAAAGCACTATTTATGGTGATAGAAAGAGATATCTTATGTTTAGTTACAAGTATCTTATGATTTAGTTACAAGATTTTAAATCTTCAAAGCTATACTTCAAGGCTCAAAGAGTTTTTTTTTATATAGAGAGAAAAAACATCAGTAATTTAAAAAATCTGAAATAATTTGCAAAGCAAACTGAAAAATCATTTACCTCTAATTAATCCCAATTATTTCCCCTTCTGAAATTGTTCAATTATTGCTTTCAGCATTTTTGAAGACCTTTTAAATTCATTATTGGACTATCAGCTGCAGATTTATCAAATCTAGACAGGCTAGGCCATCATTCATGGAACCAATTTATACAAGCGCCAGTTAACCACCACATGCAAAAACTGGCTTTTAAAGTTCACAGTGCTGTTACAAAGGTCATGGTGATACTTAGTGAAAATTGAATCATGCAGAAGTCGATACAAAAAGACATATTGTCTTCCTTCAATAAGGATTTTAATGCTATGCCAGTTTACTTACCATCAAACTCTGCATAGTCAGCAAGCTAATAAAGAATTTAGGATTTATGGGCCCTTTAATTCAGCTTAGAAAAAAATAGTTAGAAAGTGACAGACTAATAGGCCAATTATCTGAAGAATATTTTGTTTATTTGGCAGAAATTACAAGGAGATGCATAATAAAAATACCTTCAGTAACCAATTTACTCCTACATTAAAATAAACTCATTCACGACTACTGTGCTACAGAAAGTACCATTAAAATGTTCAAAGTTCTTTCCTGATGCCAAACAAAAACTCTTAACCAAGGCAATATACAATATTAATATGGTTTTATGGTCAATTTATGTCTAGACACAAGCAATAAGAGGTGGAAGAATACTACAGAAATTACAGCTTTTATGCAGGAAACAGGAACAAAGCCCCAAAGGATTGTATCCACATTTGTCTTACTCCAGATTTAGAAATTATTATTTTTTCCGTATTAGGTATGGGTCTAAAATATTAGCTGTTTTCTTTGCATGAATGAACTCTGGAGAGGGAATAGTCTGACAGTTTTTTATTAAAAAATACTTGAATAAAATTTTGCCTTTTTTATTTAGCTGACATAACCCAACTGTACTGTGCTTCATACTGGCTAACAAATGGACTTCTTGAAAAAAACCACAAGTGTCCACAGATTCTGACTAATGACACAATGTCAAAGACCACAAACATCACATACTTTAGAAGCTTAAGTTCTGCTTAAAATTAAAGAAATGCAAGCCACTATGTTTCTAAAGCAATCAAAATAATGGTATCCCCATATTTTGTGATTTCACAAGCTTTGGCAGGAGACATGAAAGAAAGTTTAAGTCCTGTTTTTTCATTTGGGGTACTTTATAAAGAGCATGTCTGCATTAATAATCATAGGAAGGCATTACAGTTCCAGTATGAAATAAAATAATAAAATGCCAACATATAGTTCCCATATAATTAATCCTATACATTATCTCCTCTGAGCATTGACTTTACTAAAAATAAAATAGATAAGGAGGTAGTAACTGCACAATTTCCTTACTAGGTCATGGGAAAAATGTTATTAGAGAACAATATTCTCAGGATTTTCTGAAATGACTAGTGTCTCTAAATGTCCTAATTTGGGTCATCGCTATTTAGACATAAGGATTTCATTGTTAGAAAATGGGTGATTCCATTTCTAAAATCAAGTTTCTTCAAGATACAAGAAACTGAACTTTGGGAAATTAAGACACACATATCACTTTCAAAGCTCTTGGCTGGAATTTTAGCTGGGAGAAGAAATAAAAACTATGAACTAATTTCTGTGGCCACTGCGTAACCTTTGGACTTCTTTAGACCTAGCTTCTTCCCTTGTTCCCTTGTGAGATTCCAGGAAACCAAGATACTTTGTTCCTACCAGATAACAGTAAATTGTTATTAAAGACTTACTTGTTTTCCTCCATGAACTCAAATTTTGGATCAGTTGCTGAGACATGGTGGCCAGTGCCATCCTGTCCAACTGCTGCTCCTAGAACTGTCAGTCCCAAGATTAGTGTTTGCTTAAAGGAAATATAAACCAAAATAATATGCAAGGATAAAGAAAATGGCAATACTAAATTTGTCTGATTTTTACAGTGGAATTTTCCACTTACCAAAGAAAATTCCAGCAGACAGAGAACTACACAATGTCAGAGTTTTGTTTTTTCATTTGTATTTAATGGAGAAGATTAAAGGAATCATTCATGTGGTAGATGAATCAAACTATCCTTTTATTGAAATATAATTGTAGGTATAATGTACAGCAAATCAGACTGCTAAAGTGATCCCACACTAAAACAGTGGTTTGATAGCTTTCTCTCCTGCTTGTATGACTTTGCAATGAAGTAATTTTTTTATGAGGCAACAAAGACACACTTGAATTATTCTACAAGATGCTTTGTAGGTGGGACAAATAATTTCTGGATTTTTATTTCTCACAATGGCAGCTTGCTTTCTGTCCATAGATCAGAGAATGAAAAGGAACTTGTGGAGATCATCTAGTCCAATTCACAGGATCAGGAATGGATCTGATATGGATCATCACCTGTTAAAGTCCTTTTATCTCAACCCATGAGTTTTCTCCCTTTGAGCCTTATGATTCCCTCCCCCATCCCACCAGGGGAGAGTGAGTGAGCATCTATGTATGGCTTAGTTGCCAGATGGAGTTGAACCAAGATAGAAATTTATGGGCCAGAATGCAGGCATAAAAACGAAAGCTATTTTCTAGAGAACTCATAGAAAATCAGTGAAATGAGTTGGAAAAATTCGTAAGTTTGTGCAGAACCCTCCTGCTCTAATACTATCAATTGTGTATTGTGTCTTCAGTACAGCCATTATCTTCCTTTTCAATTAGCAAAATCTATAATTTTGGCATTTGACAAAAAAGTTAGGAATGTGGTGATTCACAAATACAGGCAGAATCACCAATCAAAATTCTGACAAAATTTTCATAAGAATTAAATCTTTTAGGAGTATCACTCAGGGGTACTGAGTGATTTTCTAGAATAAGTTTACATAGTCATTAGTGAGGGGGAATGGGAAACAAGGCTGACATAATCAGCTTCAGTGCACCAAAACTTTCAATAAACACATTCTTTGGTAAGGTACAGTGCTGTAAAGGGCTCTCTACATACCACAGAAGGAATGTAGGTATTTTTTTGTTGAATGACTGAAAAAAATGCAATTGTGAAGTAAAGGATCTAGAACGGGGAAACAAAGAGATAAAGCAATATCTCTCACCGGTGCATTTTTACCTGCAAACACTTAATGAAAAGCCCATGGGTGGATGCCTCACAGAAATAAACTTAAATTACAGAACTGTTCAATGAAATTAGTTCAAGTGTGTCACATGAGAACTTTTTCAAGGACCATGGTTGCTTTCACAAAATAAGTGTGCAGCAATTAAAAACCAGCAGATATGAGGACAGGGAAAGAGAAAATGCCTTACAGTATCAGTTTTAAAGGTTTTTTCCTTTCACTTTCAGGCAGGTAGTTCTGTTTTTGCCTGGAGATAGGTGTAAGCAGAGCTCAGCTCTGCAAGTGTCTGCTGGGGGAGCACAGCCCTTGTCCCCATGGGTGCTTTGGAGGCAGGGTAGCTGCATGACTGCTGCTGAACAAGAGCAGCCCTCAGCAACGCAACTACTGTCATGGCCAGAAACCAGGCTGGCTCTTGGCAAGTTTCCCCATGCTGTTTCCCCATGCTACTCTCTCTTAAGTGCCTCATATGAAAGGGGTATTTTTTTTACCAGGGAAAGACCGGCTCTGCCCATGTGCCTGATGAACTCTCAATTCCTTCACGGAGGCTGTTGACACAGCTGCCAATTAACGCCATTTGTGATGTACACAAATGACTACAGAGACTTTCACAGGCCAAACAGCACGTGGACTTTCATTCATTACTGTCATGGGTTAAATTTAAGCTGGTGACAGAGAACAGATGTGAGGGGCCCTTTAATCTTGAGCTTTTCCATCCAGGCCTGGAAGTATTTCCAGGGATTTTTCTGAGGGCTATAGACCCAGTTTATGCTGCATAAAAAATTAGCATGGTCACGAAAGGTCTGTGTTTTGACAGTGTCCAAGCAAAAGCCACTCTTTCCTGAGCACCTTTGACATAGCCTTCATCAAAATCCAAATCTTGAGGCATTATTCTGCCACACAGAATGCTTCCTGACAGAAGCAGGACTGTCAGCCATATCTCTGCACTGATCAGCCCATCCCCAGATGAGAGGAAAAAATTACACTGAGACCTCAGGAGCCTTTGTTATTTTTGTTTGAGTCATCAAGAGACAAAGGAAAAGGAAATGAATCTTCAATCCTACTGAAATGCACACGACAGTGGCAGGCAGGACTAGTTTCTTTCATATTCTCACCTCAGAAGGTCCAAATCCTTCTAGGATACTACTGTCACATCTCCAGCTGACCTGTGAGCACAGAACATTTACTGCCATGCTCTGGGGATGCACTTCTACAGCTGCAGCTATGCTCCAAGATCAAATTCTCTCCCTCTGTGGCTCAGAGTTAACATTAGGATGTGTCTGAATAGAGAGGTGAATTTCCTCTTGTATCTTCCCTACCATTGTGAATCCTTACATATCCATAAAGACTTACATAGTGTAAGTTCCAAAATACTATATTTACTACATAGTACTAGAAACCATGCAATTGTATTTTACACTGAGAAAAACAATCTCACACCGACTAATTGCCCAGTTTCTTCATGTGTGGTACTCGGTAATTGCATGCACAGGGAGGTGATGATCTGTTATTCTTTCAAAAATCTAGTAAGGATTAATGCAAACAGATCCCCTCTGTTCCAAAGAGTTGGACAACAGATATCAATGCAAAACAGGAGAGACCTTGACCCACTGACTTCAGGAAGAACCAGGTGTCTAGTGCACTGTTCCAAATCTGTTCGCACTTCTGAACTCTGCAGCTGTTAGTATCTCTCCACACTCATCTCGCTAAACTGCTTCCATGCACATCTGTATCTGACATGCTCAAATCTCCTGAGCACTTGAAATAACATACAACATGCAGAGATACCATTAATAGGAATTCAGATGGTGAGGCTGATGTTTTCTTTCTTCATCAACATCAAGCGTTTTCCTGGGAAAACAACATTTTCCTGCTGTTAGGATTCTACTCACAGAAGCAGAAAAGGGAAGTAGGTGAAAACTAGTAAAAGCATACAGGAAAGTAGACTGTATCATTCTGTGGGTCACTTTCCATGATCATCTCATTTATTTTCTGTTTACAAGAAAAATTCTGGAGTAAAATATCTGAAAAACAGTTACAGAAAAATCAGGTCTAATAGAGAGAAACAGTCCACAATTTAAATCCTTTTCACTCTATTAAAGTACATTAAGGCTATTTCTGATGTTTCTGGCTGTTTTGAAGGTGAAGCCACTCACATCAATGAATCTCTCCCTGATGCATTGACTTCATTTTACTTTGTCTCTTTTATTGGCAAACAGGTTAAAACACATATTTACACATTAATTTCTACGATCTTTGGCTCAGGCAAAATAATCTACATCTACAGAAAAATAAACAGCCAACAAATGTATTATAGAGCAGTTGCCAAAGGTTCAGACTCATTGCTGAATAATTTTTTCCTTTTAGTTTGGATACCAGCCCACAGTACTGAAAATTTACATTGCAAGTATGACGAATGGCCTTCATTTTGTCTATTCTGTTGCAAGCACAGCAATGAAAACAAGAAAATAATGTTAGGGAAAATCAGCTTTTCATCTTACTTAAAATCCATACATTGATTTTCATTGAATCACAGAAAAATTTAAGTGGGGAGGGACCTCTGATCCAGTCCCCAGCCCAAATCAAGGCCATCCTCAAAGTTAGACCAGCTTTTCCAGTTCTTAGAGTTTCCAAGAATGGAAATTACACAATCTCAGTGCAGTTTGCTTCAGTGTTTGAAGACTCTCATTATTAAAAAAAAAAAAAAATCCTAATATCCATTTGGAATTTCTGTTTTGTCCATTGCTTCTTGTCCTTTTGCCTTGCACTTCCAAACAGAATATGGTCTCAACTTCCTTACAACCAGACATTAGGTAACTGAAGGCAGCAATAAGATCCTCTCTTGGCCTTCCCTTTCTCAGACAGAAAAAATAGTTCTCTCAGCAGCATTTCCTACATCAAATGCTCCAGCCCCAGCCATCCTGGTGGCCCTCTGCTGAACTCATTCCAGTAACTTAATGACTTTTTGCCACCATCCATACCTACTGTATCTTGGTACATTCCATAAATACCATCTTCATCTAATGAGATGAAATTTAATTTTACATGTGTGGGTGAATCTGATACTAACAGCAAATGAATGATCACCAACTGGTAGCAGACACATGCTTTGCAAACAAAATCTCTGTTCCCTTCTTTCCTACATGGGCCAGTACACCATAGCAGAACCAGTCCAGCATGTGCCTTGAGAAGTCCAGACACATGCCCAATTCTGTGGCAATGTGTTATGTAAAGTGTGCTAGTGTGTAAGAAGCTCTGTTGCCTAAAACCTAGGTAAAATTATCACTTTATTATTAAATTATGGATTTCAACAAGCAGATGCCCCTCATTACATCATGTATCCTCAAAAATATGATGCTGTAATGAGAAAAAGTCATTCAGCAAAACTAAACCCCAGCAAGTAAGAAGCTAGAGATGGTGCTGCAGGGAGAAATACAGAGGCATTTTGATTCCACAAATGATGACCTGTTATTGCCAGGTATGTAACATTTGCCAACAAATTAAAGACCAAATTAAAGACTCATTTGAAATTGCACGTGAAACAGCTCTTCACTGATTGTGGAATGGCCTGTTAATACACCCCATCTAAATTCTGTGATTCGTATTCCTCAGATAACACAACATATGCAGTGCTGCTAATAAAAAACACACATAGTTTCCTAACATGGGCTGGCAATAGTTAAGCATTATAATTTGAACAATGGGTCAGTGTTGAGGTGACTGCAGTTCAGTTCTCTTTTGCCAGCTATGGCCTAGCAGTGACTAAAGAGAAAGCAATTCCTGTGTATTAGCAGCTTTGAGACCAGCTAGCAGAGCCAAATGCTAGCACTTAACCAATGTGGGAAGCATAGTAGAGGTAAGAAGACTTTTAGAAAGCTGTGAAAGTAGGTTTTAGAAATAGAAAGAGTAGAGAACTTAGAGTTGTAAAGTTTGAAAGTAGAAAAGTTATAATAGTACAGTAAATAAGGACATTAAATAATAGTTTGAGTTTTTGGTTTGGCTAAGGTAGACCTTAAGGCTGTAGAAAAATATACTTAGTAAGATAGTAGAAAGTTTTAAGTTTAATAATAGAGTATTGTGTAATGTTAATAGAAACTATATAAGTAAACATTGTTTGAAGTAAATGTATGTGTGTTTTAGTGATTGGTTAGAATAATTATTTCTAAGTTTCAGTAATATATTATTAGCTAGAAAGTTTTTAAAATGTTCTGTAACAAAGAAATCTTTGGCTGTTGTTGGTAAGATGTGAATTGTTATTTTTCAATTGTCTCAACTATGTAATGATACTGATGTTATAATAAAGTTTAAAGAACATTCCATCACTTAATGGAATAACATGCTCCTTAAATAAACAAAAAAATACATTAAATAGTGAGAAACTTTAAATTTTACTAGTGTACCTTTGTGTAAAAAACTTATAACACTGTTTTACTAGATTAAAAAAGCACATTATAGTAGCACTATGTAACACAAATTAGTTAATAAATAACTAAGAAACTTTCTCTATATTTGTACCGAGAGGGGGAATTGTGAGAGACATTCTCACAATTAAAGGTGAGAAGACTTTCAGAAAGCTATGAAAGCAGGCCTCAGAAACAGAAAAAGCAAAGAACTTAGAGCTGCAAATTCTGAGCTGAAAGTAGAAAAGCTACAATAGTACAGCAAACAAGGACACGGAACAATAATTTGAGTTTTAGGCTTGGTCAAGACAGACCTCAAGACTGCAGAAAAATATACCTATTTTTCTGTAGAATGTAAAGATAGTAGAATGTTTTAAGCTTAATAATAGAATATTGCATATTGTTAATAGAAAACATACAAGCAAGCATTGTTTGAAGCAGGTGTATGTATGCTTTTAGTGATTGGCTAGAACAATTATCTGTAAGCTTTAGCAATATATTATTAGCTAGAAAGTTCTTTAAATGCTCTGTAACAAAGAAATCTTTGGCTGCCACTGGCAAGACATGAGCTGTTTCCATCTTTCCATTGTCTCAACCATGTAATGAGACTGATGCCACAATAAAGCTCAAAGAACTTATCCCAACAGTCCTGTCCTGTTTGTACAAACCTCCAACACAAACCAAGGGATAACATGCAAAAACAAAAGCATTTTTCATTTTCTCATAACTGTGGATCAAAGTTTGCCCCAAGGACTACACTAATTTTTTTCATTCACTTTTTAAGTCTGCTTTGCAATATTTTCTATTAGTGAAAGACTGAATCTATCCATGCTGTTTTCATTTCTATCTGACTAGGAAACTCATGTTGTCTTCATTAGAAATCCCAGACTCCTAAAAAAGGCTGAATTTTCATCAAAGTACAGCAAAATATTGAAGATCTGTTTTCTTCTCTCTTTTGTGGACAAATTTCTCTTAAATTACTGCTGATGCTAAAGCTCATGCTCTAAAGCCTTTGCAGATGTGCTGTTACCTGGTACAGTGTATACAGACTCCGTGTCTTTACCCCTGCTCCTGTACAGGCTGTGAGCTTGGGGTTGGAATGTCAGCCACCACTTCCAAGCAGTTATTTTAATGGATAAAATGATCACAGAACTTTTCTTACATCTCTGACATGGCTCCATTACTTTTACAATTTAAACAAGGGTAAAAAACCCAGCCCAAATCCTTCAAGCTTTTTTTTGATAAATGTCAGACTGGAAACTACGCTTTGAGAATGTTGTATTCACTTCATAAATTGTAAATAGATTTCATTATAAATTGATTAGAAGGGCAAAAATTAGAGTATCATTTAAATTGCATTTTCACAAGTATTCATTAAGAAATACATGTGGTCTTGCATACTTCATAAAAAATAATGATCTGACTTTTTTTCTTTTTTTTCATTGGTTGAGGGTTCTCTGACAAACAGAACTATCTCCTGGAAAAGGGGAGCACCATTCCTCATGATTTGCATTATTTTTTAAAAAGAATAAATATATTTAGAAGTGAAAAGAATAAAATTTAATTCCATGGAATATGAAGAGATGGTATGACCAAGAGCACACTTCAGATATCTACCTTCTCTTAATGGTGAAACTCCTGAAGGAGTGATGATAGTTTCTTCAGGTGTGTTCATGAATATTTACCCAGAATGACACTTTTGAAGAATTTGATGCAAATTTCACAGGTCTCTGACTCAGAAAATAAATTTCATGTCTTGATTGAATGCTGGCATCTGAAACAGAACAGCAAGGCAGAAAGGTAATCTTCACTCATTTGAATCTGCCATTTATATGAGAAAAATAGTATAGAAAAATCAAAAAGAAAAATTACAGAGACAACTTTCTTATATTTTACAGATTTTTTTCAAAATTGTTTTTCTTTATAGCTCAATAAAAGAACAAATATTTACCAGTCTAGACTTCTAGAGCAAATTCTTTACACTCAAAAGAAATATGTTTCTTTTTGCTGTTAAAATCTAAGAAGCAAAACAATGCTGTACTCATAAACAACTATTTGATAGTCACATTTCACGAGAATCCATATCTATCCCTGCTTCAAACTTAAATCTTATAAGACATCTCCATTTCAACCTCCAGCTTCCTTAGTTTATCTCTGGTCCAGCTGCAATACATAGACCATTTGCCTCATTTTACACTGAAAATTATTTTGGAAATATAGTATTTTCTGCCAACTTAAAACCTTTTTAAAAAATTTACAGAACCTTAAGAATTGTGGTAAACGTCCTGAATGCCAAAACTTCAAATAATAAAACAAGACAGATAAATAAGCTTTAATTACTGGAACAAGAGAGCTTTATGCTATGCATAGAGTGCATAAAATTCTTACTGAAACTAGCAGAATTTTTCACAATCACATCACAAATCCTTCACGTAAGATGAAAATATATACACTAATAGTTAGTCCTATGCCAAGGAAATATTCATGAATCCACATGAAGTACTAGCTGTTTCACTAACTGCTTCTATATGGTAACAATCATAAATACTGATAATTATGTCAAAATAACATGAAAACAGAAAGAAATTGAAAGACGTCAACTTCCAAAATGAAGATTCAGTGCTACTTTTCTTTTACATCTTTAGTTAGGCATCACTATCAAGTATCTGTGATACTGCTAAGTTTCATTGAATGCCAGGTTATTAAATTTCAAATGAAAAAGCCAACAAGTATTTTACAGTGGCATTAATTCAAGAGTTTTAAAAAATGGTTAAGTTTTGATGTGTATTAATGTTGGATCAATATTAGAATTTAAATACAGGCTAGATACAGGGTCCAATTCAATTAAATCACAGACATCTCTATCTTATTCATCAAAGTTCAGGGTTTCTTCACAGCTGTTTCACTTCAGTTTATGAGGGAAAGAAGGGCCTATTCCTAACTATGCAGTAGTTCTGAATCCAAAATTTCCACATGTTTGGATCCAACATTTGGGTCCTGGCCCACTTTTGCAACATGTCAGAGCAAAGCCTTAAGACATCAAGTAAAAGGGGATTTTGGGATTAAAGGCAAAAAAGGCATTTAAAAATCTAATTAGCAATATTATGAATTATCCTCTCTGCACTATATATATTATTGCAGCATGTGTCCCAGGCATGACCCACTTCCAGATAAAAACATTTTTAAAAAAGGACTGGGCTACTGAAGTATCTGTGGGCATTTTGGTGATTCTGTTCTCTGTAACAGCAATATTGAGCAAATGCTTTACTTATAAAATGTTTCTAATATCTCATCTAGCTCAAAAATAATGTTTTGGGGAAACTGCCAGGAACATATATCTTGGTTTTTAAATTACAGTGGTTTCAGTAATGAATCTGCTTCCTTCACACCTGGAAGTGTTCAAGGTCAGGCTGGATGGGGTGCTGAGCAACATGATCTAGCGAGTGATGTCCCTGCCCAGGACAGGAGGGTTGGAACTCAAGGATCTTTAAGGTCCCTTCCAGCCCAAACCACTCTATGATTCTGTGACTCAAATCTCAGTAAGTGCTTTTGACTAACTTATAAGAAAGACAAGTTGACAAAATGTAGAAAAATTACTTATTCATGATTTATAACATGAAACTTCCCTGCTGGTATTTACTAATGGCTTTATTTAGTTTAAATACAATTTTATGATTAAAGTATGACCTCATACTACTGAAGTGAACATGAGAATATATAGCTGCAATATGACATAGCACTGTGACTCACTCCAAGCCCAGCCTGTAGGACGATGCAACGGCATTGTGACAGCAGAACAGCTCTGGTGAAAGTTTATTAAGACCTTCATTATGAAATTTTTTTAAAAGACATTTTATGTTGGTCTGTTTTGAAAGTCATGTAACTTTAAGCATTTATCATTAATGTTTGAGCTAGCAGTACTAACTACTGACATTCCATGTTCTAAATCTTCTCTTTCTCACTGTCAAATGTAAATGGTCTGCCAGTGTGACTGTAAAGCTGTGATCAAAAGCATAGTAAAGAGTTGTCCTTGGGCCTAAGGAGCACTGCAATCCTGCCTTCTGGAATCTAAGTGCCATTGCATTTCACTATCTGTATGGCACCTTTTCAGATCTAGTGTCTTGAGATACGCTGGATGATGAATGTTCTTTACTGAATATTTCAGTATTTTCCAACTTTTCAAACAAATATGCAAGCTTTTTCAGAAGAATGTATTACCTACTTCCTTACTCTTTCCAAAATAATGACCTCATGCTTTTGTGCACCCATAAAATGAAGCCTTCTTGCTAAACATTTTATTCCATGTAAAATACACAGTTATCTCCCAGACAGTCTTTGAAATTTTGTAAACTCAGTATAGTTTAACCAGTGATTCAGATTTCCTAAATTTTGCATATTTTACTGCAAATACAAAGATATTAAATGTAACTGCACTCTGGAGTATAGTTTTTTTTATATTTTTTTGTCTACATCCATACAGAGGAGCTAATATAAAAATTGGAAATGTGACATAATGGAATTAAAGTGTAGTCAAACTAAGTGATATTTGATGTTTCCGTAAAGTGAAAAGCAAATTTAATTGAAATTAGCTCTTAACTGAAAATTACAGCTCCAAATAGTGACTAAAAATGAAAGTGAATTATGGCACCTCAGTGTCTGCTAGTAAATGCAACATGTTATAGTTAAGGTCATAGACTCCAGGCCTGGCAAAGGAAACAAAAATCCTGGAAGTTCCTCAGTGCATCCCAAGGGTATGCATGAGTATTTTTAAGGAAAAATTAATATCCATTCCAATGGGTGCATGTAAGTGTAAGAGATCATGTCAGCATTTACAGAGTATCATAAACAACTATGTCATCAAATAGAAAACGTCTTTATGCAAGTCCCTGCTCCATATTGGTTTGTCTCTACATAAATAACAATAAACTAAAAGGAACCCAGACATATTTTGATTACTAAAACTTCTTTTGAAATTTTGAAGCACTCCAAAACAAGTTTTAGTAAAACCATAACAAAATTCTCTAGGTTAAGTGATGTCATCCTGATGTTTTCTGACTTTCTCAAACACCAGAATGTTCTTTGAACTGTACTGCAAGAGCTTGGAATACTTTTCAGACAGAAGTACCACCAAAGAATTCACATGGAAAGCAGTTTATGTTTTACTTCACTGTTCTCTGCATGATTATTAGCTGCAAATAAATTTTAAAATATTTCTAATTTGTCTCAAAGGAAATGATGGAGTTTTAGGAGTACTGCTAATTTCTTTAATCATTGCCCAAGGCTAACACTAATTTAAAAGTTAACTTCTTCCAAAAAGCTTATTCTTTCTCCAAAAACTATTCTTCATCAGGAAAGCTTCCAAGTATCAATGAAAAAAATATGTGTTTATTTCCAATGATCAAAACCTAGCATCATTTATGTTGGAGTAATTTTAGCAGAAACAGCAAAAATCTTTTCCAGTCTTTTGTTTTCTTTTTTTCCATGTTAAGGAAAATATATCCTCTGTTTCATTTTACCATCTCAAAGGCCATGGTAATATAAATGCACATCCTAGAGTGAAAATGAATGGGTGGGAAAAGGAAGTCATTCACTCTCTGAGTAATTAATTTAAATCAGGAAGAAGAGGGCTTGTTTCCTCCTACTAGTTAGGAAATAAAGCTCATGTCGTGGCAAACAACTAATATGCCACAGGAGCTGCAGATTTTTCAAGTGTGCAAATAAATTTTGTCTAGATGAAGGTTTTTTGCAGAAAATGTTTGCCTCTGTTGTGGTTGATTGAGTCATGTGTCTTAATCATACCCAAATACATTTAGGTGATCCAATGAAGGTGACATCATTTTATTGCTTCAAAAGTATAAGCACAACTGCACAAAACTTTGTGTATCTCACTTAGTTGTAGTGTTGTATTCATTAATATCAACCCACCTTGGTAACAAGATGTAGCAATGGCTGACTGAAAGAAACAATGAACATGTTATTCATAATTTTATAACATTGAGTGTGCTATACTAAAGATATTTATTTGCATAAAACTGGGGCAAAAAAGAAAAAGCTGATGAGCATACAAAAAAAGCAGACTTGTTTTAACATTATTTGATTTTCAGAATGTGGTTTATCTATTTACATTTTTAATAAATTCACATATGTGTATTAGAATTCAGCTTATTCACTTTTTATTGTCTAGTAGATCTAAAGGACCAATTCTGTAGGGAAAAAAAGAGGCTTTCATGCAACTTTCTGCCAGTACAATATCATTCTTAGAAAATAGCATTTCCTGCATCAAACTGTACAGTAATTTCTAATTTAATATAAGACTCTCTTGTAGTAGAACAATCACATCTCTGATGCTATTACACTTTCAGAACAATCATGCTAAATAAATCACTGTAATTTTGTATTGTACTGATCTTCTCTGTAGGGACGGATTACAGATGCTGTTAATATCTGAGGAGCTTAATAGAGGAAGGCTACAAGTTAGAAACAGTGAACTTCATAAGGGTGAAATTTAAAATTCCCTGGGCTCAAGGGTGACTGTCTCAGCCAGCCACCAGGTGTAGGACATCTCTGTTTCCAGGCTTCCAGACCCTAAGACTACACCTTCCTTTAGTTAGGGCAGGCTAGACACCAA